>NW_012140302.1:2427258-2429459 GCF_000956105.1 Propithecus coquereli
GTCATTCCTGTTTGGCAGATGAGGGGACGGAGGCACAGGGATGTTAAGTAACATGCCCAAGATCACTTTAAATGGCGGAGCCAGGATTTTCCTAAGCGTACAGTTCAGGGATTTTTTAGTAGACTTACAGGGTTGTGAGGCAGAGCCAGTATTTGAGCCCAGGCAGGCGGGCTCCAGAGCCCACACTCTTGGCCGGCTTGCTGAATTAACTCTGTGGAAGGAGGCAGTCCCAGGGTGGCTTTGACTTGAGGGGCATCTGCATGGGGAACACCACCCACACACTTCCTCCCCCAAGGGGAGACCTCAGACAAGCCTCCCAGGCACTTCCTCTACCTTTTGCCTGGGCTGAGCAGGCTGCTGGTGGGGATCAGTCCCTCTAGGGAGAAAAGAGGGGTATGGTACCCTGTCGCCTCCCGCCAATTGTGCCTTCACCAGCCTGGGCAGGGCTGGAGCCCAGGGGACATTTCCTCCCGGTCCCCAGGGTAGGGCTGGGCCTCCAGCTGACTCAGCATGGCTGCGCCTGCCCACAGAGGAGTGGAAAACAGCATGCACCAGGCAGGCTGGCTCCCCAGTGTTTCTGGGGTGTTCCTTGGGATGCTGGTGGGCGTGGCGGAGGTCCTCCTCCCTGCTGTGCTTAGGACTGGGAAGGGGTGGGACCGGTATTGGTGATTCTGTGATGGGATGGAGATGCCAGACCTGCCTTGGAGTTCTATCTCTGCCAGTAATTCTGGGCTAGCCACACTCTGGGTTTCAGTTTTTTCTTCTGTTAAGTGGGAATGGCGTCCAGACTGCCTGTAGGGTGACTGCATGAAGTGGTATATATGGCAGTGCTTTGAAGAGCATTAAAAAGAAAAACTCTAAAGCAAGGATTGGCAAACTATGGCCCTGGCTCCATTCTGGCCCATGGCCTGTTTTTGTGAATAAAATTTTATTAGAACATAACCAACTATGCCCATCATTTACATATGGTCTATGGCCGCTTTCATGCAAAGTTGAGTAGCTACAAAAGAGACTGTATGGCCTGCGAAGCCTTTTGGTAAGTTCCCGGGGGACGGGGGAGGCCGCGCGGGGAGCGGCTGGCGGCGCTGCCTCCCTCCCGGGAAGGCGGGAGGCGGGAGGGGCAGGGACGCGTTGGAACCTGTGCACCGGCCGAGAGGGAGCTGCCGGAAGGGGAGGGGGCGCCGGGTGTCTGGAAGGGCCGTGGTGGTGAGAGGCGCAGGGAAGGAGGGGACACCCCCCTCGGCGAGGTGGAAGAACTTTGCCGCCCCGCGTCTGATCCCAGTCCCTCTCAGAGGTGTTTGTTTTCTCTCCTTGGTGCTACTGTTTGGAAAGGCTTCCTGAGGTTTGCAGTACCTGCCCCCACCATGCAGAGTCAGAGGTGCTCCTGGAGAACTGGGGGCTGGGGGTGGTCCCATCGCTCACCCTTTCCGCTTCCTCTGTTCTCCCCAGCCCTGCCGCCGGCCCTCCTGGCCCAGAGTCTCTGCGTGGCAGAGAACTGGCTGCCACCTGGGCGCCCACACACTAGGCTCGGTACAGGTGAGGCCAGGAAGAACGAACAGGAGCCACTGCTAGCAGGTTACCAGCCTGTTTGGGACACCAAGTCCCGCTCTTGCCGGGTCAACCTGGGCCTGGACTGTCTCTGGGCTCAGACTGAGGAGCCAGAGCTGAGACAGTGGAGGCCAAGGACCCCTCTCCCTGAGCCCTGAATCACAGCACCGTGTGCAGAGCACTCTGCAGGCATCTAAAAACACCACTGCGGCCCAGCGCAGGCCCTGGCCATGGGTCACCTTATCACTGCATCTGTCTGCAATTTGTACTCTCTATAACTGAGGGAAGCCAGGCGGGTCCGGACAGGGATCCATTTCTTGTTATGACCTGTGGCTCTGGGCCTGGGGTAGGTGTGGGACTTCCGAGCAAAAGGAAGGTCACCCATCACTGCTTTAGCACACCTGCCCTCGTCACCACCGCCTTATCTTCACTGACCTTTACGGCCACTGTGCTGGGACCCACAGAGGATGTGACGGCCTGGGCCCCTGCTGTCAGAGTCGCCTCAGCACCCAGGAAGCCACAGTCATGATACATGGATAGGAGCAGGACGAACAAGATGTTGCCTCTGCCTGGCCCAAGGATCTCAGGCCGGCGGGTGAACAGAGCTGACCATATGCGATTTAGCCCTCTCTGAGCCTTTGCTAGAAAAGATT
>NW_012140302.1:2430694-2454581 GCF_000956105.1 Propithecus coquereli
GGCCCTGGCTCCATTCTGGCCCATGGCCTGTTTTTGTGAATAAAATTTTATTAGAACATAACCAACTATGCCCATCATTTACATATGGTCTATGGTCGCTTTCATGCAAAGTTGAGTAGCTACAAAAGAGACTGTATGGCCTGCGAAGCCTAAAATATTTACTATCTAGCCCTTTACAGAAAAAATTTACTGACTCCTGCTCTAAAGCATGATTTATTATTATCAGGTAATTCCCAACACTTTGGTTCCTCTTCCTACATTGCTGTAGACCAGAGGAAACTGAGGCACAAAGAGGCCATTTTAAAAGTCTCGAAGAGGTGGAGATTAGAGTTCCATAGGGCAGCTGAGTCCGTGACATTCCCCTCAAGCCTGGGGTGAGTTGCTGGCGTTATCTAGCTGCTGGAGATCAGGCCATGGGATGAAAAGGGGAAATCAATGCAGGGGTGTGTGAGGGAGTTAAGGAGTAACCAACTGCTTGGGCTCTGGCCACAGCCATGTACAAATCTGTTTGCACAGGGTAGGTTGGGTGCAGCGGGTAAAATGCAAACAGTCACATGAAGCTGGTGACAGGTAAATTTGTCTTTAAAGAATTTCCCTAACACGTAGTCCAGTAATTAGGAGGACTTCACTAAATGCAATTGCAATCCTAATTAAGCCTTTCTGCCCTCTCCCAGCCCAAGCAAGGGTCTTAAAAGGCCACACGATTGTCTTCTAAATGCATAAGAAAACAGAGATGTGGATCTTTGCAAATCCCAAGATAAGGGACTGGGGCCGCTGCTGAGACAAAGCTTCCAGTCACTCAGGACTCCTCACTGCACCCCACCCCAGCAATGGGACACCCTTGTTCCTCCAAACATAAAGCCACTTCGGCACAACTACCTGGGACACTTATTTAAAATGCAGATTCCTAGAGTCCCACCTCAGGCACAGGAAGTCCCACCTCAGGCACAGGAAGTCAGAAGCGCTGGGCTAGAACCCAGGCTCTGGGTTTTTAACCAGCTCCTAGGTAATCCTTTCTTACAGGAAGAGTTGAGGATCCTGGGATTTCCTTCCCCACCTGAAGCTGGGTGGCTCTTTCCCCTAGGACTCCCTGCAGGGTACACAGGAGGTTCTAGATAAACGTGGAAAGAATGTGGTCAACTCCTTATCGGAAGCACCCTTGTGCTCCCTAGGGTGACTGACAGTCTGTCTGATGTTCCTGTTCCTGGGGCCCCAGACCTTGTGCCTCAGGCCAGGCTAGAGAGTGGGAAGCCATAAACCCCCAGAGCCCGGCACATGTCTCCGGCCAGGGCTGGGCTGGCACCAGCCTACCCAAAGCTGACCTGTGCTTTGCAGGGGCGTGAAGGAGACTTTTGTTTGCCCCTGTCCCCTGGAGGTGTGCCATGGTTTGCCGGCAGTTCAGCGCACACACACACACCCTCTCTGCTGCCTCATTATCTATATAAGCTCCTCCTGTCGCTCTAGTTCAATTCCAGAAAGCCAGGCCCTCCCTTGACCCCTGCAGACCAGCTACAGGGTTCCCCTTTTCCCCCAGCCAGTAAATTTTCCCTCCAACTATTTTGTCTACAAGACCAGCCAATAAATTAATAACAATAATACCATTATTATTAGCAGCTACCATTTATCGAAGCAGGCTCTGTGCTAACAACTACGTACGTCTTCTCAACTGAGGTTTCCTCAACTGAGGAAAGACTCAGAAGGAAAGCTCAGAGAGGTCCAAGAACTCGAAGTCATTCCAGCTCAGGGGCGCTCAAGCATCAAAGTGCATCCAGTCCCCTGGGGTCTTGTTAAGATCAGACTGTGATGCGGTAGATTTGAGTGGAGGGAGAGCCTGCGTTTCCCACAAGTTCCTGGCGAAGTCGTTCCACTAGTCACACGCTGGGAGTAGTAGCAAGTCCTGGCCAGGAAGTAGAGGGTCCTGTTTGCTGTGCTCTTCCCCTTTCAGTCTCCACACTGGGGGTCCTTTGAGCTGCCCTGCCCCAAGGTTCTTGCCTTCCTATTCCCTTCTCCCCTACTCTGTGGCTCCCTGCCCCTCCTCCCCTCCACCCCAGCCCAACCTCCGTTGTCCCCTCTGTCCTTGGACGGAGCCTGTCTCTGGTGCTCAGGTCAGGCCTGCTGGGGCTTGCTGGGACAAACTGGCCTTTTCAGGCTCCTGTCATGTGGACCTGCTAATTAGCAAGGAAGGGCCTCATTAATGCCATTTGTGGGTTACACTCACACGGAGCTGCCCCTGCTGCTTCCCGGAAAGGCAGGGCTCCCCTAGTAGCCGATGATTGGATGCCCCAGCTTGTACCTCACTGCACAGTACCCCATTCTACATCGACAGTGGGGTAGAAGTAGGGTGAGGTCTGCTTTAGGGTTCTGGGTCACTCTGGGTCAAGGCAACAAACTCCCCAAGTTAAAGCCCCTCCCCTCCCAAGTCCCTGGAATCAAATTAGGCCTGTAGCCAGTACTCCCGAGGTCGTCTAGGGGCTCCCGGCAATTCAAGGCCCCACACCGTCATTAAACCCCTCCTCCCACCCCTGATAGCTGCTTTCCCTCCCCTGCCCTGATTTAGGGAGGCTTCCTGCAAAGAAGGAGTAATTATCCCCATTTTACAGGTGGGGAAACTGAGCCTTCAACAGTGCCCAAAGCTCTCAGGTGTTCTGTGGAGGAGCTGGGATGTGAACCCAGACAGGATTCCCAGGTCCACTTGCTGCCCTCTAGGCCTCGCCGACTTTGAAATCCCACTCTGAGAAAACAAGAGACCAAGGGAAGAGACCCTAGATTCCTACATTCTTTCCTTGTGGGGCTCGCTGTGACCAGAGGGAATTAGACTCCAGAGTCAGGGTGCCTGGGTGAGCCCTGGCCCCTTGACGCATGAGCTGTGGGGCCTTGGACTTAACCTCTCTAAGCCTCAGTTTTTTCATCTGCATATTGGGAATAATAAAGGTACTTCTCCTACAGGGTTGTGAGGGCTTAGAATAGTGAGTGTCTAGCTCATAATACATGCCTACTAGACGGGAGACATTTAAGTATTATCAAATTATCTCTCCAGTTTGGCCCTATCTAGTATTTGGGGAAAAGGGCTAAATAACTGTCTCGGAATCTTTTTGACTTTGACCTCCGTGGATCCATGGGCAGCTTTAGGGCCGGGGAGGAAGAACATGTTACCAGGCTTCAAATCCTGAACTCTGGCCGGGCACAGTGGCTCACGCCTGTAATCCTAGCACTCTGGGAGACGAGGCGGGAGGATCGCTTGAGCTCAGGAGTTCAAGACCAGCCTGAGCACGAGACCTCCGTCTCTACTAAAAATAGAAAAATTAGCTGGGCCTGGTGGCGTGGGCCTGTAGTCCCAGCTACTCGGGAGGCTGAGGCAGGAGGATCGCTTAAGCCCAGGAGTTTGAGGTTGCTGTGAGCTAGGCTGACACCACAGCACTCTACCTGGGGTGACAGAGGGAGACTTTGTCTCAAAAAAAAAAAAAACCCAAACCCCAATCCTGAACTCTGTGAGAAAAGAAATGCAGAAGACTCAGTGAGGCGCCCCCTCTGGGGGAGAAAGGGAGGGAAGAAGGGCTGGGCATCAGGCGGCAGCTTGTGCCCAGCCCTCCACTGGCCCGGAGCTGGCCCTGTCCCCTCCCACGTTTAACACACACCCTACCCCAGGCTGAGAGAGCCAGGTTTGCCTGTCTGGGGAGCGGCAGGCAGCCAGGTGCCACGTGCAAGGCACTGCATCGCTTGTGCCTGGAGCCCCGCACTGCAAGTTGGGGCCCTGCTTCACCCCTGGCACCGCCACTGCGTGGCAACCTTGCTCCAGCCCCTTGCACTCTGGCCAACTCTCCCTATCTGCAAAGAGGGCGGTTGGGACCAGCCCTGAGCGTCAGGACTCAGAGCGACCCCTGACAAGAAAGTAAAGGGCCGCCGGCCTCCCGGTGGCGCTCCCCTATGGGTACAGGTGCTTGCCACGATTTGCAAGTGACACACTGGATTCAAGCTCAAAGCCCAAACTCTTGGTGAAGGGAAGTAAAGTGGGGCAGAGAGAGAGAGAGAGCGATGATGATGATGATGATATGATGTAATAATGATGGTGACAATAACCAGCCCTCTTAATTACTGAGCACGAATAATCTGTTAGGCACTGCGCTCACATTTTGTACACTATCTCATTCAGGCTCACACCAGCCCACTGGGAGGAACCATTTGCAAAGAAGAGGAGACAGCCTCAGAGAGATCTAGTAACACTCCCAGGGCTCCACAGTTAAGTGATGGAGCAGGGACTGGAACCCAAGTTCGGCTGGGCTCTGAACCCATAGCCTTGACCGCCCAATGTCCCGCCTCCCCCCCAGATGAGGAGCTGTCCTTCTGCCGGGTGCTTCTGGCCTGGGCAGAGCCAGCCACAGCCCAACTACCCCTCAGGCCTATGACAGGGCCAGGTTCTCCCAGAGAGAAGGGGCAGGAGGGGAGCTGCCTGTCCCCCCGTTCAAATCTGAGGTGAAGCCCACCTGCTTGGCACCAAGAATTGTTTTTAAAACAAGTTTTTGGACGTCAGGTGGTATTTTTGCAACCCAGATCCTCAAGGGAGTATAAATTAAAGCTGAGGCCCTCCTTCATTCCCCATCGATATGTGAAGGAGAAATGTTGAGGGAGAAAATCTAGAGGAATCCGGCACACACTCCTGTCATGAGGAGGATGTAACTGTGGGGGACGGTGCGGATTGCTTTAACGATCAGGTTTGGGTAAATGGAGGCAGACCTGGATCTCCTCCTGTGTCATCATTGCATCGCTTGCAGGTGACTCTGTCAGAGAGGCTTCAGTGTGTAACCTGACAGTGCTGTGGTCCATCCGGGGCTCAGGCCCTGCTCAGAGTCCGCTCCTGGGGTGTCACAAGGCTTCCTGGCTGCTGGAATTGCCCCAGGGCTCTCTGGAAGATGCTCCTTTTTTCTGGAAGCTTCTGGTTCTGAGGGCAGCTCCCTCACCTTCCCACCCTTCCGAATCCCACCCGGCTGTCCCAGCGCTGCCTCTCTGATCCATGCGTGTGACGAGCATAAAACCCCTGAGATCCTCAGAACCCTTCCCGTGCAAAGGCAGACACGAGGAATCCGCACTGTTCAGAGTGGACGAGACACTGGGGTAGGGCCCCTCTTTCTGATTGAGCAGTCTCATTCCCAGGGCAAATCATCCAGCCTCCTCTCCAGACACCCCCTTCACCTCCTCCTCCCCGAAGCGACACCAGGGCATTCCTAGCCCTCATCTCCTCGATTGCGGAGGGGGCTGCCCCTCAGGAGGCCCATTCTGTATCATCCCCGACACTGAAATCTGAGCAGAGCTCATCACTGCCACAGGAAACTCCCCACGGTTGCACTCTATTGTCCTTCTGCTTGTTTTGGGCCTTGACCTTGAGGCTGGGAAAGCCCCAGCCCCGACCTTGAGCCCTTGGAGGACCTAGCTTATCGGGGTGGCCACGCACACCTCGCCTAATGGTGTGCCAGGAGAGTCTGCCAGGTTCTAGCCACACCTCCTCTCCTTTTCTTTCTTTTCTTTCTTCCTTTTCTTTTCTTTTCTTTCTTTTCCCTCCCTTCCTTCCTCCCTTCCTTCCTCCCTTCCTCCCTTCCTTTCTTTCTCCTTCTTTCTTTCAGCTTAAAACAACACAAATTTATTCTCTTACAACTCCGTAGGTCAGAACTCTGGCGCAGGCTAAACAGACTAAATTAAGATGTTGGCAAGACTTTGTTCCTTTCTGGAGGTTCCCGCGGAGAACCTATTTCCTCGCCTTTTCCAGCTTCTAGAGGCTGCCTGCATTCCTTGGTTGGCAGCCCCTTCCATCTTCAAAGCCCACCGTGGCTGCTGGGTGGAGGCCTTCTCACATCACATCGCTCTGACTCTGCTTCCGTCGTCACATTGCTGTCCCCGATTCCTAGACACACGTCTTAGCACTGGGAAACCAAACTGGACTTCCCAGAGGTGCCCCGTGGGGAGGGAAGCCACCTGGGCTTCCACCCCTGCTGACCACAGCTACTCCCTTCTACATGTTTTATAGTGAACAATTGTATTCTTAGAAAGGTTCCCCTGCTTAAAACAACCACAAGCCAAACAAAACGACAGTGCCTGGGAGTCAGGGCTGACTCATGGATCTGTGAGGTGGTTAGAACGCCGGCTTGGGGGTCAGACGGCCACAGCTCAGATCTGGCCCTGTCGTGACCAGCATGGCTTTGGGCAAGCT
Organism: Propithecus coquereli; assembly: GCF_000956105.1. Lineage (NCBI taxonomy): Eukaryota > Metazoa > Chordata > Mammalia > Primates > Indriidae > Propithecus > Propithecus coquereli. The sequence continues at coordinate 2,436,894 of NW_012140302.1, forward strand.
GCTTCCCCTCCCGCCACTGCCCAGCACCGCTCCTTGGCCAGAGCAGAGCCTTCCCTACCCCAAACAGCACCCCCGCCCTTCACGCCCCATCCTCCGCCTGAGTCCTGTAAATGGTGGGGTGATGATTCTTCCCTTTGCGGGGTAAGGTGTGCAGTGGCTTAGAGTGGCCCTTCCAGAAGACCCTGGCTTCAACACTCACAGAGAGGCTCCGGGCAAGTTATTTGACCTTCTCGTGGCTCAGTTTCCTCATCTGTCAATAATGACCATACCAATTCGCATGGGGCCGTTTAGAGAACTGAATGAATTAATAACGTGTAAGATGCTTAGAACAGTGCCCTTAAAAGTGCTCAGTAAGTTTTACCTTTTATTATTATTACCCTGACAGTAATCACCCTTGCCAGGTCACTCAGCTATCACACTTCTAAAGCTCCTAGGCATACAATAATAGTGGCCATTAATATGACCGCAACTCAACTGTGGAAAGGCGGTTCCCTAAACCCCAGCACTGGTGCAGAGATTAAATAAAATAATTAGAGCGTCTGCCTAGGAGCGTGGCTCTCACCCAGTCCCTGTGGTAATCCCCACCCCACCCCCAGTCCCATTAAGGGCCCAGGTAGCCAGATCACATCAGATCTAGGGCCTTGGCATCCACACAGTGCTGGCTGGAGAATGTCCCAGGAGATCCTGCCGTCAACACGCAGACTCTTGGAAGTAAGGGAATCGGAGGGCTTTAGTGGTGGCTGCTGGGTGTGTGCTACTTCTGCTGTTTCTGATTGCGCCAAATCTGCACTCTTACAGCTCCCGTCCCTCGTGCCCCCGTCCAATCGGTGCCCTGCAGCCCCAGGCATGGAGCTGGCAACCAGGACTGGGCAATCATGTTTGTCCAGAATGCACGGGGCAGGGCACTGCTAGGAACTGGAGTTCCCGGGGACACGTGGAGCACACAGAGAACCCGCCGTTTGGGCCCCTTTCTGAGAGGTGGAAAATCTTGAATGTCCCAGCCAACTTTCTGCCTTGGGAGAGCAGCACACAAAGGACTCCGCCTGCAGTTGCTGGGACACTCCCAGGAGCCTCCCTGTCACAGCCAAAGCCTAGATCCCCACCTGGAGGGCTGTGGCAAAGGTGTAAGAATTTGGGATGGATGTGTTCTGATCCCAGGAACTTCCTGACAAGCCAGTCTCTTGTGAATAAATCATTCGGCTTTTTTTGCAATTTATTCCTAAAGTCACTTGCTAGGGGAAAAGTAATCACGATTACTTCACCGTTCCAGTTAGTAGGACTCTGGCCAATTGGAATTTTGACTTTTCTTCTCTTTCCTCTCTGGCTATAGAGGAGGAGAAAGTCCCTCACCCCCTGTTAAGTGGCTGAAAGCCCTCCCTGCTCACGACCCACACAGCAGGAGGCCCACAGAGATCCCTGCCAAGGGAATGTGAAATTCTTATCAATGCGTATCAAGGATCCTGACAGAGTTGAGAAAGGGCGAATGGCTCCTCACACCTCCCCCCTGTGGTAGAGCAGCCCAAAAACTGGAGGAAGAGGAAGGTCCTTCATATCATCTTCTTCCAGGGGAAGGAGCCATGTTTGTTGAGCACTTACTATGTGCTGGCCACACTTGCTCCTCACAACAGTCCTATAAGGCACTATCATCATTCCCATCATACAGATGGGAAAACTGAGGCCCAAAGAGATTCAGCTCTCAGTGGTAGAGCTGGGATTGTAACTAGGTTACACTGACCCTACTGCCCCACTCTTTCTGCTCCGCTCTCAAGGGTGCATCAAACAAAGCCATGCACACAACCGTGGGTGGCTTGGTGGCCAGAGAAGTCTTGAATTGAGGAGTCCAGAAGATGGGGTATGGACCACTGGGGGCACTCTGCTTGTTTCAGATTAGCAATGCAAACACTTGAAAGAAGAGCCGGTTTGTTTTCCTCCCTCTCTCAGAGATAAGCTTTGGCTGGGGCCTTGGCCAAGCTCCCAGGGCCCCAACAGGAGTGACGACTTGCTGTGGGAGAGAAGGCTCTGGACTTGGAAGTGGGGAGTGAGGAGGAGAGAAATGGCTGCTGGGGTCTGAAAGCCCCAGAAACACCGACTCCCTCCCATGATGCCACTGCAGCGGGTCCGTTAGCACACACCCCATCCGTAGGATCTGATTACATGAGAGGTGCTTAGCTCAGTCAAACGGGGCAACGCTGGGTTTCCTCATTGGGAACTGAAGGGCAGACTAGACTCGGCTGGCCGGCCGCCCTCGATCTCCAGCTCATGGTCTCCCCTCCCTTGTGTCCTCTAGATGGGATCTACTATGGAGACAATCGCTTTAACACGGTGAGCGAGTCAGGAACAGCCACGCTGAAAGCTCGGCCCCGAGTCCGGCCCCTGCTGACCTTCCTTCCGCTGGTGAGTACGGTTCTGCTCTGGGCTCTGAGGGTCTTCTCTGGGTGGGGACACCTCGCCTGCCACAGAGGAAGCAGCCCCACCTGCCCTGGCCTGAGTGGACGTCACCCTCTGTCCATTCCCTTCCTTCCTGATGCCAACCCAGGGCGGCTACAGGAAGGAGGCATGGCCAAGGCTCATGGGAGGAAGTCTGGGATTAGGGCTGGCAGCTCCTCTGTGGCTGAAACCCTTAGGAGAGGCTATGGAGAAGTTGTGTGCAGAGGTGACACAGCGGTGGGTACATCCAGTTAAATAAGTTCATTTTCCACGATCGCTGATGGCTGTCTGCTTCGTGCCAAGGCCTGCGTTAGGTGCTGGGATGCAGAGATGACTGAGCCAGTTGCTGCAGCTCCCAAGGAGCCCCCCGCCCACTGCAGGAATGAGCAACTAGACTGTTAGAACACAGGCCAGAGCAGGGACAGCCCATCCAGCCTTAATGGGTAGTCAAGGAGGGCTTCCTGGAAGAGGGGACACCTGAGCTGCCTCGTAAGACAAATAGCACTGACCCTTGGGAGGAGGCATTTGGGACGGATCTCTTTATGGGTCCAAAACTACAGGAAACTAAAACTCCCCTCTAGAGGCTGTGGTTGGGCTATAATTCTTTGACAAGGGAGAAAGACCAAAACAACTAACTACTCTATGACTGGTTCTGCTTTCTGCGATGAGAATTCCTGGGTTTTCTGGGACATTCTACATCAGTGCTGACCAACAGAGATATAATGTAATCCTTATATGTAATTTAAGATTTTCTGGTAGCTACATTAAAAATAAAAAGAAAATGTAAAATAAATTTAATAATATATCTTACTTACCCCACTATAGTCAAAAGATTATCATTTCAACATTTAGTATAAAAACAGCAATCAGAAAAAAATAGTAATGAGATATTTACATTCTTTTTTTTACACTAAGTCTTCAAAATCTGGTATACTACACACGTAGCACATCCCACTTCTGACATTTTAAGCATTCGAAAGCCACTTGGGGCCAGTGGCTGCTGTACGGGACAGCCGAGATCTAGAGTCTAAACAGCCAGCTTCCCAGAGTCTAGGCTCACTCCTCACTATCAGACCTGGGCCCTGGGTAAGACGACACTGTCATTGGGGTCACCGCATCGTCAGACTTCCATGAGGGTTTGTGCTGCCTAGACGGGCAAGGCTCCTAGTCCTGGTCTGAGCCCTCGGGGCCTGTTAGACCTCATGGCACCACACCTTGGTCCTGGGTACCCACACACGCTGCCCAGCACTGCCTGGCACAACCACCTCCCGCTCTCCATCACCGATGTTTTCGGATTTGCCCAACCTCACCAAGCAGACCCCAAGATTCTAGATGGGTCGGGTAGTGTTTTACATTCTCCTGTGGCATCTCCAACGCCTCTGTGTGGAGGGCTGAGCACACAGATCTCTAGGAATATAACTTTAAATAATTTATTTTCTACTCATAAAAGCAATTCATGGACATTACCAATAAATATAGAAAGTACAACACCAACAACAAAAAGGTATGAAACAAATAAGTCAGCCCCTAACTTTGTTTCCAGAGATATATATAACTATTATGGGGGTCATTGCACCCATAAAGGCAGATGAGATAATTTTGAGATATTCTATTTCCCCTTACCTACCCCCAAAACATATATTCAAAATCACAGTGGTATGAGCCCAGAGTTGACACACCTGTACCTGTGCTGGTTGCTAAAATATTGAAATACAAAACCTACAGAGTAGAACTTGCTGTTGCCTCTGAGTGGCTCCTGCTGTCCTGGCCCCTCCCCCAGATCTGGACCACCCCAAAAGGCAGCAACTAAAGGGTTAATGTGGGCACAGCTGAGTTTATCCTAATGGGCAGGTATCCTATATCTCCACCCAGCCACCCACTGGGGGCTCCTCAAAGACCAGGGCAAGTCCTAGCCTTTCTGCTCTCATCCTGTCCCCTCGGGCTTGCTCAGAACGGGATCTGGAGCTGCACAGACCCCGGGCGGGCCTGGCAGAAGACTCAGGGGCCCCTGGTGTGGGCCGGCTGGCTGGTCAGGCTGGAGTTCTGGGCCCTCCTCGGGAAATGCCTCCTGGGAGCAGTCCTTCTAGACGGGCCTCAGAGCCAGTCCCAGGAGATGGGGGCCTTTCCCCAACACACTGTGGCCCCCTCACTGGTGACAGCCGGGGAATGGACACATGGTGAGCCATCAGCTGAGAGGGGCCTGGTCAGGTCCACACCAGCCTCGCATTACAGAGGCCAGAACTGGCTGACCGAGGAGAGGCGGGGGGAGCCGCTTGCCGGTCCCCTCCAGTGGCACAGCTCCCACCGTGCGCCAGGCACCCTTCCAGGTGGATCTCATGTGCTAACAGAGCCACATCCATCCCCCTTCCGCACAGGGAGAAACCGATGCGCAGAGCGCAGGCGTATCTTGCTTAAGGCCACACAACTTGTAAGTGGCAGAGCCAGGCTTTGAGCCCTGCGACCTGGCTCCAGGCTCCCAGTTCTATTCAGGCCATCCTACCGTCTCCACTACCCAGAAGGTTTTCTCTTCCCCTCCCTGGACCAGCCAGCAGAATGACTTCCTCCTCCCCTGTGTGCCTGTCTGAATCCCCGTCTGGCAGCAGGGCCTCCCAGGCAGGAGGTCTCTTGCCTCTTTTAGATCACAGACCCCTTTGAGACCATGATGAGACCTCGGCCACATACATGTGGTTTTGCACAATTTCGGCAAAGGACTCTCGAACCCCCAGGAGCCCATCCATGAAGTACCTTTAGATTAGGAACCCTTGGCCTGATGGCCCATATCTCGGGGACGGTTCTATGCTGCTAATTCAGGTTACAAGGTACAGAGTAGCCCCAGCATCATTCGTCACCAGCTCCTGGGTGGGCAGAATCAAGCCAGCAGCCTGATTCTCTCCTGCTGACCACCTGGCTCCTCTCCCCTGGGCTCTGGGCCGGGTCCTTTGCTTCCTTCCAGCAGGGGCAGGGGGCAGTGAACGGGGAGAAGAGGGAGGACAGAGCTCTGTGTGGGTGTGGGTTCACACGCACACACCCTGTCCCCCAGCCCAGCCGCTGGGGTGCGTGCGGAGCTGGGCTGATGCCTGAGCCCTGCCTGATACTGTCCTAGCTGGCCAGGCCCTGCCTCTCCTTGTCCTCTCTTCCCGCATTCAGAGGGCCCCTCCCAGGTCAGGCTGCCTGGGGGCAGGGGAGGCGTGAGGCGGCAGCGCCCCAGAAGCCAGATGACAGTTCCCGCAAGGGACTTTGGGCTCCATCTGGGCCTGGGCCATGTTCTGAACGTACCCTCCCTGTCAGTGCCCTACACGAGCCTGGCAGGGGACGGGGTTTGAGAGGAGGGGACAAGATGAGGAGGGGGAGGGCAAAGACAGGCGCTTCTGCCCCGTCGCTGCAGCGCCCTCACTCTGCTGGTGCTGAAGGTGCTGAGGATTAAGAAACGCTTCCTCAGGCGCCCAGGGGCCAAAGGCCAGCTGTGAAGAGGACCCCAGGATCCCTCAGTGGCCGGGCCGGGACCTGGGATTGCTCCTTGCGTAGCTGGCACCAGTCCCAGCTCTGCCACCGGGCTGTGGGGTAGCTGAGGGCCAAGCCCTTCCTCCCCATGGGCCTCAGGCTCCTCGTCCATCAGTGGGGGTCACACTGGATGGTCGCCAAGGGTCTCCCCAGCCGTGACTTTCTGGGTTAAAATGACTCCCTAATGGAAGGGCAGGAGGCGTGGTCAGCTCCCTGGAGGATCCCCGAAGAAGCCAGGCCCCCGACCCCTCCTCGAGCTCTGCTTCTGCCTCTGCCAAGGGAGGCATTCCAGCACCGGGGCCGCCGCACCTTCCTACTGGGGAGCCCTGAGGAGCTGGAGGAGAACCACCAAGTCAGAGCTGGGAAGGACCACAGCGGTCATCGAGATGAGGAAACTGAGGCCCAGGGAGGGGACGGGCACACAGCTCAACAGAAGCAGAGACAAGACCAGGCCTACTCCCCGGGCCAGCCCTGTCCATACCACCGGAGGCCTGGGCTCCGTGAGCAACGATCCTTTTTCCACTTCCAAGTGGAAACCGGGACCAGAGTTCAAGCCAGAGCCTGTCCCTCTGCTTCTTAGAGCTGAGCTGATAGACGGTGGGTAGGAGGGTTGTGCTTTTCTCTGGGGCTCCTGCCTGCCCTCCCCAGCCTGAATCAAACCATCTCCAGGGTGATGCATTGAGGAATTAAAAATTAAATGCCAGTGTGGCAAATATGGGAAAACTGGCCAGGCAGGTCCCCAGGGGTGCCAGGGCGGTGAGAGCTGCCTGAGTCACCCCACCCTCTGAGTCAGACAGGCCTGGCCCTGGCTCGGGCAGGAAGCCCCACCTACTCCGGACCCTCCCTCTGTCTCTCTGCCTCCCGGGAGCTCAGCTTAACTGGGATTTGAGCCCCTTAGGGTGAGCCAAGAAAGGCAGTCACGAATGGCTTTGGACTGATGCACGGGGGTGATGCTAGGGCGAGGGGTCATGGGGCGAGGGTGCTCCATACGTTTGGGGGTTGAGGCGTCAGCGGCCTGCCACTGCGAGGACAAGTGGAGCTCCCACCCCCACCACAGCCCACCCCTTCTCTACCCGCCAGCTCCCCACTCACAGCCTGAGCCCCCAAAGCTCCATCCGCCTTACCCACCCTCGTCCTTACCCACCAGCAGCCGTCCCTTAGCCTCCCCCGACTCATGGATGTGCATCCCCAGCTTGAGCTGCCCGCAGGAGGACTGACCAGGGAAAAAGCCCTGGACGTGGGCTCAGGGCCTTTGAGGCAGGGAATTCTGGAGTAGGGTCTAGAAGCGGGCGGTATGGGCTCCAAGGACATGTCCCCTTGACCCTACTGACTCCTCGCCCCACAGGGAGGGGCCAGAGCGGGGCCCCCCAGAGTATAGGATCCAGGGCAGGTGCCCGAGTAGCCCTGGTCTAAGGGCAGTTCCGGGGTGGCAGGTAGGTCCAGAGGAAGATGGCTTCATCAGTGGAGATTCTTCTCTGGCCCTCAGGAGGGGTCTGAGCTATGGCAGAGTGTGGGGGAAGCAATCGAGCTCTTTTATAAAATGTTCACTGGCTCCCAACCTCAGAGAAGCTGCTCTGTGGGAAACACATGGCCTTTCTTGTTCCTCCACACCCCATCCCAGCCAGCGCCCCCACACACAGCCAAGGAGAACAACGGGCTGGGCTTCACCCAACTGGCTCTCATTCTGGGGTGGGGTGGGATGGGGTCCCACTCCCCTGTTCCCTCGGCCCGCAGTGGTGCCCCCAACCCTGCCTGGTTCTAACTCTGGCTCGAGGTCATCTCGCTCGCCCTGCAACTCCACACCCCACCCCGAGGGCTGGTGCCCCAGACCAGGCTCCAGGAGGAGTTGGACAAGGAAGTTCACATTCCACGATGTGCAGCTAAGACTCTGAGCTGGCTGCTGCCCAAGGTCAACCATGCATTGCCCACTGGCCCAGCCCCTGGTGACCCACCTTTGGGGCTTGGCTGGGCCCTAAGGAATCCCAGGCATGAGGATGTGTGTGTCCCAGGCACGAGGAGGCCAGGGGGGTGGGCTGGAGCCATCAGTGGGGTGAGCCTGCCCTCCTGAGTGCTCAGTGGTGCAGCAGGTGGCGAACAGCAGGCTCTGACCCCCAAAACTGCAAAGGGGAGACTAGCCTCATCCTTGAGCAGCGAATGTTTTCTTCCCTTCCTTCCTTCCCTCCCTTTATTCTTCCTCGTCCTCCACTCTGAAATGTTAGCAGTCAAGAGGGCAGTAGGGGATTCCTGGTGACCTGTCCCTGACCATGGGGAAGCACCCATCTCTTCAAATCCAACTAGACAGACACAACCTGGGGGGCTGTGTCAGAGCACAGTGTCTGAGAACTTGGGCCACTGCTAACCCACTAAGCTTTGATCAGAACCCGGGGGAAATAACTTTTCTCGAGCACTACTCTGCAGGACCCCTTTAGGTGTGCAGCGGCCTCTGATGCTACAACAAACCCCAGGGAGGTGGGATCATCCCCATTTTACAGATGAGCAAACTGAGCCTCAGAAGGCAAGAAAGGGGAACACTCACTGAGCACTGACTATGTGTCAGATACTGTCCTCAATCGTTTTTAGACAATGGAGTTAAGATTGCAAATCTGGTCTGCCTGACTCCAAAATTGATGTTCTTTCCACTAAATCACAAAAATTTTTTAAAAATTATTTATTGTAGTGGATATTTTTTTAAAATTATGAAGGAAACAAAAGTTCATTGTTAAGAACCAAGAAATAGAGGTAAGTATAAGGAAGAAAATTTCCTCATAAGTCTAGCATGTAGTGAAAAAAAGAATAGAAAAAAAAAAAGGAAGAAAATAAATATATTCCTGGAATAGTGCTTCTCCCCGCCCACACTGCCTCCCAATTAATCACTGCTGGGAACTTTCCAATGCATGAGGCCGCCATGGTTTCTAAAGGGCTGCTTCAACTGAAAGGGCTGCCGGCTTGTACATGTCTGGCAAGTGAGGGAGGTGACGGATGGTCTCGGATCTAGGTGTTGTCTGCTGTGAGGACAAGGAAGTGACGGTTTCGTGAACTTCCCCACCTGGCAGGGCCAGGGCTGGACTCTGCCCCAGGCCTCGTGCGAGGGCTGTGTGCAGCGGCAGAGCAGGGAGTGGCCGTGGCCCGGGCAGGGAGGCCGTGCAGGCCGGCCGGCCAGGCACATGCTCAGGTGCTCATTTGCCTGTTCTTTGCTTCACTGCCCACAGGTCGGTCCACCCCTCTCTTGATGTGGCTGCCACTCTTGAAGGGCCACACACCCCCCTCCCCTGAGTATGTTCGGGGCACATGCCAACCCCTGCAGGCAGCACCCTGGGGCACCTGGGTCCGTCATTTTCCCAGGGCGAGAGTGCCAAAGGTGGGGCAGTGTAAAGCTTGGGACGCCACCAGCTTCCCAACTGATGGCCGCAGCCAGAGTCCATGTCTGAGGCCAGCTGTGACTTCAAGCCCAGCCCTGACTGCCTGACCTCCTAGAAAAGCAGCTTCGAGAACCCTCCCTCCCAGCGCCCCTCCACTTTCCTCCTGCTTCCTCTTTCTCCTCTCTGGAGTTAGAGAACTACCTGGAGGCGGCGGCTGCGGTCTGTCCCAACACCCTGTCATCGAGGGTGTCCAGGTCACCGCCCACACAGCACAGGTGAGACAAGTCACAGAAGGGACACCTTATGGGCCTGAACTCGCAGAACACTGTGGTCAAAGTGATCCTTGGAGAGCGTTTACAGAAGAGGCAGAAAACTGAGGCCCAGAGTGGAAGTCATTCTACTCTGAGTTAATTAGTAACAGATCTGGTACCCAAACATTTTCCTCCTCTCTATCCTGTATTCTTCCTACCACTCATTCACTCACCCAGGAACTTATTCATTCAACAAACATTTGTTGAACTGCCCAGTATGTGCTGGGCACATACAAAGAATCAGCCGTCACCTGTCCCTCAAGTAGGCCGGGCTGGGCTGGGCAGCAGAGACTACAGGCATCTACAATAAGCTGGGAGTTGTGCTAGAGGAAAAGCATGAGAGTAAATACTGTAGTGGCAAAAAGAGCAGGCTCCAAGGTCCCAATATTGGCCCTGCCATTTACTAGCTGTGTGACTTTGGGCAATGTACTCAGCCTCTCTGTGCTTCAGTTTTCTCATCTATAAAATAAAACCAATAACCTGCCTCTTAGGGTTACAATGAAAACTAGCTGGGTTGCTACATGCAAAGTACTCAGAATGGTGCCTTGCACATAGTAGGCACTTAATAAATGTCAACTGTAGTAAATAATAATGCAATAGGGCCTGAGGAATACATAGGGAAGAGAAATTAACTCTGGCTGGGGTTGCCAAGAAGAACTTCATAGAGTAGGGACATTTAGTCTGGGGTTTAAAGGATAGCTAGGAGCTTGCTGTGCAAAGAAGAGCATCCTAGGCAAAGGAAGAGTAAGAGCAAGGCTGTGGAGACCTGAGAAGGTATGGGGATGAATCCCAAGTGGGTGCAGTGATTCTCAGGGAGGCAGACGTAGCTGAATCATCTAGAGTGTTTTCAAGCGACTCACCTGCCCCCAGAACCTCTGAAACCCCTGCACAATCCCTCCAAGGAGTGGTCTCTGCCCCACTGACGATCATTGCTGCAAGAAGCCCACTTGCTGATGAGGTGGGCAGGTTCCCTGGATACACCAGAGTGGGAAAAAGACAAGAACCACTAGCTGGAGCCCCGGATTTGTGGCACGAATGGGGGAGAAGATGGCAGGAGCTGCGGAGGGTCCAGCTTCTGAAAGTCTCAGATGCCATATTAACGTGTTTGGATTTCATCCTCTGGACCAATGGAAAGATTCTGAGCAGGGAAGTGGCCTGCTCTGGGATGCTTTTGAGAAAGAACATCTTGGTGGCAGGTTTGGAGAATGGAGCAAGGCAGGGGCTAGGGAATCATCTGGAGACAATGGCAATGGTCTGTCCATCTGGGTAAGGGACAGTGATGACTGAGGAAGGGCTGAGGTTGAGGGACAGCAGGAAGGGAGGACTTGGGAAGTGACTGGCAGAATTGGGTGACAAGCTAGGTTTGTGGGTGATGATCAGTTACCTGGAGAGACAGTAATATATAACTAGCTGGGGGACCTTGGGCTAGTTACTTAACCTCTCTGAGCCTCAGTTTCCTCATCTGTAATGGAGGTAGCAAAAAGAGCACCTGTCTCACCCGGTTGTTGTGAAAAGTAAATGAGTTAAGAGATGGAAAGCGCTGGAAGAGTACCTGGTGCAGGATAAGTGCTAGTAAGTAGCAGCTGTTGTTAAGATTGGGAGTTTGGGGATGGGACAAAGAGGTGACGTGCTGTGCCGATGTCCAGTGGATGCACACATTCTAAGTCTCCCCCAGTGCTTTTCTTTTGATATCCTTGTCTTTGCTTTGTTTTAGCTTTTGCATTATAAGATACACATAACATAAAGTTTGCCATTTTAACCGTTTTAAAGTGTACAGTTTAGTGGCATTAAGTACACAACTTTTTTTTCTTTTTAACTAGTACTAGCGTGCAGAAAAGTTGCAGGAAGGGGATGAAGAACTGTAGCCTTCACCACATCTGCCACGTTTTGCCACATGTGCTTCAGTTGCTCCCTCCTTCCCTGTACATGTGTATAAATACAGTTTCTTCCTGAACCATTGACGGCTAAGTTGAGACATTGTGTCCCTTTATTGCCAAACACTTCAGTGTGCCTTACCTAGGAACAGAGACATCCTCTGTGCAATTCTCAAATTCAGGAATTTAATATTGATACGCTGCTATCATCTAATACGCCATTTACATGCACTTGTTGCCACCTGACCGACCCCTTGGTGTCCTTCACGGCACACCCCCACCCCCGATACCAGGCTCCAATCTAGGATCATGCATAGCATTTAAGTGTCACCTCCAAGCTCCCTTCTTACCGAGGCTTTCCCTCAGTTCTCTAGGCTAAAGGAGACAGGTTAGGAAATCGGCACGCATGGAGATGAAAGACGTCACCATTCAAGCCAGTGCACGGGATGCCAGCTGCCTGCGTCCCTGTAGCGAGCGAGGGGAGCGATTTATCTTGAGTCTGTGTTTTTCTGGGACTAAGATTAAAATGCGTTTGCATTTGCCTTCCCTGCGTACACACGAGTGGAGAGGACAGCTAAGTGCGCCACAGGAGCCCACGCAGGTGCAAGCGGGAAGGGACGGGGCCAGGCGGGCTCGGAGACGCAGAGAGACTATGTTCAGTTCAGTACCGGCAGCTCCTGGAGAGGTGAGGCTGGCCGTTGGGAACTGCCCCAAGGGTCAGAGAGGGATGTGTCACAGCACCACAAGCACTGTGGCAAGTTGGTGGCGGGTGTGTATGAGACCTCCTTGTGTGGGGGGAGGGACCTAAAACGCCAGAGCTGGGCCCAAGCTGCTGTCACAAGCTGCTCAGGAGATGGACTCGCATCCTGTGGTCTTGGGAGTCTAATGGTTCTGAGGGCGATTTAAGATCAAAGGGTGGGGAGGGCGGTGTTACCTCCAGCCCATAAAGTCCACCCATCCTCCTCCCACACACATCATTAAGCGCTCAGGGTAAGCCGGAGGTGCTGCTAGGATTCCGGGAGCTTAGCTTTGACTGTTCACAATTTTTTCACCCTTCTTGGGGAGAGGATTGGAAGGTATCATCCTTCACTTGGCATTCGTTTCCTGGGTTAGGGATATTATCTCATTTGATCCTCATAATAGTCCTGCAAAGTAGGAAATGCTACCTCAATTTTATAAGTGAAGAAAATGGGTCTTGGTGGTACGTAGAAAAGGTGCAGTGAAAAGCCTGGATTTGCACCCTGGCTCCGTCAAGGGATTTGAGATGACGTAGGCAGAGCTCTTAGTATAGGGCTGGCACGCAGGAGGAGCACAGATGACATCACTGTCCCCATCCTGCCTCTCCACTGCTCATCCAAGATCATGCTCCTGGCAAAATGGAGCACGAATGGAACCCCAGACTTTTGACACTAAGTCCCCAATCTCTCTACTTTCCCATTATGTTCGAATATAAATAATCAGCAATCTTAACCTTGGCTTTTGAAGGCCTGGCCTCCGTCTCATCAAAATCAGAGTGTATGTATCTGATAGAGGTTATTAGACAACCAGTGATCTGCATGTGTGTGCATCTCAGGATGTCTTGGAAGACACACCTGTGATGGGCTGGGCTCCTGTCCCTTTCCTTGGTTCAGAATCACTGGGTTTGGGGAGTGTTAGGCACAGGTGTGCTGTTGGCCATGGGATTCAAGTAGAGGCAGAAAAAAAGTCTAGTTGATGGATCAAGGCCATTCCAGCTTCAGAATTTTTTAAGAACAGGATGAGTCGTTTGCTGCCCCTAAATGACCAGAGTAATTCTGAGATGGCCCTTGGTAACCAGGGGTCTCACAGATATCTCTGTAACATCTATCTTGCATGCCCCTTCTTGTATATTAATCCATTAAGTCCAGAGGGTTAGCACTATCAGCCCATCAGTGAATAATGACAGGGCCTACTATGTGTCCAGCTTTGGGGGTTGCCATAAGATATGGTCCCTGGGCTCCAAAGAGCTCCCAGATCTCAATGGAGGAACAAGATGCAAACAAGAGCCCCTTTTGGGGCGTGACTGTGGGTTGCTCTGGGCAGCAGCACGTCAGTGTGGGCTGGTGTAGACAGGCAATGGCTCCTTAGTAATAACAGCGGCAGCGAACATTTATTGGGCTTTTACTACATGCCAGGAGCTGTCACATGAGATAATATGCCTAAGTGCTTTTCGTGTATTGCATCATTTAGTCATCAAAACTCCTCTAAAATGGATAGATTCTTTTTTTATCACCATTTCACAGATGGGGAAACTGAGACACAGGGAGCTTAAGTCACATGCACAGTCATACAGGTAGTAGGTAGCGGAGCTGAGATTCAAACCCAGGCACCCTGGATCCAAAGCCAGTGCTCTTAGCGCCTCCCCATACCATCAACCCTAGAGGCGCGCAGCTGATCCTTGAAGGACGAGAGATTTTAGGGAGGTGAAACACTAAGGAGAGGGAGCTCCACAGACCTGGGTTTGGTAGTACTGGTGTGTGACTGTAGACAACTTACCAAAATGTTTCTCAGCCTCAGTTTGCTCATCTGGTAAATGAGGATAGCCTCTTCTTTACAGAGTGGTAGGACCGAGATACTGTGTTTACAGCACAGTGCAGGGAGTGTTATTAATACTATTGGAAACGGAGGGCGGGCAAGAGAGGCACGGCCACAACAGCCAGCAGCAGGGATGAGCACGGACTCTGTGTGCGAGTTGAAAGGGTGGCAGGGAGGGAGTCCGTCACGCTGGGTGAGGGTGGGCGGAACAGGCGAGTGGGAAATAAACATTGGCGGGGAAGCATGAGGCCAGGTCATCGAGGACCTGAAAAGCTACCATGATGTGCTCTACAGCTCTTCAGAGTGACAGGTGTGTGGACTTCGTGACATATGAAAATACGTGTTTGGATAAAAAACATAGAATGCAAAGAGTATGTACAAACTGACAGCTGTGTAAACACATTGTGGTCTGGTAAGCTTAGAGATCAGAAGGGTATCTGCAGTATTATAAATACTTGAGTTCATCACTTTTATTTATTTTTCTGTAAATACCTAGTGAAAACTAAGAATAAACAGGATGCCAGGCCAAGGGGTTTGACTTTTAACCTATGGACATCCATGAGGAGTCACCGCAGGTTCTTTTTTTTCTTTTGAGACAGAGTCTTGCTCTGTTGCCCAGGCTAGAGTGCAGTGGCATCAGCATAGCTCACAGCAACCTCAAACTCCTGGGCTCAAGCGATCCTCTTGCCTCAGCTTCCCAACTAGCTGGGACTACAGGCATGCGCCATGATGCTCAGCTAATTTTTCTATTTTTAGTAGAAGCGGGGTCTTGCTCTTGCTAGGGCTGGTCTTAAACTCCTGAGCTCAAGTGATCCTCCCACCTCAGCCTCCCAGAGTGCTAGGATTATAGGCATGAGCCACTGTGCCCAGCCTATTTTATTTTTTTAATAGAGATATAATTCACATACAGTTAGTCCTCGCTATTCATGGATTCTGTATTTGCAAATTTGCCTAATGGTTAAAATTTATTTGTAACTCCAGGATCAATACTCATGATTAATGGTCATTTCTGGACACACACAGAGCAAGGAGAATTTTGAGTTGTCTGATGTACACGTTCCCAACTGAACAAGAGGACACTTTGTTTTCTTGTGTCTCTTTCTGTTTAGCGCCACGTTTTTCATATTTCTTTTTGCTTTTTCTTGGTGATTTCACTGTTTAAAATGGCCCCCAAGCATAGTGCTGAGGTGCTCTCTAGAGTTCCTACGTGCAAGAGGCCGTGATGTGCCTCACGGAGGAAATCCACGTGCTAGGCATGAGTTATAGTGCTGTCGGCCGTGAGTTCAATGCTAACGAATCAACGAAACTTCTTAACGTGTCTTCAAACATAAACATACAAAAAACAAGGTTATGTATTGATCCGATGACAGAAATGTTGTGACCAGAGGCTCTCAGGAACCTAACCCTGTATTTCCCCTAGGAGCAATGGAACAGTATGCGCTATATGGTGTTCACTGGAACTTTATAGAAAGTAACTATCACAAATAATGAGAATTGACTGTACCGTGTAAGATTCACCTTTTTAAATGCACCCTGTTATATTCTGGTATACTCACAAGACTGCGCAACCATCACTGTCACCGCAGATTTTCAGCTATAAAATGGCCTCACAGAGCAGCAATTTGAGAATTATCTGTCTTTCCCTGTCCCCTGATCTCTCTCTGGTCCCTTTCAGAATGCCCAGGAAAACCATGGGCTGGCTGTACCTACCCCCTCTGTCCCGGAAGACTTTGGAGACAAAGAAGTGACAGGTAAGGGGACCATGGGCTTGGGGCTTTTCCACCTTTCATTCTTTCCTTCTTGGGCGTTGGATTGAAAAGCCGAGCATGTGGCCCACCTCCACAGCTGGTGACACAGCCAGGATCCCCAGGCCTCTTGGTTACTGGCTGCAGTGGGCAGGAGCAGTGAGGAGAGCCAGGGTAGGAGAGGGATGGTGAAGGGACAAGGCCAGAGATGGGACAAGAGCAGCATGAAGTGATGGAAAAACTCTGGAGTCCGAATGACCTGGCTTTGAACCCCGGCTCCCCATAGATTAGCTTTGCTCGCTCACGCAAGACACTTCACCCCTCCTGCCTCTGTATCTCCCAATGGACAATGGGAACAATAGTTCCAGTTCGGAGGAATAAATGAAGTGGTGGATGGGATGTAAGACACTTTATGTCACACCTCTGCTCAAAACCCACCGATGATTTCCCACATCGCTCAAAGAAAAGGCTCTTGCAAGGACTGCCACGTTGCCTTTCTTTCCCCTCCCGAACTACACTGGCTGCAGGGTCTCCTGCTGCTCCTGAAATACCTCAGGCACATTTCCACCTTGGGGTCTTTGCACTGCGGTCCCTTCGGCCCAGAAGGCTCTTCTGCCAGACATCTGTGTGGCTCTCCTTCCCTCTTTGCTCAAATGTCACCTTCTCGGCGAGGCCTTCCCTGACCACCCTATTCAGATTGTGCCCTCAGCCTACTCCCCTGTTGGCTTCCCCCCATAGCATTCCTCATCTAACATGGTAATAATTTGTTACATTCAGCGTCTATCTCATTGTTCCATTGAAGCAGAAGCTCCAGGCGGGCCGGCATTTGGTCTGTTTTTTGTTTTGTTTTTGACCACTGTACCCCAGCTCCTAACTCAGTGCCTGGCACTTGGGTGCTCCATGAATGTTGGTTTTCTCCTTCCCCACCCTTGGTCTCTTCCTTTTGAGGTCAGATAGTTGGGAGGAGCCCTTCAGAGCCGCAGGTCCCCAGGTTTGCTACGCTGTGTGTGGGGGGCTGAGAGGAGGGGAGCGAAGGACAGATGTCCCTAAGAAGGAAATAGACTCTGGAAGAGGGCTGGGACTGGGTCCAAGGACGGAGGATGTGGGCTGCTGGGGCCAGGGCCACTCAGCGTCTCTGTAGTGCCGGACTGTCCAGGTCGTCTTCCTCCCGCACGTCCCCATTCCACCCCACAGTCCACAGCCTGCTCCAGGAGTTCTCTGCGCGGTGGAAACGTCGGTTCTGAGTAGATCCAGGGTCTTTCGAAAGCAGAAGTCATTTGTGCAGTTTGCTCCCTGTTGCTCTTTCACCCGACCTCCTCCCATGACTTCCTGTCTCTCTCCCACGTTCCCTATCTGTCCTACACAGTCTGAAAGGTTAAGCACAGATGGCAGTAGTCAAAGTAGTTACTATTTATTAAGTGCCTACTAGGGGCCCAGCACTGTGATAAGCCCTTTACCTGTATTTGCATGCATTCTCTCATTGAACCCTCACAGCAGCTTTAGGAGGTAAGCACTGACATTATGCCCCTTTGATGGATGATGAAACTGAGGCTCAGCAAGGTTAGTGTGTGCAAGGTCATACATCTAGTAAGTGGTAGAGCTGGGATTTGAATCCTGGCCTTTCAGGCTCTGTCAAGGTCAAGGTCCCAGCAAGAAAGAGATGGTGTACTCAATGAGGATAACTGAAGAAAGTTTTGCAAAGGGACAGTGTACAAGATTGTAAGCATGGTTAGGGGACAAAGTGGACAGTGACGCCCAGAGACTGACAACAGCGGGAGCTGCTACTCCCGCTGAGCCGTGGGAGGAGGGCCACCCAACAGGAACTGTGGTCTGCGGTGGAGGAAAGGCAGCTGCTGCCGCCCTGTGACCCAGCTAGCAGGCAGCCGGAGCACCAGCACCCTGGCCTCTCTGGTCCCCC
>NW_012140302.1:2456091-2488141 GCF_000956105.1 Propithecus coquereli
AGGCCCAATGGTGGCCTCTCAGGGCAAGGAGGGCAGGAAAGGCCCCAGCCTGCCAGAGAAGGAGGCTCCCCCGAGCCTGCCAGAGACAGAGAGCTTGCCAGGTGTTCCTGAGAAGAGTCTCTGCAGCAGCAGCCTGCCAGGGGGAGAGGCAGCCCCCAGCCTGTCCCTCCCCCCGGTGGACTACGTCCCCCAAGACTCCCCAACTCCCAGCGTCCGGCAGATCCGGAGTGAGCTGGAGGCCCGGCTTTCGTCTTCAGCAGAGAAGGAAGCCAAGCCCAGCACAGGGTCTCTGCCTCCCAAGCCTCGGCTAGAAGGGGGAAGAATCTTTGAAAACGGGACTGGTAATGGGAAACTCTCCAAGTCTGTGGCCAAGAATCCACCCCCTCTATCCACCACTCCTATGCCAACCACACCACCCCAGTCCAAGGCCGTACCAGGGCCAGCCACACCACCCAAGCCCACGCCTGGGCCAGCCACACCACCCAAGGCCACACTGGAGCCAGCAACACCACCCAACACCACGCCTGGGCCTTCTGTACCATCTACAGCCACAACTCTGCCCACTATGTCATCCCAACTGATGGCAGAGAAGGATCTAGTCCCAGCTGAGCAGTGGAAGAAGCCAGAATCTCAAGACATTTCCATTCCCTCCCAGCCAAGGGCAGAAGGGCCCCCCTCAGAGGCCACTAGGCTGCGCACAGGTGGAGCCCTCTCATCTCCAGCCCTCCCACCAAAGACATCCCCTGGCCGGGAAGAGGTGTTATTTCTCTACAAGCCCCATCGCAGCCAGAACAGCCCCAGCAGAGAGGTTGCTGTGGTGATGCCCACCCCAGCCAGAGGAGAGGCTACAGGGTCGGGGGAGCCTGTGGAGGTGAAGGAGCCCCAGGGGCTGCCACCCAAAGCCCCCCCCTCAGCCCAGCCTGCTGATGACCTACTCAGGCACCCAGTGACTGGGGAGGTGGTGGAGCGGGGCTCCCCAATGGCCCTGCTCCTGGCAGCCAGGCAGAGGGCACAGAAGGGGAGGCCCGGAGGGGCTGTCTTGGGTCGGTCCTCCCTGCCAGGGAGTATCCGAGTCCACAGCCACCAACCCGAGGCCTTGGCCGGCTCTGACAGCATCTTCTACAGCGAGTGTCGGCCCAACTCCTTCACTGTGGTCCCCAAGTCACCCAAGGAGCCTGACAAGGACTCCCAGCTGACCTCGTCAGCCCAGCCCACGGTAACCCGCCAGTGGAAGCCCCAGGCCCGAAGAGACCCAGAGGGCACAGAGCCAAGCCGAAGGCACAACTGGACAAAGGCGGAGCCCCAGGCCCCTGTGGCTTGGGAAAGACCAGCTCCCCTGAACCTCCCGCGGGGCCGCCTGCTGCCCAAGTCCTTCTCCTCCCCACCTTCCCCTTCGTACAAGAAGGAGGAGGAGGAGGAGGAGAAAGAGTTCAGCTTTGAGGTCATCCCACCGCCGCCAGAGTTCAGCAATGACCCTGAGCCCCCGGCCCGGACCCTCCAGTATCTGGGCCGCCGCCTGGACTCCCCTCCCCGGAACAACTTCTCAGACTTGGGGCAGCCCCGGGACGCGGGCCCCACAGCGCCCCCGGCCCGCGGCTTCTCGGGTTTCCCCGCGGGTGCGCGCTACGCCGGGGCCGGGGGCCTGGAGCGCTTCTCGGGCGGGGGCCGTTCGCTCATCAAGAAGCGCCTGTACGTCGGGGAGCCCCACCGCAGCCCCGGGCTGCCTCGCGGCGGCACCGGCCGCAGCCTGAGCACCCCCAACTGCTTCGGGCCGCAGCCCGGAGGGCCCTTCGGAGCGCCCGGAGGCCCCGAGATGCGGCGCGTCAACTCGGCGGGCCGCGCGCCCCCCGGCGGCCTGCACGCGCGGAGGCTGTCCCAGGAGGGCGCCGCCCGGGCGGCCGGGGACGCCAAGCACAAAGCGCCCGGCGGCGCCGACTACGGCTTCGCCCCTGCTACGGGCAGGTGAGCCGGCGGCCGGGATGATGGAGGGAGCCCGGGGGGTGGGAGCCAGGTGAGGTCCATGGAAGCGCGGCTCTGGGGCCACAGAGGACCCGACCAGGCCGTGGCCATCCGTCTGGTTTTCTCCCCCTCTGTTTGCAGGCAGAAAGGGGAGGAGGTCCACCCGCCTGAAGAGGGCGCTGTTGGCGTTTCCCTACCCGCTTCGCATTTCTATTGTTCTCTCTCCCTCACCCCTGCTCCGCCTCTTCTCTCTCCCCTCTCCCACCCTCTAGGTGGGGGTGGAGCTGAGTGCTCCTTGGGTAGAGGGATTTCCCAACAACTCGGATGGGTCCAGACCCAGGCTGGAGTGAGGGTTCTTAGTGAAAGGGTATTGGGCCGCAAGGGGAGCCCTGTGTCTGGTGGACTGGGGTCCCTCCCTGGGCTTCATAAACCCGGGGTTCGTGGGGGCAGACGCAACAGCGCTGAGCCACATTGCCCGGTCCCTGGGGGAGATGGGAGGGGTGTTGGTTAACCAGCTGCAGATATTAAATTCACCTGTCTTGCTCTCCCCCAGGTCTCCCCACAGCACCCCCCACTACGGAAGCCCCATCAACACGTTTACTGTGAGGCCTGGGACCCGCCATCCCATCTCCTATGCCTACTCAGGGGCCCATCGGAAAGCAACCTCCTGAGCCCCAGGTTCTCTCAGCTCTACTTGAAGGGGTTGGATCTGGGCACTTGCTTTTGCGGGGGGTGGGAGGGACACAGCAGGTTAGGCAGCCTGACTCAGACGTGGAGGAAGCTTTGCTCCCGGAAGACAGACGGATGGACAATGAATGAGAAGCAGCAGGGCAGCCTGTGCAGATCGAGAGTGCTGTTTCCCAGAGCACTGTGTGGCTGCGGACTGTCTACACATGGGGATGGGAGGGGAAGGAGGGAAGACAGGAGGAACCTTTAAGGGCCTGGGCACTGAGTTTCTGATATCTGGTACTATCTGCTGTGGCAAGACTTATTTAAAGCAGTCTTACAAGCATGTCCTACTGAGCAGGTTCTAAAAGCAAGGGGTGGGGTGCTGACTCTGTCAGGCCCTTGCAAGGGGCCAAGGCCCAGCCCCAACCAGGTCGGGGTGCAGGGCACCTCAGGTAGATCACTTTAGCTTCCATCAGTTGCCACCCCAAGAGGTGATACCTAGGATTCCTAGCCACATTGAGGTGGGACCAGGAATGTACATGCACAACATATGGAGAAGACACCGGAAACAGAGCCCTTTGCATTGGCCAAGGGCAGAAGTAAGGGGATTAATGGTTCATTTTTCCTTGGCCATGGCCCTTAGTTACAGGGAGGCCTAGAGAGAGGAGATTTGGCAAGTTTGGGATGGGAGACTGAGAATTAAGGCTTGCTTTTTTTTTTTTTTTTTGAGACAGAGTCTGGCTATGTTACCCTGGGTAGAATGTAGTGGCATCATTGTAGCTCACAGCAACCTCCAACTCCTGGGTTCAGGGGATCCTCCTGCCTCAGCCTCCTGGGACTATAGGTGCACACCATGACGCTCAGCTGATTTTTCTATTTTTAGTAGAGACGGGATCTCGCTCTTGCTCAGGCTAGTCTCGAACTCCTGTGCTCAAGCAATCCTCCCGCCTCGGCCTCCTAGAGTGTTAGGATTATAGGCGTGAGCTGCTTTTCTATTCAGACCCATGCAGCCATGATTTAGGGGATTGGGCCCAAGGAGCTATGAGGTCTGGGGCTTGACACCAGAGGCCTTACGTTGCCAGGTCTTATGTGGAAGTTGGAGGAGGCATTATTCCTGACCCTGATACTATAAGTCACCAATATTATTGAGGCCTTAGAAAGTATAGCCAAGATGTTAGAAGGCCTTGGAGAGTGAGAGGCAGCAGAGATGGGAATAGAGGTTTGAGAGGAATTTGCTGCCAATTGGGAATGTGTTTTGGAAAGTCAAGAGTGGTAGGGATGGGCCAGTTCGGAGCAGGGGAGACCTATCAGTAGAGTGACCATTTGTCCTTTGTCTAGGCAGTCCAGGGTTACGGTTGGTTTCCAGTGAATTAGACCACCTTCCACTTTTAACAAAAGTCCAGGTTGTGATGATATATGGTCACCAAACATATCAGGAAACAATATTTCTTGGTCTGGTTTCCCTGTCTTCGGGTCCTGGTGGACCTCAGCAAGAAGGAAGGACAGGGGAGGGACCCACCTCAGAGGGGTAGGCCGGTGAGGGGGGCAGCCAGGAAGCAGCTCCCTTTGGGAGCAAGATGTTGGGCCCTCATGATTTATGGTAACCAGCTGAGGTACTGGGTTATAAGGACAGCAGGTGAGCTATTTCAGGGAAGAAAGTACAGGGGTGGGTGGGCGCCCAGATAGCCAAGGCCGCCACCCTATTGGGGCAGGGTCTCGTACCTGTGTTCAAGAAGTAACCCCCCTCCCACCACACAATGCCAGCACTGGCTCTCTCTATATGTATGTATTTTCCCTGGACAATGTTTTATAAAAGTTCATTAATTTATGTCATGTTAAGGCTTAAGGGGTGGGGCGTGGACTCGCAGCTGTATATTGCCCTGGGGTGGGCAGGAAAGGGCTGGGTCTCACTTGGCTTGGGAAATAAACATGCCAGTTTGGACTGGCCTCCAGCTCTGTGGCTGTGGATTGATGACTCGGAGCTCCTGGGGTGTGAAGAGAGGTTGGGAGAGCTCAGCTGGGGAAGGCTGAGCACAGGGGCTGGCTGGACAGATGAGCCATTTTGCTGGGCCCAACTTTCTCTTCTGACCCTTAGGTCTTCTCGTTCTCTGAATCCCTTAGGGGAAGGAGCAGAGCTAAAGTGGATAATAAACTGTGTCCTTAAGCAAGTCTCTTTGACCCTCTGAACCTCAGTTTCTTCTGTAAAACATACATGATAATAATACCTGCCTCATAAAGCTATTGCGAAGATTAGAGACAGTCATGCATGCATTTAACAAGGACTCCGGTGACTACTAGATGCCACACAATGGCTTAGCATGGATAGACAGCAGCCGACACCCGATACGACTCCTGTTCATGGCAAGATTATAGTCTAGCGGAGGGAAGGGATAAAAACCATCACAAATGACAATGAGTGGTAGGAGGGGAAAGAACAAGGAGCATGGGAGAATAACCAGGGGGTGGGGAACAGGAGTGGATTTAGTTTACTAGGGTTTATGACCCCAAGAGGTCAGGGAGGGCCTCTGGGGGTGGTGACATTTACACTGACTTAGGCAGAGCATCCAGCACATGCCTAGAACTCAGCAGGTGCTCGACAAACGGCATCTTTGGGTGATGACTACCTTACATTGACATGTGGCCCATCCATAACGCTTTGACGTGGTGTCTTCTCTGAAGCCTCTACCTGACGTGCATGTTCCACAGAGCTGTTCCTGCCAACACCCACCCACCCCCAGCAAAAAGTTTCCAAAAAAGAAAACAGAACCAGAGAGATCATCTCAAAGCAGCATCAGAGAGAGTTGTGCTTCCTCCTCCCAGTTTTTGTGGGGAGCTGTTGGAAAAGGGAGGATGACTCCCTTATTTAGCAATGTGGGCTTCCAGGAAGGGCCTCCCAGACCCCTCCCAACCTTGGAGCTTCCTCATTCTGTCTCTCAGTGTCCCCCTGTCATGATGTCCTCATCCTGGTAACCCAGAATGGGGACAAGGGCCCCAGCTCCCAGCAGGGTTTGGGCCTCCGCATCTGGCTTGTCTCCCCTCCCCAGTCCCTTCTGTTTCCCCCTCACTTGACATGGGAGAGACAATAGAGGTTAACCCAGGCTGGGGAAGGGCATGGGACAAGGGCCCTACATCCTGGCTCTGCCTCTGACAAACTGTGTGACCTGGGGTGTCCATTAACTCATCTGAAAAGGGATAGACTTGTGCTGTGTGTGGGTCCGAAATTCTGTTGGGTCCCTGTTGTTGGGACCTCTTTGAGAAGCTGATGAGAGCTCTGGGTCCCCACCAGAAAGAGGCCACGTGTGCATTTTTACTCTTTATTCCACGTGCTCCACAGATCCCCCAAATTCAGGACCATGGACTTCACATTGAAGCCCCTGAAGTGACAGTGGTCACGGTGACCAACACCTACCTACTTAACCTTGACAGTTTGGAAAATTCGTTCATTCTCTCATTTACTCCTGACAACCCTCTAAAATGTGTTGGCTGTGTAATACTCCTCATTCCATTTTGTTGATGAAGAAAGGAAGGCTCCAAGAAGAGAAGTGAGTTGCTCAAAATAGCCCGCCTGACTCGAAACTGTTCTGCACACTTCCCCACAGCGGCCTCCCTTCTAGCTGTATCCATTCTCACCCATTTATCCTCTCCCAATCCTGCCCCCTCCAAGTTTATATCTTTTATATCCCCTGTCAGAGTAGGGGAAAGCTACGCCAGTGCCAAAAGGTTAATGGATGTGGGTGGGGCAGATGTTCCTGGATCAGGCTGGGCATGCCTTGGTTTCTGAAGCTCATCACTGCTCCCTGGGTGTGGCCCAAGCCCCAGTGGCCAGAACCCCACCTGTCCTGAGAGGCCCAGCCTGGCCCAAAGCAGCAGCTGGAGCAGGTCCCAGGAAAGGCTGTGCTGGAAGCCCTGGACCTGGCATCCGCAATGTGTAAGGGGCCTCTCCTCCTCCCAAAAAAGGTCAAGCTCAGCTTTCCCTAGGGCCAGACTTGTTTAAGGAGAGAAGCTTCTTCTCACTCCAGGTGAGCCTTGGGCTCCCTTCTGTGCAAAGCTTTCAGATAGATGAGACTTTGGAACCTGGAGGGGTGAGGGAGGGGCCCCCTCATCGCTGAGCTGTCAGGCAGGCCTGCCCCTACCTGCTTGCTGCCTGCCCAGCCCCAGTGGCCTGTGGCCACTTTCATCTCTGCAGCTCAAAGGCAATGCTGGCGTCCCCTCATTAGTGAGCTGTCCGGAGTAGGTGGCCAGTGACACCAGGCAGAGAGCCGGGGCCTTCTCCCTCCAAAGCCCCAGGGATGGCCAGATGCTGCAGACCTGCTGTTGGGACCCTGGGGATGCTTTTGGCCAGGAAGGCAAGAAAAGGTGCTCTTCTGGGAGAGAGAAAGAGATCAAGGCAATTTATTACGAATACTCCTTCATCTGCATGAACAGTCCCGTATTCCCCTGCCCAATTCTCAGAGCCCTAGAAGCTTCGTTTGCATCTGGCACAGAGAGCCACTCCTCCCTCACTCTCCTCCTGGAGAATTGTTCTCTGAGCTTCTACAGAATGACGTGCTCCGATCCTCTCCTGCCTTCGGCACTGGCTCCCTTGCCCCACCCAGGTGTCTTGGCACCCTGTCCGTGGCTCTCCAAGGTTCTTTCTCTCTTGTTTCTTCTTCAGAAGACTGAGTGTCACCCCCTGCTTGCCTGCACCAGAGGGCCACATTTCTAACTTTGGAAGTGCCTTGTGCACATGTCCACATGGATGCCTGGCCCTCCACGTAGACTAGCCCCTCCAAAAGCAATTATTCTCCCTTTACTTCATCTCACACAATTGTGAAACCAGAGCAGCCAGACCAATGGCCCCACCACCCCAAATACTCATTCCTGCCTCACTACGGGGACCCCGCTTGCTTCCTCAAGGCCAACTCAGTCTCAAGGCCCAGCTGGGATGGGAGCTCCTGCAGGAAGCCTGACCCAGCCCTGCGCTGCACAGAGACCTCTCTCTCCTCCAAGCTCACCCCACTTCCTCGTCTGTGAGCCTCAGCTCAGACATCCCTCACCTGCTAGGCCACTGCAGCTCCCGCTAAAGGCCCCACAGCCCCCGTCCCCCAACTGGTGCTCCATGTCTGTCTCCCCCAGCAGCCTATAAGCTCCACAACCCAAGGACTGCCTGTCTAACTCATCACCTGTGCCCAGCATCTAGTGCTGCTCCTGGCACCAGCAGGCTCAGTATGTGCTTGTTGGGAAATACAATTAGTACTTAATCACATATTGTCAAGCACTGTTTAAGTTCCTTAAGGGCAAAGGCCATGTGGCCTGTGGACTAGGTGGACACCTTAACCCCATTGTTTCTAGAATTGTGTAACCTAATCTAATGCTGGGATGGGTCTCTAAGGTTTCATCATAAACGTGTCAGGATGCCTTGGAGTGGCTCCTGCCTGGAAGGCTGAGACACGATGCCCTCTAAATGGAGACATGAGGCGCTAGGATGTGATGGTAGCAGGTGAGGGAGTTCTGGTCCTTAAAAAGGACTAGGGCTTGGGGATCTCAGGCAGCCCCCAGCACAGGACAAGGGCTCTGCACCTGCCACTTAGCCATTCGAGAGGGTTAGCCAGCCACCTGGGGCTGCAGCGCCAACAATCCAAGCAACTCGCATGCACTCTGTTTACTTCCCTTTTGAGCTCCTAAGTCTTCAGGACTTCAGGAGCCCTATCTGGTGTCCCAGCCTATCTCAGCTGTGCTTCAGGGACCAAGGGAAAAGTTTCTGTCAAATACGGGCCAGAGAACTGAGAAGGGGGAGCACTTCTGGGGCCAGGGTGGCAGAAGCCAGCCAGGCCTGACCTGTTCACCGTTCCTCCCCACCCAGAGAGTCCCCTTCAGGAGGAGAGCCTGACAGTTCTAGATGTGGTTTCCGTGATGCAGCTAGCTCCTGCACGGGGTTCCCAGGGCCTCGCAGGGATCTAAGCACAGAGTGGGTACTCATCGACTTCTGCTTTGAATCTCCTCCACCTCTGTAGGAGGTGGTGCTACTCCCAGACATGGGACACTTGCTTCTCATTCTTGAAAATTAAATTTCTTCAATATTGCACAGACTGAGCCATCTGCCTCCTTTCACCTTCCCTCACGGCAGAGGAGTGTCTCCTGCCACTTCTCATGGTTGCCTTATTTTCTGGGCCTTTCAAAAGGGTTTGGTAGGCTCCTGCATTCCTTCCTTCGTTTTCACTCTCCCTCTCTCATATCTATCTGTTTCTGTCTTTCTGTTTCCCTTTCATTTCCCTCTCTCCCTCTCTCTGCCTCTGTTTCCCTCTCTCTTCCCCCACCCACCCTATCTGTCATCTTCCTGCATTTTGGCAAACAACTTTCCAGCATTTGTCCCAAATACCTAAGGGCAGCACAGGATTCCATCAGCTCGATGCAACACTGCCAGGGGGCGCTACTCAGACCAGCCAAGGAACCGGGCAAGAGGCTCCCAGTCGGCGCAGGAGACAGACACTCACACAAATAACCGGGCCGTGGAGCAGAATACAAATTTCTCCCGCCCAGGAGAGCCCATGGGGCGTGGGTGGCCTCTCTTGCTGGCCTGTCACAGGTCACCGAGGCTGCCCTCAGCCCTGTGGCCCTAGTGGCAGCGCATGCATGAGCTGGGCAGAGGAAGGAGGGCTGCCCTTCCTGCGCTTGATTCCCTACAGCGTGTGCTATTTGTCTTTTGGTGACCTCTCTTGGCCATTTAAAGCTGCCCTTGACACTCACTTGAACCTGACTTCTCCAGGGAGAGGGGAGCGGGGTGAGCAGAGGGCATCTGTGTGCTTTGCCCCGTGTCTGGCACTGCTATCGTGGCTGGACATCCCCGAGTGCACGCCGAGTCGATGCTGGCCAGCAGGTGGCGCTTTGCCCCCAGGTGCGTGCACCTGGGCGAAGTTCAGGTTCAGACTTAGATTCGACTGAGGTGGACATGGCTCCTCCTCGGATCCAGGCGCAGAGCTAAGTGCTGTCCCGCACACCAGTAATTCTCAAACTCAGAAGCACATCAAAAGTATTTGTCAAAACATAGGTTCCTGGGGCTTGTTTGTGGTGGGGCCAGAGAATTCACATTTCTAACAAGTTCCCAGGTGAGGCTGCCAGTCCCGATGGTACAGGGACCACACACTTTGAGAACAGCAGCTGTGCAGTGCCACATTTAATCACCCTGGCCCCTCTGGGCAGGTAGATCGCTTCCAGCTTACCAATGAATAAACTACAGTCCCCACAAGCCTAATGACCTTGCCAAGGCCACACAGCTGGAGGAAGGTAGGGACCAAACTGCACTGGCTGCTCTGTCCTCTGCAGCCACCGCAGTGTGGCTGGGGTGGGTGTGGTAGCACCTCTCCAAATTCCTGTCCCAGGGCTGGCAGTAAGAAAAGAGGGCAGGTTTGGGAGGTGGTCGCAAGGTCACTCTTGCCTGCGAGTCACTCTTGCCTGGGAGTCACTCTTCGGGTGTGCATGGTGTTTTAAAGACAGTTTCGCTTCTATTTAAGTCTAGCCTCATGACAATGGCCAGCAAGCACTCACAGTGGAGGCTGCTTTGCCCTGACACCCTCCCTCTTCAGGACTGGGTGCTCACTCCCCCAGCTGCAGCAGGGTGCTCTCAGCCTAGTCCCTCCCAGGACTGCTCTTTCAGGAGAGAGCCACCTCACCCAAGGTCAGGCCCACTCCCTAGGGCAGGCCACATTCACTGACCAGTCCCTCCCCTCAGCTCAGGAAATCTCCACAGGGCTACGCAGCCCAGGCCCCCCCACTGCTAGTGCAGGCAGCCCGGCTTCTGCCCCCGCCTGCGTGGCGCCGTGTCCCACACAGGTGTGTGTCCCGCCAGCACTCCCAATAAACTTCCTGCACGCAAATTTCAGTCTCCCGGGAGCCTGTCCTGCAATGACTTGTTAGGTACCAGGCATTATTCTAAGCACTTTACACATATTATTTCCTGTGATCCTCCCAACAACCTCAGGAGGCAGGGATTTTTGTTACTGAAAGGCTAAGTAACTTGCCCAAGGTCACAGGATTCCTATGCGAGAAGTTGCGCTCTGAAGTATTATACAACAAAGTCTTCCAGAACATTCCTGTGGTCTAGCTTCAGAGAAATTAAATACAGGAAACAGTGAAGATAGAATATCTTCTGCCCCCAGTTTTCTACCAGCCTCTTGCTAGTGCCTGAACATGCAGCCCGGTGTTTTATTTCAGTTTAGTGGTTCTCATCCAGGGGTGAGCTTGCTCCCCAGAGGACATCTGGCAATATCTTGAGTCATTTTTTGGTTAACCTAGGGGGATCCTAAGGGCATTTGGTAGGTGAAGGCCAAGGATGCCACTAAATGTCCTACAGTGCATAGGGCAGCCTCTCACAATAAATGCAGCCTCAAATGTCAATAGTATTGAACTTGGAAACCTGCAGTCTAGCCTGAAGCCTGGTCTCCTGGCTGGTTTTACCCTGAAGGAGTCCCAATGCGATGGCAGCTTAGGAGTAGACTTTGGTGAAGGTGGTCAGATACTTGAGCACGGGGGTAGAGAGAGGGTTTGGAGGGCAAACCTCCAAGGACCTCACAATCCTCGAAGAACAAGTATTATCCCAAGTTGGGTCAGGGGAAGATCACACAAAGTTTCTGGTTAATACCAGCAGCTGAGCTCTGCAGGCACCTCTTTTCCTTGAGCAGGAAGCCCCTATGGTTATGCAGTGGGCCGGGCATTCTTCACTGTCCTCCCCACTCCCCTATAAATATGAACACTGGGGGTGGGGGAGGGGTGTCCTCCCTGAGCACGTATCCCAGTGCATCCAGCTCTGTCTGAACAAGTGCACCTCTGCAAGATAAGGAAGGTTCAGAGAAGCCAGTCACTTTGCTGTTTTTCTGCCTAAAAATTTCTCCAAGAAATCTTATTCTGTGTCTACACAGCATGGCTAGAAGTGAGTGTTTCTGAGCCCTGGCATGCCCAGGTCTTACCAAGGAAAACAGCCTTAAACAGCAGACTCTCTGCCCCATTACTACTGTACATGTGTCTAGGGGAGCCAGGAGGAGGGCAGGGAATGCTGGTCCACTGTAGAACAAAACAAAATAAAACAAAATGAACAAAAACAAGAAGAACACAACCACCTATTACGATCATGGCTATTCATGGAGGTAGAGAACTGCAGCCTGTCAATCTTTCCAAGTATTCTAGATAGGTTCTTTCCTTAGATCTATCAAAAGAGAAGCCCTGGATAATGTAAATGACATCTTCCCATCTCACCCATACCTGATACTCCCAGAGCTCTCCCCTGAATGCCATTCATAGAGCCAACTACCCACTCAGTGTACCCACCTGGCTTCTAATGGCATCTCAAACCTAACAGGAGCACCACTGAGTGCAGAGTCCTGCCCGGCCACCCAAACTGAGTCTTCTCCATCTCAGGGAGTGGCGCCTGCATTCTTCCCTGACCCCTCTTTCACACTCCACATCCAATCCCTCAGCAAATCCCATCAGCTTGACTTTAAGATTTACCCACCACTTCTGATTATTTCTTACCTCTTCAGCTGCCACACACTCAGTCCAAGCCACGATCATTTTTTTGTCTCCTGCCTGGTCTCTCTGCTCCCACCCTACGATGGAAGTCAATTCTCAACGCAGTGTCCAGATGAGCCTGTTAAACCTAAGGGAGATGACCTCACTCCTCTGCTCAGCCCACCCCCCTCACAGTAAACACTAATGTCTACGATGCCCACAGGGTCCCATGTGATCCAGCCCTCCCTCACCTCTGGCCTTACCCCTGCCACTCTGCCCCTTACCCCCCATGCCGGCCATACTGAACCCCTTAAATACGCCAAGCCCACTCCTGCCTTCCAGCTATCTGCTCTCCATTCGAATGCCTCCTTCTTGGAAGGGATGGGCCTACCCTGATCACTCCACAAAAAAGCAACACCCTTCCTCCTCCGCACTCCCTCTTCTCATTACCCTGCTTTCTTTTTCCTCAGCACTCACCACTGCGTTATATGGGATATATTTATTTGTTTATCTCTGGCCCTCTTCCTTCTCCCTTCCAAATCGAGTTATTTAATGCCCATTTCCCACTGGTTCTGCTTTTTAATTTCATATATTGTTGTCATCTACTGTTTTTGTTATAAGCTGCCTCTAATCTGTTAAGAAATAGAAAGAAATATAAAAAGGGAACCAGCTTATTATCACCTGGTTTAAGGCAGACCAGTGCTTCCAATATTTTTCTATTAAGATCTCCAAACAGAACAGTGGAACAGACAAGCCATCCTGCTCCCTCAAGCTTTAGGAGAGAAGCCTGAAGCTGCCACTAAAAAAGCAAAATTTCTCTGAGGGTTTACTTTTCATGGACATTTTATACTTTATTTCCTAATATATTCACATGTATTCAACTATAAAACTTTGCTCCAAACTTTTCCAGTAAAAATAACCCCACCAGAAAGGTGCTCAGTGTGAACTGCTGCGGATCTGGGGTCCCCAGGGTCCCCTGTCAGCCCCTGCCTGGATGTTTACCCAGGGTTGGGAGTTGGGGGGTGGGACTGGGGAGACACATTTTCCTTGGGGCAAGTGAATTGGCTAGAACTGGCGAGGGCCTCGCTGGAGTCTTGAGTTCTAGTCCCAGCTCTGGCACCTACTACAGTTGCTCAGTGACCTTGGGCAGGTCCCCCCACTTTAGTTTGGCCTTAGTTTCCTGAAGGAGTTGGGTTCATAAACTTAGCTCCTGCCAGGCTGAATATAACAACAGGCTTTACTTCTGAACACGATCAGATGGAAGAAGCCGGGGTGTGGAGGAGCAGGGGGCGGTGAGAGCAGGGCTGCAGGGCTGCAAGGCTGGATGGGTGCTCCGGCAGGGCGTGGGCTGGGGGAGGGCGGCCTCAGGGATGGCAGTGGCTCCTGGAGGACCCAGAGCTGGGGCTGCTCAGGCTCAGCTCTCCCCTGAGCAGTAGAAAGCTCTGCAGTGAAGGGGGCTGGAGGGCCCAGGCTGTGTCTGGGGCCGGGCTTTCTGGAGTTGGGAGAGATGCCCATCTAAACTTCCAAAAGAGGCAGAGATACCAACTCATCTGCGCCAACATCTGGAACAAAGGCCAAGAACACAGCCCTCCTACATCACCCTCTTTCCCTCCCTCCCCACTCAGGCAGCACAGTGGAGGGGCGACCCTGATGCTCACCACCCCTTCCTGGTCCTGCTTGCCACCTGCAGTTTCCAGATGCATGCTTGGTCCTAAACCCAGCCCCTGCCTGCCCATCAGATGACCACAGCTCCGAGGCAGGGAGGCAGCTCAGGAAGAGTGTCAATACCAGCCACGAGTGTCACTTATCATCCCTAGTATCACATCTCTCAGTGACCCCTCTGAGGCATTACTAGCCTGCTGTCTGTTAATATATGAGGAGGGTGTGACTCAGAGCAACTCGGTCACTTGCAGCTCAAGGAGCGGATTGCATGGCTGGCGCAGAGCTGGCATGTTCCGGCGGCAGTCAGGCATCTTTCCACCTGTCACAGTGCTCAGCATTTAGGGGCAGGAAGCGGGGTGGGGGAGGGGGGTGAGTGGTAAGAATCTCAAGGGAGTGAAAAGAAAAACAGAAAAAATCAACCAAAAAAACCCAAAGATATAGAACATGCGTTTCACATGCCACCACCTGTGTGACAACAAAAGAATACATTCCTGTGTGTTGATGCTTTCATAGAATAGCTCTGAAGAGACCAGTAATTGTGGCTGTTTCTGGGGTGACTGAGAAAGGGGACGAGGAGGATGGCTTAGTTTTTACTGTTCGTCCTTTTGTACCTTTCGATTTTGCGCTGTATTCGTTTATTACATGAGTTAATGTAAAGCACTTAAAATCCTACCTGGCACACAGCAAGTGCTACATAAATGTAAGCACTCTATAAACGTAAGCTGTTATTCCTATTTACAAATCATGTAAGATCATTTTGAGGGCGAGACCCTGGGAGGGAAGGCGAGCTGGGCTGGGCTGGGCTGGGGGTCCGACGTAGTCGGTGCGTGGGTCGGCCCTGTGCGGTGAGGCTACTGGATAGCAGGACTCCTGGGTGCTTCCTGGAGCTCAGGAGGGGTGCAGGCCTCCCTCGGACAAGCGGGGGACACACTTCTTGACAACACCCCTAAGTTCCAGAGCATTTCGTGAAGCCAGAGGAAGGCTTCAGATGAGGCCACGAGACATGGTGCACTCGGGCGATCAAGACAGGGCCCAGGTACCCTGCTGCTGACAAGCTTGTGGGGACAGCATCCCGTGCTTGCAAGGGCCGGAAGGAGGACGGAACTCGGGTTTGCCTACGTGTATGTCTTTGAGCGGTTCTTCTGGAGAACGACCTCCTGGGGGAGCACTCGGTGGCTCACAACGAAGTCTAACAATTCTCCAGAATGTCCCTGGCCTGAGGAAGGTACGGAAGAAAAACTGCTTTGCTCGTTCTCTTTGGACTGTCAGCGGAGAGTGACAGAGGAAGGGGGCAGTTTGTGACACCAGAGAGGGGGATGGCGCAGATCAGGGGAGCAGCGGCGATGCGCCATAAGGTTTGTTTCCCCGCAAGAACGCAGTTTCCGAAGGAGTTGATCGCTTTACACATCCACGCACCTGGAGGACGATTCCTGAACTGAAAGGACCACAGTGCCCACGGCACTCGTGGGACAGTGCGGAAAGCTTTGTAGGGACAACTTCTTGGCCAGGCTTATACTGGGGATGCTGCATTTCACAATGACACCATGGAAAAGCTCACCTCAGTCATAATAACAGAAATGCAAACTACAGCAATCCTGAAATGCCATTTTTCACTCATCAGATTGGCAAACCATTAAACACATTATGTTGGCGAGGGTGTGGGGGAATAGGCCTCTTTTTCCTGGCAAGAGGCTGAATTGGCACAACCCCTACGGACAGCATGTGGCAATAGCTGCTGGCTTCGTCTGCTTGGGCTGCTATAACAGAGCACTGTGAACTGGGTGGCTTATTCTCACAGTTCTGCAGGCTGGGAACCCCAAGGTCGAGGAAGATTCAGTGTCTGGTGAGGGCCTATTTTCTGGTGCCTTCTCAATGTGTCCTCATATGGTGGAAGGGGGAAGGCAGCTTTCTGACACCTCTTTTCTAAGGACACTAATCCCATTCATGAGGGCTCCCCGCTCATGACCTAACCACCTCCTAAAAGGCCCCATGTCCTAACATTATTGCTTTGGGGGTGAGGATTTCAACATGGATTTTGGGGGCACACAAACATTCGACCATAGCCACTACCAACACGTTAAATACATATATTATAGACTAGGAATTCTGCTTCTAGGAAGTTGGCCTGCAGATATATCAGCAAAATGGCATCATGTCATTGCAGCACTGTCTGTTGGAAATAGTCTCAATTTCTCTAAACAGAAATTTAATCAAGTAAGGATAAGACACACAGTGGGACAGTCTGCAGCCATAAAATCAAATGAGGACGCTCTTTATGTACCAGGAATGACCTCCAAGAGACAGTAAGTGGGGAAAAATGCAAGTACAGAAGAGGATATGCAGTATGCTACCATTTGTGAAAAAAAAAAGAAAAAATATATATGTTTGTATTTGCTTGATATGCACAGAATATCTCTGGTAATAAGGGTTGCATGTTGGGAGGGGCCTTGGGGGTATTTTAGAACAGCTTTGTTCCCTGTGGAAGACTATCTCCTCTACGCCTGCGGAGAGGCGATACCTCCCATCCACCCAAGAGAAGAGCCCACCCTGACCTGCTGCTCTCTGGGTGCAGTGGGAAGGCGTGTGGTTAGGAAGGCAGGGCCATGCCATTTAGTGGCTTGGTGACCTCACCTCTGAGCCTGTTTTCTCCTCGGTGCAGCAGCAAAAATAATGGTACTATCGGTAACGAGATGACACGTGTAAATGGGGTAATAATTGTACCAACCTCATTAGGTTACTGTGAGGATTAGCAGAGTTAATCTACGTGAAGTGCTTGGCACAGGGTCCGGCGCGGAGCACGTGCTCAGTAAATAGATTTGCTCCAAAATACCTCTTGCTTTCTCAACTGCATTTCTGATCCTTACAGGATCAAAACCCAAACTCCTCGGCAAGGTCAACAAGGACCCTAGGGTCTACCTCCAACCTTCACGTCCACACTCAGCCCTTGCCACTCCCTCGTATGCTGCGTTCTCTGTTTCCGCTGCCTAGGATGCCCTCCCTTCCTTGGCTTGACCTGGTCAACTTCAAGGTCCAGCTCAAATGTCGCCAGCCCAGAAAGTGTTTGTGCTCCCTCCCCCATGACGGCAGAGCACCTGGGCGCACCTCTATGGGGTGTCATCACACTGCATGGTGATTATGTCCTTCATCTCAGCTGATACAAACACATTTGTTGTTACAATAAAAGGAATAGGGGAAAAAAACCACTCAACTCTATTCAAAACCGCAATAAGATCCGGTTTTCTATCTATCAGACTAGAAAAGTTCAGTGAGTTCCAAGACACTGAGGTGGTGGAGACAGACCCGCAGACGGGAGTGTCAACTGGTACGTATTTTGAGAGGGGACAACATCTGTCCACATTCAGTAGGCACACAGAGCAAAATGACAGCACAAAGCTCCTCACTGCATCAATGCTGACAGAGCAGAAAGCTGGAAACTACCTAAGCGCCCGTCAGCTAGGGCCTGGGAAACAAGCCATGGTAGAGTCATACAACTAACATCATGCAGCTATGGAACAGAGAGAAGCTCTTTATTATTAACATGGAACGTCGCCAAAAGATACACTGAGAAGTACGGAAAAAAGCATAGATAGTTTATACAGTATCTACCATTGTATAAAACAGGGAGAAAATATATACAAGCATTTGCATTTGATGCATAGAATTTCTGGAAGAATACATAAGACGATATTAACAGTAACATACTAGTAGCCTCCAGGGATGAGAACTGCGAGTCTGGGAAACGGGGGAGGAGGGAGATGCTTAGTTATTACTTACAACCTTTTCTTTCTTTTAAATTTTACGCTGTGTACAAATCTATTCAAAATTAAATAACTTTTTAACAAAGGAGGAAAAGAAAAGCTAATAATAAGATGGAGAAGAGGGTAAGCCCCAAGCTCCAAAAGGAGGAAGAATACCTTGGCCTTGTTCCCAGGAGTGAGAGAGTCCATGGCAAAGCTCTACCCTCGGGCCAGTCACCCCCCACTTGCACCTGGGCACTGGCAGTTGATGTTCAGAGAATTAACAACTTGTTTCAGTACGAGCCTGAGTAAAACAGAAGAATGATAAACCCACCATCAGTAGCTGAGGAAAATTCATAAATGAATGTATAACATCATTCAAAAGAAATAGAATGAGAATCTGGAGCCCCAGGACTCTTTCATTACGACAAAAACTGGCAAGGCTCAGGCTGTCCCTCTTGTACCCGCAAAGCCACTTCTAAGAGCCTCTGAGGATCCTGACCTCCTATTTAAAAGCCTCTGAAGGCCAGGTATGGTGGCTCACGCCTGTAGTCCTAGCACTTTGGGAGGTCACAGCAGGAAGACAGCTCGAGCCCAGCCTGGACAACAGAGCAAGACTCCATCTTGACAAAATATGGAAAACTTAGCCGGGCATGGTGGTGCAGGTCCCAGCTACTCGGGAGGCTGAGGCAGGAGGATCACCTGAGCACAGGAGTTTAAGGCTGCAGTGAGCCATGATGACACCACTACCCTCCAGCCTGGGTGACTGAGCAAGACCCTGTTCCCTCTCTCTCTCTCTCTCTCTCTCTCTCTCTCTCTCTCTCACACACACACACACACACACACACACAGCCGCTAAAGATCAAGAACTCACCTAGGTAAAGGAGCGTGGGGCAGGGCCCCTTCCAACCCTGGACCCCAGGTGACCTCTATGGGAAAGACCCACCAGAGAAAGGTACAGGAACACCTCCAGTTCAAACAACCCCTTTCCTGGGCAACCTTTGTTCAAAGCAGGCAGAAACGTCCTAAAACCCAATCTGCCTAGCCAGGGTACAATCTGAGGGCCAATACCGCCAAGACAACCTCTACTGGCTTTACAAGGGAGAAGGCTGGTCAGTGCTGACACCAAACTAGCCTCCAAAGAGACGTTACAACAGGGACTCAGGAGCCTCAGGGGCTGTGCCACAGCAGGCACCAGGCACCCCGTTCAGCCAGCGGCTGAGTCCTCACAGGCTGAGTCAGACACCGCCCACCTCACCTGCCCTCCCACCTTCCCTCTGCTGTCTCAGGCCCTCCTCACTCTTTACTCACCTCTTCCTGAAGCTTCACTTGCTAACCCCACCCCGTTCAGAACTCAGCACAGGCTTCAGCCCTTAAGTCCTTAAGTCCAACCCTCTAACAACAGTTGCTCTCCTCTGTCTTGGTAAGTGGAGTTAAAAACAGGTTCCTGTGTGTTTATCTGTCTCCCTGACTACACTGCTAACTCCCCGGGGAAAGGGAGTTATCTGTAGGTTTAGGTTTCCTCCCTCTCCCTTGGTACAGGGCTCCAGCTGCAGTGGGTAGTCGCTCTTGGCCTGCCGATGGGCTGGCTGGCTCTCTTGGGGCCGGGACTAACCTCCCCCCAGTTTTAAGGTGGCTAGCTGTCCCCTGCTGAATCGTGTTTGGCAAATGCCAAACTATGCGGGCCTGACTGGAAGAGAAATGGTGTCCCCCATACCCACTTCCAGCCAGAATGATCCCACATTGGCTCCTGTCACTCCCTTGCTACTCGCCTCCCTCTGAATGACATCCAAGGCCCTTCATCAGGCCCGTGAGGCTTTGCACCTGCGGCCCCCTCTCCTACCTGCCTTCTGCTTCCACTCTCCTCCTGCTCCTGCTCCAGACATGGGGCCCCTTGCTGTCAAGGGCGCTCACTCCCCTGCCTCAGAGCGAGTGCAACCGCTGTTCCCTCCCGCGAAGGCTTTGCCGTGTGGCTGGCCCTGTCGATGCATTCTGTCTACGCTCAAAGAGAACTTTCCTTTCCCACTCTGTGTGAAACAGCAGCCCCTGTAGCAACCGCTCCTTCCCCTGCTGTCCTATTGTGCGGCCATGGCCCCTTTCACCTGCCTGTCCACATCCACCCTCGCTGGGCCCTGGGGGCTGGCACTGGTGTGGCTGCATCCATAGACCCACACCCGCTGCCTCCGCTCAGCAGAGGGCAGGGGAATGCTGGAGGCAGGGAGAAGAATGAGGTCGGGGTATTAGTTTTCCAGGTGGCTCCCTCCGTGCAGGGTTGCTGCGTGCTGCCTGGGCTCCTGCACCTGAGGCCTCAGCTCTTGCAGAAGACTCTCCCATCCCCTCCATCCCCCCCGGTTCTGGTAACTACCACCTCCTCTTCCCTGTTACCAGCCCAGGTGCTACGCTAACCCTCCTGCTTCCCCTGTACCTTGCTCACACCTTTGGAGGTAATCCCTCTATTAAACTGTCCCCCAATTTCCCAACCCAGGTATGCTATCACTTTCCCTTCAGGCCCCTAAATTCACTACCTGACATTACATGTCTGTTGTGAGCTGTCTGTCCCCCGGCTAGACCATAAGCTCAGAGACGGCGGGGACCTTGTTACTCTCTGCCTATCCCAACAACTGAAGCAGCAGCTGCACACAGCAGGAGCTCAATAAACGTCTGCTGAATGAGTGACTGAACAAGGAAGGATCAGAGTGACCTGGACAGAGGCCACGGGGCTGCAAAGACAGGCAAGGCTTCAGGAAGTGACGGGGAGCAAGGGCTCCATGAAGGTGCAGGAAGCAGCAGAGGTGGGAACGGCCTGCTCCGCTCAGGGCATAAAGACCCTAGTTTGTGTCCTTCTTAGCACATCTCCACAGTCTGTAATGATTTGGGTTTTGTTTTCTTTGTATATCTTCCCACTAGAATGAATTCCCTGCGGGCAGGGACCACATCTGTCTTGTTCACCACAGTATCCTTAGAGCTGGCACAGTGCCTGGCAAACGCAGAAGGCACTAGATCCATATTTGTTGAATAAATGAAAAGAAGACTGGGTTATCCAAAGGAAACAGTGAATTGGCAGAGGGCCTCGAAAGCCCGGTTGGGCAGTTTGGACTTGGAGCGAAAAGCAGTAGGGAGGAAGTGTGAGTCCTCCTGCAGGGAGAGGACCAACAAAGCAAGGGCTCATAGGAAGACGACCTGGCAGGGGATGCAGGCCGGGGAAGACCAGGGAGCCTGCTCAGCATCCCACCGCAGGGAAG
Source organism: Propithecus coquereli (assembly GCF_000956105.1). Taxonomy (NCBI): domain Eukaryota; kingdom Metazoa; phylum Chordata; class Mammalia; order Primates; family Indriidae; genus Propithecus; species Propithecus coquereli. The sequence goes on from NW_012140302.1 coordinate 2,476,841, forward strand.
GTAGAGGGGCCACCAGTTGGTTAACGACTGGATATAGATGAACGAGGAAGATGACTCTGAGTGTCTCACCCAGGGGATGCGGTTGAGGGGCAGGCAAAGTGGGATGATGCTGTTGAACCTGCTGCCCTGGCCCAAGGTAAGCACTCCAGGGCCAGCTGCTGTTATCCTGTTCCTAACCTCTGTCTCAAGTGGGAAAGCTGCAGAGTGGAAGTGGTTTGGGGGGAAGGGTAAATCAAGCCTGGCCCTGTCGTATGGCAAGTGTAACCAGACAGCTGGATGCCGAGGCCCCCCAGAAGGCAATGGCCGGAGGAGGAGCAACAGATGAGCCATCTCCTGTGTAGGCAGAGATGGAGTATTTGGGACCATCCACAGTTGGATGGGAGTGTTGGAGGGAAGAGCCAGGAAAGAAAAGGAAGGCAAAGCAGTAGAATAATGAGGAAACGAGGGCAGTGTCACAGAAGCCAAAGGACAACTTTGAAGAAGAAAGGGGCAGCCAACACAGTCACATGCCAGAAGCAAAAGCAAATGGGTTGGACCTCACTGAGGAGCCCCGACCCTGGAGGAGCGCCTGACTGCTGGCCTCTGGGGCAGGCTGGGAGAGCCCATGGCACAGAGCCAGGTGGGTTCACTGTTAGTAAAGGGCTTGCTGCCTGTCCTAACAAGGTGTTCCTGGGCACATGCCCTAAACCTCATTCATGGTGGAGATTGCCAATAAATCTCCCATAAATCTGTTCTTTCCTTCTGCCCATGGTGACAAAGCTCCCAAATTTTACCTAGACAGAGCCATCCAGCTAAAGATCACATTTCCTTGCTTCCCTTGCAGCTAGGTGAGGCCATGTGACTAGCAGGGGCCTACATCCTGCTCTCAGGAGGAAGGTGAGAGCTTTCTTTATATATCCCTTCCCCCTCCCTCTCCCTCTTCCCCATGGCTGGAGCAGGCCCAGCAGATGGGGTGGCAACCATCTGCCATCATGTGGGTGCAAGCAGCACCTGAGGTGACAGAGGAGACAGAAGCAGCCACCAAGCCAGCCTGGACCACCTACCCAGCCTTTCATAGAAGGCCTATGCTTCTGACTTAAGCCATGAGATTTTGGGGACTTTTTGTTATAGCAGCCTAACCCATGTTGGCACACAACATTGAATCCAGTAGAAATCCCACCTTAGATCAGATGAAAATTTGCTCAGTTCATCTCTGCCAGGGGCCCCAAGGGGCTGCGAGAGAGGTGACTGGTATTTCCCTTGACGAGAGACTCACTCTGTGCACCAGGAAATCCTCAGTCTCTTTAATCATCTGTTGCAGAGCCATCATTCATAAATGGATCAAACCCTTCCGGAAAGTTTTTGTCTCCCCATCTACTCCATCGAGGAAAGACCATGAGCAGTGACTAGCGCCCAGCCTGCCTCACCATCACTCCTTAACTGGTTCCATTTCTGACTCCCCTTCTCCTCCCACCCACAGGCCGAGTGTGTGGGTGTGTGGCGGGAATCAGCTTGCACACAGCAGTGCTCGATGCATATGAGCAAGAGAATCTCTGCAACAGCCGAGAGGCAACAGCGTCAACGGGAGAGGGCATAAACTCTGAGCAGCCCACAGCTGTGCCACCCAGCAGCAAGAGCACTGAGGCAAGTCATTGCCCTCCCTGCCCTCGACTGCAAATGGGGACAGTAAAAGCATTCACTTTTAGGGTAATCGTGAGGCTTGAACGAGTCACCACGTGTAAAACAAAACAGTGACTGGCAAGAGCTATGTTCTCAATTAGCATTAGCTTTTATAATTTTTAAAGCAACATAAAAAAAAAAGGCCTGGCAATGGAATGACACTGTCATTTATAAAGCACAGTCAGATTTTATTACTGAAAAAGACAGTCCATTAAGCCCTCTGAACAAGGTATCATAATGATCCCATTTTGTAGAAACTGATTTGGAAGTTTAGTGATTAGCCCAAGATCTCACAGGTGGTGGGCCATAAATACAAGTCACCAAGCCTTGTTGTAATGAGCCACATGAATTCCAGAAAAAACAAAGGTCAGGAATATCTTTTTTTTTTTTTTTTGAGACAGAGTCTCACTCTGTTGTCCAGAGTAGAGTGCCGTGGCGTCAGCCTAGCTCACAGCAACCTCAAACTCCTGGGCTCGAGCAATCCTACTGCCTCAGCCTCCCGAGTAGCTGGGACTACAGACATGCGCCACCATGCCCGGCTAATTTTTTCTATATATTTTTAGTTGTCCGATTAATTTCTTTCTATTTTTAGTAGAGACGGGGTCTTGCTCTTGCTCAGGCTGGTCTTGAACTCCTGACCTCGAGCAATCCACCCGTCTCGGCCTCCCAGAGTGCTAGGATTACAGGCGTGAGCCACCGCGCCCGGACTAGGAATGTCTTTTACATTTGTTTTCCTGAAAGCCAGCCCATTTTGTTAGTGGTCTCCTAGATCACCCCACTAACCACCATTCAGGTGCCTCCTGGTCAGAAACATAGGAAGGGGCCTGCTGAGCAGCCTCATCCAAGGCCAGAGCTGGGGCTGGTGACAAGCAGGAAGGTGGTCAGGCAAGGGGGATGGCCAGGCTGCCTGCTCATAGACACATACAGGAGGCTGGGCATGGTGGCTCATGCCTGTGATCCCAGCACTTTGGAAGGCCCAGGTGGGAGGATTGCTTGAGCCCAGGAGTTTGAGACTAGCCTGGTCAAGAAAGCAAGAGCCTGTCTCTTCAAAAAGATTAAAAAGAAAATCAGCCAGGCATGGTGGCACACCTGTAGTCCTAGCTACAGGGGAGAATGAAGCAGGAGGATCACTTGAGCCCAGGAATTCAAGGTTACAGTGAGCTATGATCACGCCATTGCACTCCAGCCCAGGCAACGGAGCAAGACCCTATCTCAAAAAAAAAAAAAACAAAAAATGGGGAGACTGTCATATACTTAAGAGATTTAAAACTTAAGTGGAAGCCAGGCGTGGTGGCTCACGCCTGTAACCCTAGCACTCTGGGAGGCCGAGGCAGGAGGATCACTCAAGGTCAGGAGTTCGAGACCAGCCTGAGCAAGAGCGAGACCCCATCTCTACTAAAAATAGAAAGAAATTAGCCGGGCCGGGCGCAGTGGCTCACGCCTGTAATCCTAGCTATCTGGGAGGCCGAGGCGGGCGGATTGTTTGAGCTCAGGAGTTGGAAACCAGCCTGAGCAAGAGCGAGACTCCGTCTCTACTAAAAATTAGAAAGAAATTAATTGGACAACTAAAAATACATAGAAAAAATTAGCTGGGCACGGTGGCGCATGCCTGCAGTCCCAGCCACTCAGGAGGCTGAGGGAGGAGGATCGCTTGCACCCAGGAGTTTCAGGTTGCTGTGAGCTAGGCTGACGCCATGGCACTCTAGCCCGCGCAACAGAGTAAGACTCTGTCTCAAAAAAAAAAAAAGTTAAGTGGAATGTGTGGATCTTATTTTGATCCTGATTCAAACAAGTCAACAGTTAAAAACAAAAACACATCTTTGAGACAAATGGAAAAATTTGAATATGAACTGGTATCCGGGGTTTTATGAAATTACTGTTCATCTGTGATATAGTGGTTATGAAAAAAAAAAGGTCTACCAACGCACACAAATATGCCCAACTGATTTTTTTTTTTTTGAGACAGAGTCTCACTCTGTTGTCCAGAGTAGAGTGCCGTGGCGTCAGCCTAGCTCACAGCAACCTCAAACTCCTGGGCTCGAGCAATCCTACTGCCTCAGCCTCCCGAGTAGCTCGGACTACAGACATGTGCCACCATGCCCGGCTAATTTTTTCTATATAGATTTTTAGTTGTCCAAATAATTTCTATTTTTAGTAGAGACGGGGTCTTGCTCTTGCTCAGGCTGGTCTTGAACTCCTGACCTCGAGCAATCCTCCCGCCTCGGCCTCCCAGAGTGCTAGGATTACAGGCGTGAGCCAGTGCGCCCGGCCCTGCCCAACTGATTTTTGACAAAGGTACAAGAATAATTCAATGGAGGAAGAGTGTCTTTTCAACAAATGGTGCAGGGTCAATCAGACACCCACAGGCAAAACAATGAACTTGACCTAAACCTCATGCCTTACATAAAAATTAACTCAAAACAGATCAAGGACTAACATGTAAAACATAAATCTATACAAATTTTAGGAAAAAAATATGGAAGAAAATCTTCAGGATCTAGGACTTGGTGATGTTTTTAGATTCAATACCAAAAACACAATCTATAAAAGGCAAAATTGATAAATTGGACTTCATTAAAATTAAAAACTTTTGCTCCACAAAAGAATCTGTGAAAAGGATGAAAAGACAAGCTACCCAGTTGGAGAAAGTATTTGCAAGCCACATATCCAACAAAGTTCTTACATCTAAAATATATAAAAAAATCTGGAACAATCCAATTAGACAATGGGCAAAAGACAAACATTTCACCAAAGAGGATATTCAGGCAACAAATAAGCACATGAATAGATGTTCAACATCACACTAGCTGATAGATAAATGCAAATTAAGAAAACAATACGAGGGCCACTGCAATGGCTCACATCTGTAGTCCTAGCTACTGGGGAGGCTAAGGCAGCAAGATGGCTTGAGCCCAGGAGTTCTAGCGAGCTATGGTCATGCCACTGGACTCCCGCCTGGGCAACAGAGTGAGACCTTGTCTCTAAAAAAACAAATTAAAAAAAAAAACCACCAACAAGAAAATAAGATATTACTACACACCTGTCTAAAATAAAAAATGGTAACACCAAATACTGGTGAGGACGTAGAGAAACTGGATCACTCATACCTTGCTAGTGGGAATGAAAAATGGTACAGCCACTCTGGAAAATACTTTATCAGTTTCTTATAAAATTAAACATGCAGTTACCATACGACCCAGTAATGGCATTCTTAGACATTTATTGCAGAGAAATGAAAAGGTTATGTTTACACAAAAACCTGTACACAAGTGTTCACAGCTTCATTGATAACAGCCCCAAACTGGAAACAGCCCAGATGCCCCTCAATATTGTGAGTGGTTAAACAAACTGTGTTAAACTGTGGTATGTCCATACCATGGACTGTTACTTAGCAATAAAAAGAAACAAACTATTGATCCAACAATGTAGATGGATCAAATTATGCAGAGTGTAACCCTCAAAGGGTTACATACTCTATGATTCCATTTATATGACATTCTTTAAATAAAATTATAGCGATGAAGAACAGAGTAGTGGTCTCCAGGAGTTAAGAACAGGGAAGAGACGTAGCTCAGCAGCACTGGGAATTTCGAGTAGTAGTGGAACTCAGGAGGCTAGTGGATGGCAGACTCCCAGCATCCTCAGGAGCGACCATGGACTCCTTGGCCAAGCCTCGATGGCCTCTGGGCCTGGCAGTCATGAAGACAATAGAAGATTTGCTGCAGTAAGGAATTTGCTTCAAATATTTCAACATTGCAATGATAATCCCTCAGTGTTCACATAACTAGTGTTCTCTCTGTATAAGAAAATTTCTATCCTATAAAGCTCAACGTCCAATTTGTTACATGCCAGTCACAGAGCTGGACCTGAAAAATAACCACACATTAGATGAACTGGTAAAAAGCTTGAATTTTGCACGCTGCTGAAATAGTTCGAGAAATTGAAAATGTGGAGAAGACCAGAATATGTCTTAAAGTTAGTAAAGGCAATGAAACTGTAATAGTTTTTACTAAGGAACAAACAGAAAAGGAAATAGATGAAATTCGCAGTAAATATTGTAAAAAACATCAGAATGAATTTCAGCTTCTGGTGGATCGGGCCAAAAAAGAATACAAGAAAACTGTTGGAATGTCACAAAAAACAGTAATAACAAAACAGGAAGATGAATCTACAGAAAAGCTAGTATCTGTATGCATGGGAAAGGAAGATAATAAAATGAAGTTCTCAGATATGACCTCAGTAACAAACTACTTCCCTAAATCAAAGCTAGGCTCCTCAGGGAAACTGGAGTCTGACAGACCAGATGATTCTTCCAGTTGGACTGATATTCAAGAAGCGCTTTCTTCACCAGAATCAGATTCATGCAATAGAAATGATCTTCAAGACACAGAAATGAGCCCAAGATGGAATCGCCACACAAGAGCAGCTGGAAATGCTGAGATTGAACCAGGAAATAAGCATAATAGGAATTAGTGTGAGCTTTTGAACACAAATTAAGTTCAAAGCTTATAGTTCTATTTATTTGCAGTTTTTATTGTGAACTTTTATTACGAGCTTTTCATAAGTCACATTTTTAATCCGTCTCTACTACTTTTTCCAAGAACTCCCCCAAAGCTATAAAAAATAGAAATTTATAAATACACATTGAGAATTATGCAGTTTTTACACAACAATGGCAGGTCAGTGTTTCAAGTTGTCTAACCCTCTCCCAGTGTCTCCCATCCACAACTGGCAGGAGCACAGCCTCTGAAATCTCAGCAGCAGAAATGGCAACCCTTTTCCAAATCCTGCAGCACAAGGGCCTCCAACAGGTGCTGGTGTGGGATAATAGCGAGCGAGGACCTGCGGAAACACTGACTGGGATGACCGCTCGCAAGAGCAATGAGAACAGCAAACTGGGTTCAGCCATGGCTTGAACCTGGGACTGTATTTAAACTCGCCAGGCCAAGAACTGCCAAGAGCTGAATCACAAACTCCGAAGGGTTGGCACAGACTCAGTCTAATTTGGGGAATCCAATTTTCTCATTTTTGTCCCCTCTTTAGTTCCCAGAAAAACAGCTCTTTCCTTCAGGGCAAAGGGACAGAGTGTCCCAGAGAACAGTGATGCCAGGGGGACATAGAGTCTGCTGGCAAGTCCCCAAGTTTCTTGAGTTTTCAAATTCATCAAGAGAACAGACAATTAAGAGATGACTCTAGTTAAATATGGAGCTTAGGGTTCTAACCCAGGAAACAGCGTGTTTATCCAGTGGTAACTTCCAGGTGTTTACGGGCATTTTTCTTCCTTCCGAGATCAAAGGGTATCAGCCTGCCCAGCATCTTTCTTAAAAACTTCTTTTCTGGTTTGTTGAGTACATCCAGTATGAAGTCTTCCTTCTCCAAGAGGCAAAGAGGTTGAGCAGATTCAGATCTGCTTCCTGGAGAACACCTCAGCTTAGACTGCAGGCTCCTCTCAGCCCGCTTCCACCGCTAGGTGGGAACGTGGCCTTCCGTCCACACCAGCCTTCCGGCAGACCAGCGAAATTTCTCAGCTTTCAGAAGACAAGGCCAAGCCTAGCCCTCAGATTCCCACCCCACCAAATCCTTTTCCTACAACTTAAACATTTATGGCTCCTCTATCAAGTCACCGCATAACACAGTCAACGCTCCAGGCTCTTGTCAGAGAAGACCTCTTTTCCCAGGAGGGGCAGGACGTGGTAGTTCCCAAAGCACACACTCCACAGAGGGACGATAAATGACTGACCACAGAGGGGGAGAGAGAGCACTGCCCCACATCAAACGCTGACCAGAGGATCAGGGCCGCTCTGGCATGTCATTGTCCTCCACGTTGTGAGAATGTGATGAGCTCGCAACTCCTGCCAGCCCTAGAACACAGCTGTGACGTGTGGGCCTCCTGTTGCCAACGTGTCGAGGGAGCGCAAAGTCGCTTTCCGTCAGCTCAGCAGGGCACTTGGAGCCCAAGTGAGGAGAGAAGAAAGAATGAGGTCCTGTCATGACAAATCAGTGCCATAAACTGTCTGTGAGTCAACAAAAGGGATCCAGAAATCCTGAAACACACCCTGGGCAAGCAGTCTTCTTGGTATTACAGCAAGCAAAGCAGCAAAGAACCCTTTTTTCCTGCCATGTTCCCTGGTCTTCTGGGCTTCAAAGCAATCAAGTCCTATGACAGCAAATGAAGTCCCCGGGTGCTGCTACGCCCACAGTACTACGTCCTCGCTGATTAAGAAGCCTCATTATTACCATATCTTCCTCAACCCAAACATCCAGTGAAAACAGGTCATCTTAACACAAGGTTTGCTACTAAAATCATGTCCAATCACATCCGCAGCCTTGGCTCAGCCACAAAGAGGTCACTCTCTCTTCTTCCCTCCAGTGGCTTTAACTCCCCAGGTGGGTGGTGTCCAGGCCCGTGGACGAGCCAGGCTTCCTCCTCAGCTCACGAGAGGGACCTAGAAAGAAAAGGAACCATGGAGCTTGCCTGGTGGGGCCCGTCTGCCCTCCTAGGGGAGGACAGCTCCAGGGCTTGAGGGTTGGTGCCTGGGCTGCAGGACACTCGACCACCAAGGAACGAGAGGCACACACGGGAGCCGACTAAGCAGAGGAGAAGGGAAAATATTTCCTCTCACCACAGCAGTCTGCCCCAGGCTCAAGCCCACCGGCGAGCCCCTCTTTCCCACCAGGGAGCAGAGACCACCTCGGTAGGCCAGACGAGACTCTGGACCTCAGCCTCCAACTCACTTCTTCCTGCGGATCTTGGGCTTCTTCACAGGTCGCAGATAGGGGTTATCAATGATGTTCTCCTCCCCATTCCGGCTTCCCGACAAGGAGGGGTTCTGCTGCAGGACAGAAGTGTTCTCCTTCTCGGCTCCGGAGTCGTCCTTTGAGCAAAAGCCAAAATAAAGCACAACACCAATGGCATAAGGAAAGAAATCGTGCCCATAGTTAGAACTGCTATTAGCATCCCTTTCATTGGGAAATTCCTTCCAATGTTCCCGTCTCTGCCCCAGACAAAATAAGGCCCAGGCAGGGGCTGGCTATAAGGGGAAGGCGAAACTAACATCCTTGACGCAGGGGGCACACAACAGTCTTGAATCTCCTGAAGGCAGGGATGTGAGTTAGAAAGAGCAGGGGCCCGGGAGGGGCAGGTAGTTGGGGGCTAAAATTTAGACACTTCAGGGAGAAGCCCAGCCTGGTGGGGAGAGAAAGAAAAAGGGAAGGACTCTAGATGCCTTGCGGGGCCGAGAGACACAGGCCGGGACAAATATTCGCATAGGGTATCTCCCGGACCAAAGCTAGCAAAAATCGGATTTCCCCCAAACTCTCAAATTTCTGGTACTTGCAACTTGCTACCAATGATCATATCCCAGCACAGGCCAGAAACCTCTTGAGCCCTGAGGGTTCCCTGCGAGGGAAAGCAGAGCCTGCAGGTCTCAGCACATGCACGTCATTGAGAACGCCTGTCTGCGCCCTGTCAATCAGGTTTTTTACTGTTTGCTTTTTTGAGGAAACTGTGATTTTTAGAGAAAAGGTTATAAGTTCACATATATTCAATATAATCTCAATTAAAATTTTTAAAAAATCACAACTGTGTTTAGACAGAAAAAAGGTAACATGCTAAAATTTTAAAAACTGTTCTGGGAATACAGGTGATTCATTCTTCTTCCCTTATTTATACTCTCCTCTATTTTCCATGTTCTTTAATTTTTTTTAAGGGGTGGAGAGTCATAAGGAGGAGTGCTCAGTTGCCTTGTTTGTCTTGAGACAGAGTCTCACTCTGCTGCCCTGGGTAGGGTGCAGTGGCGTCACTGTGGCTCACAGCAACCTCCAACTCCTGGGCTCATGCGATCCTCCTGCCTCGGCCTGCCAGGTAGCTGGGACTACAGGCACGCGCCACAACGCCTGGCTGGTTTTTATTTCCTTTCTTCTTTTTTTGGTGGAGACGGGGTCTCGCTCTTGCTCAGGCTGGTCTTGAACTCCTGAACTCTAGCAATCCTCCCACCTCGGCCTCCCAGAGTGCTAGGATTACAGGCGTGAGCCACCGCACCCGGCCTATTTTCCATGTTCTTTCAAATGAACAGAGGCTGCAGGGAAAGGGGGAGAAAATCACACCGAAAACTTGATCCAGAAGCTCAGGTCTAGTGAGCAGAAGCTGATCGGGCTGCGCCCCCTGGTGACGGGCCGAGGGTTCCATCGGGGAACAAGTCACAGAGACTCCTGTCCTGCAACCTGAGGTAAAAGCGGCCGTCACTGACTTCAACCGGGAGAGGCTGCAGTGGAGACAGCACAGCAGAGGACGCTGCGATCGATCGATCAGATGGCACTAGGTGAACAGCAGGTTCCCCCCGTGAGGGACAGGGGGCCTAGGGCACAGACACTGATCTCAGGCTTCGAGAGCCTGAAGAAACTGCATCACGTCTCGGTTCCACTGCAAGCCCTCTCGCTGTCCTGTCAGCTCTGCTCTCCCCAAAGCCCCGGTTCCATCTGGGGCCTGTGTGCTTTCCCTCTGCAACACCAACCCAGTGGGACCACTAGGTGACCTCGAGCCACTTGGGACCTTCCGGAGACTCTATTGAAAGCGAGCACCCCAAGACCAGCCTAGCTCATGCCAGACCAGGTCCCCGGCAAACGTCTGCCCACAACCAGACCTACCGTGGACGTGTGGCTCCCAACCTTTCTGAAGTTCTTACTGGCTTGACTGAGTAACATCTTCCCCCTGCTCCTTTCTGTCATTTCTCTACGGTAAACATCCTGTCTTCAAAGTGACTGGACGTTCACTTCGACCATGCCTTAAGTGTTTTCTGAGATAATACAGACAGAGCTGACACTGTCAGAGGAGAAAGCCAGCCCTGGGACACTGCTGGAAGGTGCAGAGGCTCCCTCCGTTGGGCTCACTATGGCTCACAAGAGCAAGAGGACAGGCCTCTCTCCTCCCAAGTAGAGCTTATGGAAATGCCACTTTCTTACCCCCTTCAGGGACTGACAGCCTTGAAACGGGCAGGGGTACAGGGAGCAGGTAAGAGTAAACTGACCCAGAGATTTGTAAAAAAGGCAGGAGCAGAATCACCTGTCAGAATCCTTGAATTGCCTGTGAGCTCTAGCAAACCCCACACCCCTGGGCGACCGAATCCCAGTGTTCAATGCTATTTGCATGCCAACAACGCCCACAAGGACATCTGCAGCCCTCTCCACTCTCCCAACCTCCAGCTCATACAGCCAACTGCTCACTTGGCAGCTCCACCTGGGTGTCAGGTAGGCATCTAAAATTTATCTAAAACTGAACGGGGGCCCGGGCCCAGGGGCTCATACCTGCAATCCCAGTACTTTAGAAGGCTGTGGGGGGATCACTTGAGGCCAGGAATTTGAGACCAGCCTGAGCAACATAGCAAGACAGGGGAAGGGGACGGGGATGGGGAAGTGGGGGAAGGGGAAGAAGGGGAAGAGGGGAAAGAAGGGGAAGAGGGGAAAGAAGGGGAAGAAAGGAAAGGGGAGGAAGGGGAAGAAGAGGAAGAAGGGGAGGAAGGGGAAGAAGGGGAAGAAGGGGAAGAAGGGAAAGGGGAAGAAGGGGAAGAAGGGGAAGAAGGGGAAGAAGGGGAAGAAGGGAAAGAAGGGAAAGAAGGGAAAGAAGGGGAAGAAGGGGAAGAAGGG
>NW_012140302.1:2488785-2495596 GCF_000956105.1 Propithecus coquereli
TCCTGGGCTCAAGTGATCCTCCTGCCTTGGCCTCCCAAGTAGCTGGGACTACACATGTGCCACCACACCTGGCATGCTTCTTTTCTTTCACTGACATCCCATACCCCCTCTGTTAGGACATCCTCTTGGCCTGACCTTCAAAATACAGGCAGATTCTGACCACTTCCACCGCCTCTGCTGAGACCACCCTGGTAGGGCCCACCATTGCCTCTCACCTAGACTACTGCGACAGCTTCCTGACCGAGCTCCCTTCTCCAGTCCATTCTCACCACGCCCATCAGAGTGATGCTCTGAGAAGTTCAGAAATGTTCCTCTTCTGCTCCTCACCCTCCCACAACTCCCATCTCACTCAGTTCAAAGCCAGCTCTTAAAACGGCCTATAAGGCCCTACCTGGTCTGACCCACCCTACCTCCCTCCACCACAGCCACGCGCTGTTCCTCAGGGCCTTTGCACTGGCCATGTCCTCTGCCAGAACACTCTTCCCCACACGTCTGTGTGGCTCCCTCCCCCACCTGCTTCCAGTCTCCGCTCAGACATCGCCTTCTCAGTGGCTCCTACCCGGCACACCCTATTAACACTGAAGCCTCCATCCTCACCCTGGATCTTCCCCTGGTTTCTTTTTTCCCATGGCACCTTCATCTTTACTACACTATATAACGATTTCTTTACATACTATGTTTATCGTCGTTCTTCCACTGCCAAACATGGGCTCCTAAAAGGCAGAGGTTTGGTTTTGCTCACTGCTTTATCCCAAGCAACCAGAACAGTATCTGGCACATACTAGGTGCTGGAGAAATACTTGAGTGAATGACTGGTACATTTTCCATAAAAGAATAACAGTTTAGACATCTTGATTGCCTGCAGAAGACAGCTAGTTCAAATGTATGAGAAAAAATTCTATTATACGCTAATTTAAAATGAATAGTTCCTTCACGTTCAAGTACATGAAGAAACAAGAGCTAGATTAAACCAAATACTACCTGGCAAAAGTCCTTGAGCGATGCACTGTCATCTATAGAGAAAAATAACTTAAACTACTGGTTATTTATTTCACTGTAATGTCGGTAAATGCTAAAGACAGAAAACAACCTAACTGTCCGCAGGGACAAGATAAATTAAACTGTCACATCCATCCCAGGGGGCGCGATGACACTGTGAGGACCGGAGAAGCTCCTCACATCCAGAGATGGAATAATGGCCAAGACACAGCCACGGAGGTAAAGGCAAGGAGAGAACCACTCATGACTTGCTGTTCATGTTGAAAACAACAATAAAAAACGTCTCTAGAAGGATACACAAGAGACTGGCAACACAGTTGCTTTGTGGGAGGCAAAATGGAGGACAGGGGGATGAGAAGAATTGTCACTATATATCTTTTTGCACATTCTGAATTTTGAAACATATGATTGTATTTTTCAGTCCAACAAAATAACAAGTCCAAGTGGCTGTATATAAATTGTTGCTAGAATCTTTGTCTTGAAGTTTTTTTATTTTATCTTTCACGGAAGAGCATATGCTCATACCGCCCAGAACAGCAGGGGAGGGAGCAGTGTGTGCCGGGGGCTGCCATGTGCCAGGCACTCGACAGCAGCCCCTTGCATCTCGGGCTTCCCCTTCCCCTTGGGGTGTATCTTCCTGTTCCCACTTGGACTTGAGAGGAAACCGATTCAGATGTTAGGTGACGCGATCAGTCACACATCTGGCAAGTGCCATGGCCTGGATTTGAACCCAGGCCAGTCTGACCCCAAGAGTCAGGCTTTTCTAGGCTTTGCTGTCTATAACCCTGGCTCAGCCTCTTGGTACCAGGAGTCCTCAGGTAGCCGCTGGCACTCTCCAGCCTCACTTCACCACCGGGACTGCTGCTGGGGCACATCTGCAAGCCCTTTAACTACTCTGTACTTACAAAGGTGTGGTGACGTCTGCTTAGAAGATTCCTCCTCATAAGGTGAACCTCGACTTAGTCCGTCACCCAATCACCATGTCTCAGCCCAAATGAACTGAGTCCGAAACACAAGTGTAGAATCACAAGTTCCTCTGCTTTATTTAAAGCCATGGGCTCCCAGCCCTAATTCTGAAAGGAATAATTCAACTTAAAGCAAATGCTAGAGATGGCACGGGCACACTCCCCCCACCTGCCTCCCTGCAAACTGGAGCAGCTGGCTGCCGTTCGACGCACTGCATCTCAAAGAACAGGAGGAACACTCAGTCCCACTGCAGCCACTAAGGCATCCTTTGCATCAAAACGAGGACTGATTTTAAAGGACAGTTGAATACGGTAACCTGACCACTTAAGGACCCTGTTAGCCTTGAAGGCATTAGAGGTTCCACAGTTCCATGACTCTGCCTGGCACTTTCTCCCAAGATGCAGGAACAAGAATGGGGTCTTATCCTTTCACTTGCTGAGCATGACACATCAGTACCCAGAAAAGAACACTCATCTCCCCACCCACCTTCGTGTCTGCACCCACACTCTGTCTCCTCCCTGGGTATGAAATGTCTAGAAGAAAGTTAGTCAGCTACATCTGGGCACTAGCCTGTACCCTCTTGCCGACCAAAAGACATCATCCCAAAAGGTTTCTTTCTCTCCTGCATCCATTTTCCCTCTCAACCAGATCATTCCTATCAGCATACAAACATGCTGTTATTTCTTTTATCTTAAAAAAAAAAAAAAAACCACAAGAACGCCTCTCTTAATTCCTTAATTTTTCCCCCTTTAGTTACCACTCCTTCCTCCCTCTGCAGCAAAGCCCCTCAACACAGCTTGTCTATACAAGCGTTGTCCGGCAGAACTTTCTCTGATGGAACTGCTCAATGTCTGCACTGTCCAGTTTAGGAGCCCCAAGCCATATGTCACTACTGGGCACCTGAAATGTGGCTAGTGAGACTAAGAAACTGCTTTTTAGTTTTATTTAATTTTAATTAACTTAAATGTAAACAGCCACATGTGGCTAGTGGTTACTATTGTACCGGACAGCACAAGTCTATACTCACTCCAGTATCTTTTCTCCCATTCTCTCTGAATTCTCTCCAGGCCCCTGCTCTCGTTCTTACAGAAATCGCTCTTATCAAGGCCACGAATGACATTCACATTGCCAAATCTAACTCTTTTTTGCCCGAAACACCTACTTCCCTTGGCCTCCAGAGCACAGCCTCTCCCGGTTCTCCTCCCACCTCCCTAGCTGTGCCTTCTGTCTTCTTGGCTGGTTGCTCCTCATCTCAACCTCGACGAAGTGGACAGCCCCAGGGCTCAGTCAGTGTGCCTCTGCTCCTTTTCGTCCTCTCATCCCTGGGAGAGCTCCTCTACTCTCCTGGTTTTAAATGCTATTTACACACTATTGATGCCCAAATATGCATCTCTGGCCCTAAGTGTGCCTCAAACTCCCACTTGGATATCCAGCTCTCTACCTGACATCACTGCCTTGATGTCTGACAAGCATCTCACATTTAACACGTCGAAACCTGAACTCCTGGCTTTCCCCCACACACCTGTTCCACCCAAAAGTCTTTTGTCTTGGCTGAACACAGCTCCATCTTTCCTTTTTTTGCTCAGGCAAAAAAACCTTTCAGTTATCTTTTAATCTCACATCTCACATCCACTTTGGTAGCTGGCCCTGCTCTGAAAAGGATCTAGAGTCTGACGAATAATCTATGTGGCCATGTCTCATTCTCTTCGCTCCTCCTATTGCTTCTCAGTTCACTGCAACAGCCTCCTCCCTGGTCTCCCTGCTCCTGCCCCTCCGTAGTCCATCCTTAGCACAGCAACGTGACTGAGCCTGTCAACAAACCTACACTGGATCCCGACCCTCGTCCGCTCAGCATTTCCAGCGGCTCCCATCTTAATGAGCAAAAGCCAAGTGCTCAATATAACTTTTAAGACCCTGTAAGGTCTGACTCCCCTGTGAGCTCTCTGACCTGACCCCCTACTATTTTCCCCACCTTGTTCACTCTACTCTAGCCACCCTGAAGTCCTTGTTCTTCAACACAACAGGTAAATTATAACCTCAGGGCCTTTGCATCTGCTCTTCCCACTGCTTGTAATTCTCTACCCCCAAATATGTGCAAGCCTTGTTCCCTTCAGGTCTTTACTCAAACATCACCTTCTCAGTCACCCTACCTAGTATCGCATCCTCCCTCTCCCCATACTCTCTTCCTATCTCCTAAGTTATTATTTTTCCTTAGCTCCACGAGGGCAGGGAATTCTGGCTATTTTGATTCCTACTAATTGCCCAGCACCTGGAACCATGCCTGGCCCTGGGAGGCGCTCACCCAATATTTGTTAAATGAATGAGTGAATCCTCAGGACATGAACGTGTGTCTCATGCTGGAGACCAGGTCACACCAGGATCATCACGCACTCATCCTGCAAGCCCCTACCATAAAGCCAGAGACCTGGGCTAGGTCATGTCCAATTCCCAGGGTTGAGGGCGGGATGGGCTAGTATTAGGGGTACTTCGAGGCAAGCAGAAGGTGGGACCCACCGTGCTGATGTGAAGAGTGAGGTTCTCTGTGTCTGTCTGCTCATCCTGCTCCGAGGAATCCGTCTCTTCCATTTGTTGCATCTCCAGCTCAGATGGAAGAAGAGCTGTCAGGTAGGGGATGCTGAAAGGTCTGGCAGCAATCACTGGAGGATTGGAAGAGAGGCATGGTTCTACCGTCACAGAGTCCTTGCCTCTGGCCTAGAGCCTCACAACAAATCAGTGAGTGGCACCAAAAGACAATACTAGCACGCTCTGAGCACTTATACGGCAGGCCAGGCAATGTCCTACGGGCTTT
Source organism: Propithecus coquereli (assembly GCF_000956105.1). NCBI lineage: Eukaryota > Metazoa > Chordata > Mammalia > Primates > Indriidae > Propithecus > Propithecus coquereli. Next base: position 2,493,560 of record NW_012140302.1, read on the forward strand.
ACACATGTAATCTTTAATCCTTGTTCTCAACCTATTAAGTAAGTACAGTTAGGCACAGAGAGGTTAGGTGACTTTCTCAAGTACATAAAAAATGGCAGAGCGGGATTCGAATTCAGGCAATATGACTTCGGAGCCCACTTTTAGCAAGTACAACTGAGATCAGATAGAAGTAGAGCTACAGACAGAATCCAAGCAATGTATCAGCTTTGTGATCTTGCACCCAAGGTCAGTTAACCCCTCTAAGCCTCATTTCCAGAGCTAAGATATTGATCTTGTCAGCCTAGGACTCAAGCCTACAAGTAACTCTGTCTACCAAGGTATAAGATGCTCTGGTAAATGAGAATTATAGTTCTTCCAAAAAGCAATGAGGATGAGAGGAAGAAATTAATTTAAAAATATTAAAGGAAAGACTCTATGTATACTTCTGTGGTAGGATGTGACTGTCAGGATATACTCTAAAATTATTTTTACTGGGGGTCAGATGTGGGGTTCTGCAGTCAGAAAGAGCTAGGTTTGAATGCCATCTACTGGCCATGTGACCTTGAGCAAGTGATTTCATTTCTCTTCTCTATGAGCCTCAGCTTCCTATGAAGGTGGTGACAATAACAGTTCCTAACTTGGAGACTCACAAGAGGATTTAATGAGATGATGGATGGGAAGTGATTAGCACAGTGCCTGGCACTTAATAACTGGTAGCTGCTGTTATTTCAGAGCCAGGAACATAGCAGGCATTTAGCAGGAGCTTGCTGAATGAACGAATCAACCAAACCAATCTCCCTCATTCACCTTTGTAGAAACTGCGGCCTATGGAGACGAAGTAGCTTGGTCAACATGCCCAAATATAACAGTTCTCAGATGCAAAGTTAAGTGAGATGGGACCTCTGGAAGGACATCATGATGGGCCACTGGCACCAGTGCTCCTTCTCCTACCTGGGCCGCCACTTCTGTATCAGCCTCTCTGATGCCTAGGACCCAGCTACTCTCAAGGTAACCTCAGGTGGCCAATCCCAACAGAGGCCATTACTGTTTTAGAATCATCAGTTAGGGACAGGCTCTTTAGACCTGGCAAAAGGAGCCAGAAATCTAAGGAACAAGGTATACCCAAGAGAAAGACAAAAGTATATTCATTTCTTTCTCCCATGCTGAAAGAAAGGAAGATGGTGGGATTATCTCAAATGACAAGACAGGGTCCACAGAGCGGGGCAACTCTCACATGGAAATGTGCTGACATCATCTTTGAAAAGACTCTGGGTCTCTCCTGTCTTGGCCATGAAACGGGTGAGTGCCCGCTCCACATCGCGCCTCTGGGATGCAGCCTTCTCCCGCAGGACCTGGTAGTCCGACACTGGCTCACGGTAAGTCTGCAAGAGGACAGCCAAGACAGTAGGGTAACGCCACCATATCATTCTGCTCACCTGGAGTCCCTGCCTTGCTGTTGCTATGTCCTTCCACCCTCTAAAATAACCCACTACTATTATTTACAGCAGAGATCTCCAAAGTGCAGTGGAAGGGCAGAAAGAAAACAACTACATTAATATTTCTAATCTTAAAAATTAAACGTGCAAATGGAGATTGACCCTGGGCCTTCATTCAGCTCCCATGACAGCTGGTCTCAGGTGTAAGAGACACATCCTAAAGGAAGAGTGGGAGTCCCCCAGGGAAGCCCTGACAGGGACCACTGGTTCCATCAGTGTAATGTGACATCCTGAAGCATGGGAGTGGCTGCCTATGTGGATTTGCGGATCACCCCATGCTGTCCTCTTAAATCAACCCTCACGATATGGACACGTTGTTCCAAAAGATTCCCTCAAAGAAAAAGAGACTAAAGATATTACTGCAAGTTCACGTAAACAAAAAAATGGCAGGCTGCAACTCTTCCTCCTAATTTTTAGCTTGTTAGCAATCAAGTTACAGAGGGAAAAACAATTGAGAGCTAATCGCGACAGGAAGTTAGCCAAAACATTTTAAATGGTAATGGCAATGGTGACATTTTAACAATGACCAAAAAAGTAACTATTCTTCATGATCTAAAGTTTT
>NW_012140302.1:2497711-2524911 GCF_000956105.1 Propithecus coquereli
GAGATGCATCTACAAGCGAAGAAATGCCAAAGAATGATGGCAAACCACCAGAGCTAGGAACAAGCAATGAGGGATTCCCCTATAGGTTTCAGACGGAACGTGGCCCTGACAACACCTTGATTTTGGACGTATTGCCTCTGGAACTGTGAGTCAATAAATTTCTATTGTTCTGAGTCACCTAGTTTGTGGCACATTGTTATGAAAACAAATAGATTTGTTCAAGGGCAACAGCTACGTTCCATTAGATGGGCGGGTATCTATTCCTCCCCTCTATATCCTGAGTTGTGGCAAAATGTCCTGGGGGATTTGCCCAACAGCCCCCACGATGGCCATCACTACACAGTATGAAGGCAGGAAAGGGACGTGTGGGGAGATGCCACATTCAAACAACTTAATTTCTCATTCAGCCCTAAAGCTCAGAGTTATAATAAGCTCCATTTCATGATATTAAGTAATTTTTAATTAACTTTTCTCCAAATTTTAAAAGTAACTTTTCTGGCCCAGCGCGGTGGCTCATGCCTGTAATCCTAACACTTTGGGAGACTGAGGCGGGAGGATCGCTTGAGGCCAGGAGTTCAAGACCAGCCTGAGCAAGAGTGAGACTCTGTCTCTACAAAAAATAAAAAAAATTAGCTGGGCATGATGGCACCTGCCTGTAGTTCCTGCTACTCAGGAGACTAAGGTAGAAGATCACTTGAGCCCAGGAGTTTGAAGTTGCAATGAGCTATGACGACAACACTGCACTCTAGCCTGGGCGACAGAGCAAGACCTTGTCTCAAAAAAAAAAAAAAAAGCAAAACTTTTCTATTATGGAAAATTTGGAAAACCCAGAAAAGCATACACAAAAACAAAAATTACCTATAATCTCGCCAAGAATTACCATGAACATTTCGTGGAGTATCTTTCCAGCCCTCTTTCTACGTGGCGATGTACTTTTGTGTTTCAGTTAGACAGGCAATACTGGGGCCGGCTTCAATCTCTTTGTTAACCATGCTTTCGTTGGCAAACTTGGGAACATAATTCTCACTTCCAAATTGTTTCTCACTGAAGAAAGATGTTCTCAGTTCTAAACTACCCTTTTACCAACAAACTTCTGGACTCCCATCTGACCACCAGTAGGAACTGACTCTGTGTTCCGCATCAGTCACAGCCCCCAGCGTGGCTTCGTCACTCACCGGAGTTTTGATGTAGGTGTGGGGATCAGGGAACTCAGGAAAATGGCTGGGGATGTGTGGCGGGTGGGGTCGGTTCTGCCCTGCAGTGAGGGCCTTAGGGGTCACTGGCTGATTGGTCACTGGAGCTGCAACAGAGTCACAACTGGTTACTTCTCCACCTATGGCCCTGGTTTCTACAGATTATGGTTTCTGCCCAAACCCTTCTTTTCTCAAAGTAAGTGCCGGACCTTAGTTTTCTAAACAATGGGCACTTTTTATTTCTATCAATAAAAGGCCTTCAATGACTTAAGCATCTGAGATGATAACCCCCACAATGCCCAGCCCTGCTAGATGACCTTGGTTGACATTTATGTCTACAACAATCTGCCTGTAAGCTTTAAGCAGGTAGGTGGGTGGCTGTGACCATGGTAACTATGGAAAAGAACATGCTGAAGAACCAGGGAAGTGAGATGGGCTGCGAATTCTCTTTTCAGAGACCTCAGATAACAGAAATATGCACTGAGCTGGGGAAAGTAAGTATGGGCTTCATGATAACAAGACGGGATTGAAAATGGCACCTCCCACTGCTACTTTGAGGAGGAGTTCTTAAAAAGATGCCAACATGAAAAAAGAGACTTTAAAGAAAAAAATGCAGTGAATTCTCCCCAGGTCCTACAAGCCCAAATTGGATACTGTCTACCCAGCTATGGCACCCAGTTTTACCTAAGGCAGAGGTCATCAAACTTTCTGTGTAAAGAACCAGAGAGTGAATATTTTAGGTTTTGCAGGTCATACAGTCTCCATCACAATTAAACTCTGCCAATTTCAGGATGATGGAACATGGTAAGAAAAATAAATAAATAAACTCTGCCATTATAGCACGAAAGCAACCATAGATAATAAGCAAACATGGCTGTGTTCCAATAAAACTTTATTTACAAAAACAAGCAGCAGGCTGCATTTGGCCCATAAGCCATAGTTTACCGATCTGTGACCTAAGGGAGAACAAGAACTTTCACACTTTCCAAGCAGCATCATTTGCTCTTCTGGGACTAAAGCACAAGAAGCACAGCAACATCTCAAAGATGGTTTACCTTTCTGATAACTGAATTTCACATTCTAATCCTACTAGCCCAGATAAAGATTATATTGTAGGTAGCCCCAAAGATTGAAAGGGAGCCTGCAACGAGGAAGTAGCTACCAATCCAATCCCTGCCAGTTAAGTTAGTTTCACAAGCATTGATAGTTTACTAAGTACCTCAGTTCAAAGTCACTTACGAGCAGTGATGACCATCCTCTGAGACCGTTTTGCATAAGCTGGGAGAGTGTCCACATTGAAACCTAAGAGACAGGAAAACAAAAACCAATGCCCAGACCACTGGATATTGAACATGAAAAGGGGAGTAACATTGTGGCAAAATGGCTTAAACACCCAACTCAACCACTTTGTTGCCACTAAAAAGAAGCTCCAGCAGAATCCCCCAACAAGGAGTTACGAGGCCTCTTAAATGGATTCAGAGGAACCTCTATTGATAAGTCTCTCAAGCTAAAAGCGAATCAGGAGGACCACACGGGAAACCAAGAACACTCAGCAGACAGGGCTGACTCCTAAGGACTCCTCCCTCTTTCATAACCCCAACTCAGATAACACTGAAGCATTGGAAACTGGAGGTGCACTCACCCATCTCAACAAGTGTGACCACGATATCCGACAGTGTGGGCTGAGTCCTGGCTGTGTGCTCACAGTAAGACTTGGCACTCCTCCCAATTTCTGAAATGTCTAAGAGAGGATTCAAAGGCATTAAAGTCTTATTCTCAGTTCCTTAAAAAGTTAAACATAGAATTACCATATGAGCCAGCAATTCCACTTCTAGGCATATACACAAATGAATTGAAAACAGGGATTCAAACAGATCCTTGTACACGAATGTTCATAGTAGCATCATTCACAATAGCCAAAAGGTACTCAGTGTCCACTGACAGATGAATAAACAAATTGTGGTATATACATACAATGGAATATTATTCAGCCTTTAAAAGGAAGGAAATTCTGATACATGCTGCAATATTGATGCACTTTAAAAATATTTTGCTCAGTGAACTAAACCAGATACAAACAGACAAATGAGATTCTGCTTGTATGAAGTACCTAGAAAAAGCAAATTTGGGCCAGGGGCAGTGGTTCATGCCTGTGATCCTAGCACTTTGGGAGGCCAAGGCAGGAAGACTGATTGACACCAGGAGTTCAAGACTGGACTGAGTGAGCAAGAGCAAGACCCCATCACTACAAAGAATAGAAAAATTAGCCAGGCGTGGTGGCATGCACCTGTAGTCCCAGCTACTCAGGAGGCTGAGGCAGGAGAATTACTGAGGACAGGAATGAGTTTGAGGTTTGCAGTGAGCTATGATGATGCCACTGCACTCTAGCCCGGGTGTCAGAGTGAAAGTCTGTCAAAAAAAAAAAGAAGAAGAAGAAAGGAAAGAAAGAAAAGAAAGAAAGAGAAAAAGAAAATTCATAGAGACAAGTAGATTTGAGGTTACTAAGGGCTGGGGCACAGGGGGTATGGAGAGTTACTCTTTAGGGGGACACAGTTTCTGTTTAGAATGGGGAAAAGTTCTAGAAATGGATAGTGCAGCACAACATTGTGAATGTACTTAATGGCACTTAAAAATGGTTAAAATGGTAAATTTTGTTATGTATATCTTACCTCAAAAAAAAAAGTTTTATTCTATGATAGGTATTATAATTTTTGTTTCTTCTGCCTGAAGCTGAACCTCTATTTAGTAGTCATGCTAATATCCTTCAGGGGAAAGGAGAAGGTATCTAAGATGGAGTTTATGAAGCTGGAATCTGTGAATGGGTTCCAAAGGTGGATGGGAGGTTCCATGAATACCTGAAACTATGTTGAATTTTATACACACACAAAAAAGCATTTTTTCTGGGAATGGGTCTAAAGATTTCATCAAATGTACAAAGGGGCCTTAAAAAGCAAGGAACCCCTGCTTTAGGGATCCAATGGTTCAGAAAATAAAAGCATGTGGTGCTTGACAGGGAAGGGTGTCTAACTGAAGCCCTACCACCAATTCCCCTGCTACCCTGAGTAAGTCACTAATACTAGTCTCCTGACTCTAAATTCCAAGATCTTTTCAAGAACTGTTTTTGTTTTTTGTTTTTTTTTTGTTTTTTTTGAGACACAGTCTCGCTCTGTTGCCCTGGGTAGAGTGCAGTAGCATCATCATAGCACACAGCAACCTCAAACTCCTGGGCTCAGGTAATCCTCCTGCCTCAGCCTCCCAAGTAGCTAAGACTACAGGTAAGCACCAGGACACCTGGCTAATTTTTCTATTTTTAATAGAGACAGGGTCTCACTTTTGCTCAGGCTGGTCTCAAACTCCTGGCCTCAAGCAACCCACCTGCCTCAGCCTCCTACAGTGCTAGGATTACTGGTATGAGCCACTGCTCCTGGCCAAGAACCCAATTCTTACCTGTTAGTAACTATTATTTCATTCCTTTAGGACAAACATTCTCAAAGTGTGGTCTGGGAATCCTGGGAGTCCCCAAAATCTTTTCTGAAGTCCACAAGTCAAAACTATTTTTGTTTTTTAAAATTTTTTTTTTTTCTCTGAGACAGAGTCTCACTCTGTTGCCCGGGCTAGAGTGCTGTGGCGTCAGCCTAGCTCACAGCAACCTCAAACTCCTGGGCTCAAGCAATCCTCCTGCCTCAGCCTCCCAAGTAGCTGGGACTACAGGCATGAGCCACCATGCCCGGCTAATTTTTTCTATATATTTTGAGTGGTCCAGCTAATTTCTTTATATTTTTTCAGTAGAGACGGGGTCTCACTCTTGCTCAGGCTGCTCTCGAACTCTTGAGCTCAAACGATCCGCCCGACTTGGCCTCCCAGAGTGCTAGGATTACAGGTATGAGCCACTGCACCCGCCAAAACGATTTTGTAATGAAATTAAGTCATTATTTGACTTTTTCATGCTCATTCTCTGACTTTGATGACATCATGGCTCTGATGAATAATGAAATGTATGATTATACATTCTTCTATTTTAAAAGTTTGTATTGTTTTCTAATATGGCAAATTTTTATACACACACACACACATATATATATATATATAAAACACACATACAAAAGCTATTGGGGGTCCTCAATATTTAAGAGTCTAAAGGGGTTCTGAGACCAAAAAGTTTGAGTTAGGAAAACATTTGATATGAAAAAGCTCCAAGCATCAGCTGCAGAGAGCCACTTTGTCCAAGACCACCCCCTTCCTGGCACAGTCCTCATCTAGTATATGATTAAGACCTGAGTACAAAGGTAGGGCCTTTTCAGCTTGATGGACAATAATTGCTCCAGGGCTTCCAGCTAAGCTGGCCAGTTCTTTTTTGCATTGCAGTTCAACATTTTCCTCTGCCCAGACCTTTCTCCCACTTCCTTTCATAGGTGTTGATCCCCAAGAAACACCACATATACCTCCACCCCTCATCTCGTCCCACCCCCAAAAAAGTTCTAAATGGGGAAATATGTTGTACATGCAGAAAAGCCTATATGAGACCACACCAGGCTCTTAAACCTCAAGACATTCCTTTTGTTTTTTATCATTCTATAAAACTTATTCATCTTCATTCTTTGTATCACACAATATAGCATGTGATTGCATAATGTGATAACATCTATTTCATGCAAATTAGTCCTGACTCCCTAACAAAAGTATAAGTCAAGAATAGAGAGCAATACAGCAATATTAAGGGCACCTGTAAGTCATCAAGATCTTAAAATCTCCCTAGCATTGAATGTTTTACATACATCTCACTTATACTCACACTCCATTAAGTACAAATTTTTATCCCATTTCTCAAATTAAGAAGTCAAAGTTCAGGAGGCTTAGTGATTTGCCCAAGCAATTAAGTGGCAAAGATTTATAGCCAGGTCTGATTCTAAAGCCTGTAAGTGCTTCACCATGCTCTTCTTTTTCTTAAATCCTCTCTAACACTATCACGATGCAGGGCACAGGACTGACGTTGAGGTTGACTCAAAGAAGGACCAGTACTCACAGCTTTGCAGCATCTCTGTCAATGTTTCCACGGATGCTTTCTCGGCGCTCTCAAACCCTGCCTCTGTGAGCAAGGAGCTCACAACCACTTGCAGTGTTCTCCTTCGGGCCAGATGGTAGTTATCAGCAGGGTTAGTAGACTGTTTACTTCCTGATCTCTGTCAATCAGCAGCCCAGAGAGAGATTTTCATCCACAGGACAAGGATGCAATCACACAGTTCACGCATTGCCATGGCAAAGAAAAAGTGCTTTTGCTAAATACTTCTCTATCAGCGCTTAATGTTTAGATTAACAGATCTTAGCCAACTGAGTAATAATTTAACAGGATACTCTAAATACAGAGGCAATTTTTCTGTCTACCTAAAACGTACGGTTCCAATAAAATAAAATGGTTTTTTTTTTTTTTTTACTTTCTCCTTTAGCAGATTATTATATAGCTGAAGAAACTAGCCTGATGGGACTGAATTAATAAATCTCCCAGAAAAAACAGGATCTCTCTCTCGTCCCTCCCATCTCCACACCATTTCATTAACAAGGAAAATTAAAACAATAACAGACACGAGATGTCGAGGAGAGGAGGGCAAAGGATAACAGCACAAAAAAGAAGGGAAACTAAATATTTTGAACCGGGAATCCCTCCCAACTTTGGCTGGCCAATAAGAAGGCGAAAACGGTCTCTTCGGGCCAATGAGGAGGTGTTCCGGGTTCCCAACCTCCAACAGGGAACTAGCCAATCAGGACGCGGGTCCCCTAACTCAGAAGGCCGCGGCCAAGTCCCAACGAGAGGGTGCACGTTCAGCCTGAAAGACCCTCCTCCGCTCGGAGATCATGGTGGGGCTGGGTTTCTGGGTATGAGCTTGTTGCCCAGGCCAGGGGAAAGTTGCAGAACGCCTAAACGCTCTCGGCTTCGGCCCCGCGCCCCTTGCGCTTACCGTTCCGGAGCTGCCGGCCCCGGCCGCGGCCGCCGCGTCGGCCATCTTGCTGTGGCGTAGCGTGCGCGGGCGCGGGGCGGGATGGGACTTGTAGTCGCGAGGCGGGGCGGGGCGGCGCGGCGCGCGCCCCTCGGGTGTTCGGGAGGCCGTCTGGGTAGGGGGCGCGTTGGGTGACCCCGGCGCAGGTGACCTTTTGTGAGCGTAGTGTTCACGGGGCCTTCTGTGGGCTTGGAAGTGGGCCAGGAAAATACGCTTCCGGCTTCAGCGTTGAAAAAATGTATTTTAACACGAAACGGTTCTTATGAAGAGCACGCTCTTGGAAGGACCAGGAGGTCGTCTACACTCGCGGGATTTTCCATATTTGTCTGATGATTAGCAACATCTGACCTCACTCTCTGGAAGAAGGGATTGGGACTCTCTTGTTACCGAGCTCCCCAGGTGATTCTCCTGAGTGGGTAATTTTGGGAAACCTGGAGCGTCCAACCTCGCGATTCTGTGCCGGCGGCCCCGCAATCTGTCAGCGGCCCAAAGTAGAGCCTAACGGCCACCTAGTCCAAGTCTTCCGCTCATCCTGCTGCCTTCGCGCCCTCCCTCCGCCAGCATCTGCCGGGGGAGCCCGGGAGGGTTGTGCCTCGGCCGCCTCACTCCCACGGCGTCGCGTCCACGCAGCTGCCGGTGGTTTTCTGTCACTCGCCGGTCAGCCCTGTGGACTGGGGATTCCTCAGGCAGGGACCGCGCCTTGTGCGTCCCCATTTTCAGGACGCAGTCCCTGGGTTTCAATACTAACACTCGCCAGCTGTGGGACTTTAGGCACGTTACCCAACCCTCACTGTGCCTCAGTTTCCTCCTCTGTAAAGCTGGGGGGGGGATGACGGCGGGAGTGGAACAGAGAATGCACAGAAAGGGTCTGTCACGGCGCCTGACGTTGTTGTTTATTTCCCGGGTAGTGTGTGGACGAGTCCCGAAGGCCCGTGCAGACCTGCGCGCCGCGCCTGCCCTGCCGCCCACACCTGAGCCTCGAAGGCGGCCCCGCCCGCCTCACCTAGGGCGCGCGGGGCGGGGTCTGCGGGCCGCGGGGTGAGCGGGGCCCAAACCTGAGCCGAGCCGGGCACCCAGCCCCTTTGTCTCCCCCGCCCCCTCTTCCCCACTTCCTGCCCAGCTTTAAACTCAGGATTGGCGGTGCGGCGCGGACTTTGTAAACACGCCGAGCCTGCGGGGGTGGAGACTGGTTCTGTTGGGCCGCTGGGGGAGGGATGCACTCCCCTCTCCGCGGCTGGAGGTTGCGACCACCCCCACTCCCCAAAGCCAGAAGCCGGAGGCGACGGGAGAGAGCGTCTGCAGCCACAGTGGGTGCTCCGGGGGGCTCACCTGCCAAGGAGGTAGGCTCAGAGAAGCCAGGACGGCTGAGCTGTCAGCATCGCCCCCTCTCCTTGGCGCTTCGAAGCTCAGGCTGGAGACCCCGGGTTGGGGATCCGAGCTGGGTGGGTGGAGGGAGTCGCCGCGCCCCCATCACCTCCCCGTTGGCACCCAAAACTTGGCTCACTCTCCCTGCGAGTGAGCTGTTCTGCACCGAGTCGAAGGGCAGAGAAACCCCCAAAGGCCCTGAGCTTTTGTGTGTGCACACCTCCTCACATCCCCTGCTCCAAGCGATCTGGAAGCCCAGTGGCTTCACTGCCCCTGTTCTTCATACCTCAGAGATAGGGTGGGAAGCGAGTGGGAGGGCAGATCAATGTGGGTAAGGAGACTGTGGGTGCTCTGGCCAGCGCACTGGAACAGGAAAGGACTAAATGGAGGGACCCCTCAGTGTTCCTCCTTCAGTGGTGTCTGATAGGTACACAGGTGTTGGTCTTAGCCTCCTGTGTGTCTCTTAGAGTGTCAACAAGAGGAATAACTGACCAGACTGGTTGCTGTTACTAAGGGAGCATTAATTCATTTGCATTGATTGAACACCTACTATGTGCCTGGCATTGTATGGGACGCTGAGGGTGTGATGACATTCATCCACAGCTTGCGTGGGTCGCAGAACAGCAGAGATAAGGTGCCGAGTGCTGTGGCTACAGTGGCTGGAAAGGCTTCAGAGAGAAAAGAATATTTGGGTTGGGTTCTGAAGGATGAATAGTTCGCCAGGCAGAGAAGTTGGTGGAAAGTCTTTGGGGCACTTATCATTCCATAGAGCTGAACTGAACCTGACTGCGGTGCTGGGCATTGGGATACAGTGGCGACCCAGAAACAATTCCTGCTTTCTTGAACCCACTGTCTAGACGTGAAGAAGAGATGGGAATGAACAGGATGAATTCAAGGAAACAATTTTCTGGGCTGGTTCCCAAGAACCTAGGAATTCCCAGCTGGGTGCAGCTGGGAGGGTCCACTTGGGGGTGATGTGGACCATTCCCCATCCCTAGACTCTGGGGCTATTTCTTCTTGCCCTCTGCCCACCACCTCAGTCTCTCTGGGACCAGACATGGGTGGAGAAGTGGGTCTCCCATTGCTTCCCTGCACATTCTTCTGCTCTTTGAATTCCTGGGCTCCTTTGAGAAATGACTGGCACAACAACTTATGAACTCGTTCAGTACCTATTTTCTGTGCCCATACTCTGTCTACACAGGCTAGATGTTGGGGATATCATGGTAAACAAATCAGAGCTTCAACCCCCTGGAACTTAAAATTGAAAGCAGAGTCTCAGTCTTTGTCAGTCATTGAGATCACAACCTCCGTGGTCCCAAGCCCCTTCTCCTTCCTGTTTCCCTTGCTGCAAGAGCTCAGAATACTCGCTAACAGTTATATGGCACTGCCAGGTACTCTTCTAAGTGGTTTAGAGATAATATCTCATTTAATCCTCCTAATAATCCATTTTATAGATGAGGAAACGCACAGGAGATAAGTCATCTTCCTAAAAAGGACATAAGAAGTAATGGCAGAGCTGGGATTTAAACCCAAGTCACTTGATATGGGAGGCCCTCTTCTTAACCACTTGGCTAGCCTGCCTCCTAGACCAACCACACAGAATGTACACTTGAGCCAGGGACTTACGAGTTTCTTTAAAAGAGTCCATGGTCCTGCATCTTGGGTGCTACAGAGGATAGTGAGCAGCAGTGTGTTAGCTGAGCTTGGGTGCTGGTACTGTTCACAGTGATTCTCCGCAGGCCTGGAACAGGGTTGTGGGGACCGCAGAGAGCTGGCATCCTTTCCTGATGGCTGTGTGTATGTGTATGTGTGTGTTCCCCTGTGTAAGCTTCACGCACCAAGAGGAAGGAGGAATGTAAATAACCGAAGAGGAATGAACCAAGGTTAGAGGCAAGAAAGAACTTCTCAACATGTGCCAGAATCTGGGGATGTGGAAAACCAAGATACCTCTTTTATTGGGAATCTAAGAATAGCAGAGACCCTCATATTCTAGATTCCAAGAGGAACTTCCCAGCGTGGTAGCTGAGTGAAGATGATATTAAAGGACTGGGTAGGATCTTGAGATGCTTACCACCTCTTTTCCCTACGGCCACTGCTTCCGAAGCTGCACCTGTGTATCTGACCCAGTCCTGTATCTGTCCCTCCCAGCAGGCGGGACAGTGGCCATGAGGCAGGCCAGACTACAGGGCTGTTTCCATGGACTCCAGCCATTTTTCTACCCCTTTTCTGAAACCCTTAAGTTTCTCACAAGGGCCCTCGCAGGCAGTCCCTCTCTGCCTACAGCCAAACAACCTTGTGCACCATCTTTGAGCGAAGGGGGTGTGTTGGGGCAATCGGTGTTGAGTCTGGGAGTCAAGGGTAGAGGGTGGCGCCCTGCGATAACAGATGAGCAGGATGTGATCGTTCGGGACTATACAGACACCCTCCTCACTGCAGGGTGGGGTGCAGTGGAACCCTTGGCACACCCCGCCCCGCCCGGCCCCCTGCCCCAGGCTTGCTCCGCGGCGGTGGAGAACAGGTTGTACTCTTGAGAAACCGCAAGAGGAAGTTTAGGGAGGGCTGGGGGTGGGGAAAGTTCTGGGGCCCCCGCCAAGTTTCCCTTTCCCTGCTGAGTGGTAGGTGTGTTTATCTTGCCCACAAAGACATTTAAATTTTAAATCTTCTGAGTTTCAAAGGGCTGTCAATGCCTGCCTCTTTACCGTGTGTGGCCATGGACACCCCTGAGAATGGGATTGGAACAAGTTACCCATTTGTTGGCTTTCACCTGGGATTGGGCAGGTTGGGGAAGGCTAATTCCAGAAAGTCCGCTTTTCTCCTTCTTTCTGCCCCTTCTCCTTTCTCTTCCCCAAAGCGTTCAACCTTTAAACTCAGAGGAATGTAGCTATAATAGACACTTAGGCACACTTAGGTGTTGCCAGGAGCCTGTCAGTGTTTTACCTGCACTATCTTATTTAATCCTTATTCACCACAACCCCAGGTAGTAAACACGTCTAGCTCCAATTTACAGTTGAGGACACTGAGGCCCAGAAAGATTAAGAAGGTTGCCCAAGGTGACATAGCTAGTAAGTGGCAGAGCCCAGATTTGAACAAGGCTCTACGTGATTTCAAAGCCCGAGCTCTTTACTTCTAAATTAACTCCCGAGTAAGAGGAGCATTGACTTCCCCAACATGTCAAACGCGGAACAGTAGGGAGGTTGAGATCTACAGATGTCTTTTAAATACTGCTGCTAGGGTGGGGAGGGGAGAGAATTGGAAGGGATTCCTTGGAAGTTAACATATTTAAAAGAGGATAGCCCAGTGGAAAACAGGTGTCCTGGGTGAAAGGTTGAGGTTGGACTCTGGAAGCTTGAAGCAAGTGAGAAGGTTTAGGAGGGATAGCATAGCTGTGTGCAGGCATCTGGAAGGTTGCCCTGGGAAGCCCTGGGTAAGGGAGTTGGGGGCTGGAGGAGGCAGACTTCCAAGAAGCATAAGAACTTTCCAACAAATAATTGCGTAATCCCCAAATGATGAAGTGAGTTCCTGTCTATGGGACTCTGGAGCGCATGCTGTAAGGAGGGCTTCTGCCAGCGAGAAGACCTCAGAGCCCCTTTTCCTCTAAAGCCCCGTTGTGGTTATTCACCGGCTTCCTTCTTCAGGCCACCCCTTGGCTCCCCCGCACTCCCTGGCCGGTGGTAGTCCCTGTCAGTCCGCTAGGTGGGGCTGTTGCCCAGTGTCTCGCTCCAGGGCTAGCTGGATTGGTAAAAAGCGCCACTTGGTCCTTCAGGCTCCAACTGGTTTCGTGAGGCCTCTACTCCAACCCCATCCCCAGCTGTTTACACATCAGGGCCCAGAAAGCCCCTGTAACACGTGCTCTTCCGTCTCCTCCAGGCTCAGGACGGAATGTGCAGGCCTCCGCCAGAATGCGCTGGGCAGGCTCCCTTCCCAGGTCAGGGGTTCCTCCCACTCCTCTTTCCCCTTACTGACCTTCCTTTGCCCTTGAGACAGAAGGACCCAAGGCCAGTGGCCCTGTAGGCACAACAGGGTACCTAATGTGGCATGGCCTTTTGTACCCTTCAAAGGGCTTGACACCCATGTCATCTCCTGGAAGGGACCTCAAAAGCCCCACCTCTCTGAAACTATTTGCCCTTGGCGGTCTGACCAGTTCTCCCACCCTGGGTGAAATCCCCCCAGGACAGCCACTCCTAAGGTGAGGGATCAGAGGCCGAGGTGTTGTCCCTAGAAAGGAGGGGGAAGAGAGGGTTGCTGGTACCTTGTTTGTTGGCCAAGGTCTGCTTGCTGCCGCCTCAGACCTTTAGGTAGGCATAGAGCTGCTGGGGCTCCAGGGACACACAGGCAGGGCCCAGACTGATCAAGGACAGAGGAGTGCCGTTGCAAGCTCTGGCCAGAGAAACTGTGGAGGGCAGGCCCAGACAAAGAGGCCCTTGACTGGTAGTTCCAAGCCCTTAGTAATGCATATATCTCCCCAACAACTTTATGAGGCAGGGCACCCATTTTACAGGTGAGCAAACCAAGGCAGGTTAAGCGGCTTATTTCCATTCACACAACTGGTCTGTGGTCTGACTCGGCCATTTGGGTATAAAGTTTGTCCACATAACCTCTAATCTGTGCTGTCTCTCATGGAGTAGTTGAGAGAGCCTGTGCTCTGTAGGCAGACCGCCCTGCTCTGTATCCTAGCTCAGCTCCTTTCTGGCTGTGTGAAACAGTTTGTTCATCTGTAATATGGGCATAACGATAGGCCCTACCTTGCCAGGTCCCTGTGAAGATTAACAATAGCCAATATTAAGCCAGGCACAGTGGCTCATGCCTGTAATCTCAGCATTTTGCGAGGCCAAGGTGGGAGGATTGCTTGAGACCAGGAGTTCAAGACCAGCCTGGGCAACATAGTAAGATCCCATCTCTACAATAAAAATAAAAATTAAAAAATTAGCTGAGCGTGGTAGTACACACCTGTAGTCCCAGCTACTCAGGAGGCTGAGATGGAAGGATCGCTTGAGCCGAGGAGTTTAAGGTTATAGTGAGCTATGATCCCACTACTGCACTCCAGCCTGGGGATGGAGTGAGACCCAGTCTCTAAACAAAACAAAACAAAACAAAAACAATAGCCAATATTGGTTGAATGCCTACTATGTGACAAGCACCATCTTTTTGCACCCTCACAGCAGCCCTGTGAAAGAGGCACTATGATCCTGCCTTTATAGATGAGGAAACTGAGGCACAGTGGATGCGCAGAGACTACTGGACTGAGGCTTCAGAGCCTATAGGATATAATGCACACAAAGCCCTGCAGAGTGCCGGGCAGGCCCTAAGTCCCATGAGTGACAGCTGCTGTCATCCTTGGCATAGTCATCTCCCAGACTGAGCTCCTTGGGGTGTGCCTGGGGCTATCCAAATCCACAGAGGCAGCCCTGGTTTCTTTCCTCCCCATTCCACCTATGGTTTCATTTCGCCCTGTTTTCTAAAATATAAATCGGCCCACAAGTTCTGGCCTGTGGTCAGACAGTTGGACGGAATACTTGCACTTGGGGCTGTCCCAGAAACTCCCAGTTCTGGCCCCAGCTTTTTCGGCTCCAGCTGTCTTCTCTCTCTGCTGCTCCTCCCTGCCCCCTCCACTGGGGTCCTTGAGTTCTGGGAAAGGAAGCCGGAGCAGGGGCCTCAGACAGATGTAGACCTTGAGCTCCAACTTGGGCTCCAGCTGGAGGAGGGACTGGCCAGGGGAAGGGGGGCTGGGGCACGGAGGGCCTGTCTCCCTGTCCGCAAGAAGGCATCTGTCTATTATTCAGAGTCTTTCTTAAGCTCTGGTTTGTTAAGTGCACTGTGCTGGGTGCTGTGGAACTGGCTATGGATAAAGCCTAGAGGAGGGTTTATTTGTCTCTGGCACGTGGCTGCGTCTTGGGTATGGAAGGGAGAAGTGCTGTTTCCTCCCAGCAGCTGGCCCCTGAGACTCAAGGCTGCTCTTCCCTCTCCTCCCAGCTCCATCCCCTTTCCTCTAGGCAGTATCTACTAGAGAACCACACACTTGGAGACTTCAAATGTGGGATCTGTTTTCATCACAGTGAGGAAGGCTCTTGGGGTTACAAACTCTCAGATGCACTGGGTGGCTGAACGTAGCCCAAGCCGTAGAATGTTCCAGTTTCCCCAGGCCGTCTTTTCCTTTCCCAGGCAGCTGGTCCCTGCCATTCTTAGGGGCAGCTTCCATCTGTTCTTTGAGTTAACTTGATTTCTACCTGACTTGAGTTTTTCTTTCAGCTCTCTTCATCTCCAAGGCAACAGTCTTTTTCTGCCTGGGCCCAGCCTCTTGGGTTCTAACTCAGAACTCTCTTTACAACCACTGGACTTGAACTTGGTGCCTCCTGGGTGGTTCTCAGAAAGTCTTTTTTTTTTTTTTTTAGGCAGAGTCTTGCTCTGTTGCCAGGGCTAGAGTGCCATGGCATCATCATAGCTCACTGCAACCTCAAACTCCTGGCCTCAAGCAGTCCTCCCACCTCAGCCTCCCAAAGTGCTAGGATGACAGGTGTGAGCCACCACGCCCGGCCTCTCGGAAAGTCTTTCTTCTCCCCTGCTTCTTCCCTGCCTTTCCTGTGACACAAGTTCCAGGGGTTGTTTTTGGTGTTTCTTGTGGGAATTTGTTTTGTGGATTTTCGCTGAACTGTCACTTGTTCCCAGAGACGCGGCACTAAAGATGTCGGGATAATAATAGCATGTCTTTTGCACAATGCTTCCATATGCCAAGGACTGTTCTAAGTGCCTGCATATACTATATACCATTTGTAAATAAGTCAGTTTATAATAAGCATGGATATTTACTAACTCATTTCTCATGTATTCCGCACAAGAATCCTGTGAGATTTCCTTGTTTTACAGATGAAGAAACTGAGGCACAGAGGTTAAGTTACTTGCCCAAGGTCATACAGATGGTCAAAATTGAGAGCCTGGTGGCTGAAAGAGCTCTGACCTGAATCAGACCTGCACACACACTGTGCACCGCACACGTAACCGGGGGTAGTGTGAGATGACACCGGGCTTCCTGTCCTGTACGCAGTCTCAGGACTAGTAGATTAGACCGCCTCTGCGTGTCACGGGCGTGCATTGGTGGAGTGTGAGGGTGTTGGCGCCAGTGCCCCCAGGCAAGCCCAGAGCACCCTGGATCCCTCAGTGCTCTTGGCCAGAGCTTCAGGATTTTCCACTAAGCCAAGGAACATAGACAGGAAGGGCAAGGACAGCCCAGCCCTGCGCTATCAGGCAGGTCAGATGTCGCACACGACCCAGGAAGAGAATGGACGGTGGCAAATGTGAGCTCTGTTAGGTGAGGCTGGGCCTGACCTATCTGAGCAGCCCTGGGTGAATCATCTCGACCACAGCCACCCCAGCTGCGGTGATGGTGCAAACAGGCTTTTCCTCCAGCTCCCCTCCGACACCCATTTTCCTTTCCTTGCTCTCCCCCAAGACTCAGGCCATGGGACGGGTGTGGCACCAGGGCAGTGGCTGAGGGCTCAACTCTGGGGCTGGTGATTAAGCTGGGTTCTAGTGCTGGATCTGTGATCTTGGCCTTCACACAGGGCCTGAGGCCTCCACCCAGAAATGGGCAGGAACCCTGGCCCAGAGTGGGTGCCACATACCCCGTCTAGAGGACAGGACTGCTTAGGTCTAGGACTCCTGGGCTCATCCACTTGCTGTATTCACCCAACAACATGTGTAAGTCTCGGAGGCCTTGGAACCATTCATTTGTTCATTCCTCATGTATAGTGGAGCCACATTTTGTGCAATTTTGGGTTGTATAGAAACAGGACACACATCAAAATTAAGTCTCTTTAAACTGCTGATAAAACACGGGATACATGGTTTGGGCATTCTATCTCATCCCTAAGACTCTCCTGCATGTCCAGTTGTCATTGGTCCTGATGGCCGAGTCTTCGGTTGAGCATTTTGTTAAGGGATCAAGTCATATAAACAGTACATAGATTTCGGTTGGTTGGTGTCTCCTCCAGTAGATAGAAGTGAATTCGCGACAGTGAAACGTGCACATTTAGTAATTCAGCATTAATGCTTTTATGGGCTAGCTGGGCATCAGGAAAGATCCGAACCACCGTGCTGTGGGAATCTGGATGATTTTGTATATGTTAGCCCCGAATTTCTTCTCAGAGGTGCCACTGGAGGAGATAAAAGAGGAGTGGATTTGATGAGAAAGTATTCAGGAACAATTTTAAATGGTGATTGCCTTTGTATCTTTACTTTTCTGAATGTTCTGAGTTTTTTACTGAAAGCTATATTATAGAAATAATCATTTTTTCTATTATTTCTATGGCTATTTTTAGGCTTATTCTTCTTTTCCTATGGGATTACTGATTATTTCTAGAATAACTAGTGGCTATTGCTATAATCACTATTATTTCTAGAACAATAATTATTCTTAATATGATCACTTCTTGCTTTTCTAATAGTTTAAAAACATCCAGCAACACGCTGGGACAGGGAGGTAAAGCGTGAGTGCCAAGAACGGTGAGGACTGGACATGTTAGAGACCCTGGGTCTGCTTAAACCAACACGTTAAGTCAGTGTCTGGTCTCAGCAACACTTTACACTCTTAGAAATTATTGACGATCCCAAAGAGCTTTTGTTTTTGGCAAGCTATGGCTATTAATAATTTGTTTCAAATAAAAGATTTAGTAGGAGAATTTTTAAAAATATTTAGTAATGCCTTCAAAGTAACAATAAGAAACTCATTGCATGTTAACATAAGTGTTGTACTTTTTAAAATAAAATAACTGTATTTTCCAAAACAAAAACAATTAATGAGAAGTATGGCCTTGTTTTCCGTTTTTGCAAATCTCTTTAGTGCCTGACTTAATAGAAGACAGCTGGATTACCGTATCTGCTTCTGCTTCAGTCTGTTGTCCTATGTTGCTTTGGTTGATGTATATGAAGAAAGATCTGGGCTCAGACAGATGTGTCTTTGGAAAAGAGAGGACCTTGTGAACTGAACTAGAGGACAGCTGGCCTAGCAGGACATAAAGCTGGCAAGAGTGGGGCGATGGTGAAGCTGAAATCAACAGTGTGGGGTTGGGGAGTTCGGACTTTATTTTGTAGGTAACGGGGAGCCATTGAAGGCTTTTCAGCAAGGAAGTGACATCATCATAGCTGTTTAAGATGATTTCTGGGGCAGTGGTAGAATTATAGAATTGGCGAGAGAGAGTCTCCACAAAATATAAAAAGGATTGAAACTAGGGTGATGCCAGTGGAAATGGAAACAAGGGGGCGGTTTGGCAAAATATTTTGAAGGTAGAAGCAACAGAACTTAGTAATCGTTGTTTCGTAGGAAGGTATGAAGACTCCTCTGCCCTTCCCCGGGAGGCACCGTGCATACTTCTGCGGTGAAGTGTGTTGCCCGTGCCGCAGTCTGCTGCTTGCATTCCTTCTCTCCCAGTAGGCTGTGTGCTCCAGGGAGTGCGCGAGTGAGAGGAATCGAGGACGACCCCTGAATTTTTCAGCCCGGGTGACTGGCAGAATGCTGGTTCCATTAACAGAAATTTTAACACGAGGAGGAATAGATGTCCATGATCATTAAGTGTCATTAACTAAAGGCGAGGGAGAGGTGTCAAGCTATGAATAGGGGGGAAATAGTGGGTGGGCCTTGAAATATCCCATTATCTTGGCAAGGAAGTGTATTTTTCTAGGTACTAAAGATTTGGGGAGAAATAATAAAAACATCTATAAGAGATTGCTCTGTTTTCTGTTCTCAAGTAACTCAAGTCCAATTAGGGTAATGTTTTTCAAAACTAGAAATGTTTTTTATTTTAACCCATTTTATTCACTTGCATACGAACACACGTATATATGTATATATATAAAGCAAGTCTCACTAAACAATACTGACCTTGGCTACAGATGATATACTTTTTTTTTTTTTTTTTTGAGACAGAGTCTCACTCTGTTGCCCGGGCTAGAGTGCTGTGGCATCATCCTAGCTCACAGCAACCTCAAACTCCTGGGCTCAAGCAATCCTTCTGCCTCAGCCTCCCGAGTAGCTGGGACTACAGGTATGCGCCACCATGCCCGGCTAATTTTTTCTATATATTTTTAGTTGTCCGATTAATTTCTTTCTATTTTTAGTAGAGACAGGGTCTCGCTCTTGCTCAGGCTGGTTTCGAACTCCTGAGCTCAAACAATCCGCCCGCCTCGGCCTCCCAGAATGTTAGGATTACAGGCGTGAGCCACCGCGCCGGCCAGATATACTTTTTTATTCTATTCTGTTGTTCCATTTTTAAAACTTGGAAAACTTGCTGGTCATGATTAGCTTCATGACTTCATGAACCAGTAAAGCATCCTGACTTGGAGATTTGAAAAGCACTAAATCGGGGAGGTATCAGTTCTCTAGGCTCTGTTAGCAACAGAAATGGACTGGCGAGTATAAGGCAAAGGGGATTAACTGGAAGAAGGTTGGGAACTCATAGGCTCACCAGGAAGGCTGGAGAACCGGGCTTGGAAATGGAGAAAAACGGAAAAAGTGCCCGAGGGCTGGGAAGAGGGACCCACAGGGAGATGAGAGCAGCTGACCAGTCACTTGACCGGTCCCCTGTGCCTGGCTGGGCGTAGGGGGAAATGGATGGACTTCTGAGGTGCAGGCCAGGCAGCCTGGCTCGTGGATTTGTAGTAGGGTACACAGGGAACTCCCCGAAAGGAAGTGGTGGTGCTGTTGGAGAGGGGACTGGACACTCAGCAGCCGAAAAAGAATAAAGTTTACAAAAGGCGACATGACACGGGCACAGTGAGCGGTACCCCTGCGTGGCAGTGACACTAAAGGGCGTGCACATCGCCTGCTCCTGGCCCTCTCGTGTGCTGACTTCTACCTTCAGAAAGCAGTTGGCCGTAGGTATCAAAACCAAATGGCTCCAGAATATTCCAGCCTCCTGCCTTGGTAATTCCACTTTCTCAGTTCTGTCCTAATTCAAGAATTCTATTATAAATGTAGAAAAAACTTTGTCCATAACGATTTTCACTTCAGCATTAGGTACAGTGACAAAAATTTGGAACAACTGGAATGCCTCACGGCACAGCATGGTTAAGCGAATTTTAGTGTATCTATCAGATGGAATGTTAGACAGCCATTAAAAATGTCAGTTGCAAAGATATGTGGTCATGTGAAAATTCCTTATAATGATAGTGTTAAGAGAGAAAAATCAGGATGCAAAATTGTACCTGTATTTGTAGCTATACATTTTACACACACACGTAGAGAATGCTACAGTTGTTTTTTGAGGTAGTAGAACTAAGGGAGATTCTTTTTTCTAGTACTTTTTTCCCTTTTTCTGAAATGTTCCAGTTCTGAAATAACATGTAAAACAGAAAACATGTCATGAGTCATGTTTCCATAAGTATATAGAAAATCGGTCTTTTTTACTTTTCATAGCGTCGGAGACAGTAGGTGCCAAGTAAAAAGTTGACAGTGGGGAGTACAGTGTGGGGCCCAGAGGAGAGCCCTGGGAGGTCACAGCTGCCTGTCCTAAGTTCCCAGCTAAGCCTGCACCGTTGCCAGCCCTGCAAGTCCTGTACCACCAGGAAAACCGTGGAAAACCCTGGCGACTCTGGGGTGACCAGCTCAGGCTGTTATGGCAATTGGGGGTGGGTGAAGACAGATGAGGGGCAGATGACTCATTTTCAAGCCCCAGTTACCCGTGGATGGGCACAGAGTGGGTCTGAAGTGGAGCAGGCATTTCTTTGGGGGGCCTGCTTTCCCCTTGTCCTTTGCGGTTGCCTGGAGCAGTGGGGAACTGAGGCGGCGAGAGCAGGAAGCAGGACTGCCCACGGTGTCTGCCTCCCCAGCCCAGCAACAGAGAAGGAGGTGGAGTCTGGACTGAGCCCCAAGATAAGGAATATGCAGCAGCTGACAGGGAGATCAAAATAAACAGCTGTGCCCCCAGGAGAATGAGCTCACATTCCATTCTCTGATCCCACTCCCCATTCCCACTTCTCCCGAGCGCTCTCGCGCCCACCCCCATTCGTGCACACTCAGCATCCCAGTCGCTACAGGGGCCTCCCCTCCGGCCTTGGCTTGGCTCCCTCAGAGCCGCCTTCCCACACCCGCCCCCTTTGACCAGAGGCTCTGGGGCCGCTCTCCAGCTGTCTGGAAGGAGTGAATACTCAGGACAGGTGGCCGGAGGCGGATGGAGAGGGGCCTCTTCCAGGGCCAGGATCCACCTGCCAGGCTGGGCCACCCTCAGACTCTCCCCTGGGCCGCTCCAGGAAGGCCTGGGAATGCAAGAGGGCCAGACTATTGTAGCAAGTGTGGGGAAGCTGAGGCAGGACCTGGGGCATGGGGAGGAAGGTATGCAGCGGTCCTGGAGGCCAGGTCTGCAAACATCAGTCAGTCCTCGCTGTGGGTGGGCCCTGCCCTTCAGGAACCCGTGGGCCCGTAGGGGAGACAGACGGCAGGTACAAGATGTGCCTCCTGAGGTGGCTTATGGGCAGCTCTGGGAGGTCATGCCTCACCATGGTGTCTAGGGTACCCCCAGCACCAGGGAACCCCTGTAAGGTGCCACATCTCCCTTGATACCCCAGTACTTTTTAGATGTGCTAGCCTGGGATTTAAAAACCAAGAGATAAAAGGAGCAGATATTTTCCATCTCCTGGGCCTGGGCCAACCCCTCAGGCTCCTCCAAGTGATAGTTAACCCCCTTCTATGCTGCCCCTGTGCCAGTTCCAGTGCGAGCAGCAAGACCCAGCTGGACCTGGGCACTGAGGGCTTCGGGGCAGCACTGGTTTCCACTGCGTAGTCCCTCCATGTCCTGAAGATGCAGGGTTGCCATGGACATAACTTCTGTACGCACGAGCTTGTACACGGCCTCTGTCCTGGGTGCACAGAGGATCGAATCCAGGGGCAGATGAGTGGGTGTTTGCTCTGAGGTATGGTGGCCGCCTTTGCCCTTGGTGGGAGGAGGGTTGAAATCAGGAGGCAGTGGTGAGTTCCAGAGGCTGCCCACCGTCCTGGCCGTCTGAGGGGAGGGCACCCCACCCATCCCCAGAGCATGTGTGGGGGTCTCACACGGCCTAGCCCCACATCACTATGCTGAAACCACTCCCTTGGGGCCCCCAAGGCCCTCTAATGTCCCACATCTCCAACAGACTGCTGGCCGTGTGCTCCCTTGTACAGCCACCACAGCTGGCAGACCCAGTGAATGTGTGCCGATGATAGGCAGCGCCAGCTACATCATTCGGAGGGCTCCTTGTTCAAAAATTCTTGAGAATGTCACGATGGTGATGACAGAACATTAAACCAAGTGTGGGGCCCTTCTGAACAGGGGACCCTGTGGGACCACACAGGTCACAGGCCCACGAAGCCAGCCTTGATAACCGCCAACATGCATTGAACGCTTGCTGTGTGCCAGATGCCCTAGTAGGCACTACCTTGCGTGGTCTCATTCCTTCTCAACAGCACGGTCGTCCCTGTTGTGCAGACAAGGACCTCGAAGCTTTAGACGAATCATGAACTTGCTGAGGTCACCCGGCTCATAAGTGCTGGAGCTAGGAACAGAACCCGGCCTGTCTCCAGAGCCTGAGCTCTTACCCACTCTCCGGGCAGCTCCAGCCTCCAGGGGCAGCGATGTTGCCAGGGAGGGCAGCTGCTTCCCCTGCGACCTTCTGCCATACCATGGGCAGGAAGGAAGATGAGGCAAGAAACAGCAGCTGACAGGGTGGCAACAATGACCGTGGTGGTGAGGGTGGCCAACACGGCAGAAGCACTGGGGCAGAGACAGAAGTGAGATGGGCACGAGAATTGTACGAGCTGGGAGCAGCTGGCAGACCCACAGCTGTGCCTCCACCCTCTTGCCCAGTGTGGGCATTGACAAGCCCTCTTCTCTCCTCTCCCCTGATGTCACCTCCAGCTCTGCCTCTCTCTTCCTCTTTACGGCCACAGTTTCCTCCCCACAACTCTCTCCCCAACTCCCTGCCTGGCCACCCTCCACTGGGGAGGTCATCGGGTCTCTTCTCCAGCTGTGCCCTCAATGCTCCCATGCTTATCTCCATAGTAATAATAGCCACAATTTAGTGAGCACCTACTGTGTGCCAGGCCTGCTGCTAGGGATTTTGTTACACATCTGGTGATTACATCTTGAATTTTCTCCAGAAAACTATAAACAGTTATTACCCCCATTTCATAAAGAAAGAAACTGAGGCTTAGAGAGGCAGAGAGATTTGTCCAGAGTTACACGGCTGGGGAGCAGTGGAGAGGAGATCTGGGCTAAGATGAGAAGCCCACGCATTTTCTGCCCCTCCTCACCGCTTTCCACGTAGGACAGGGTTGGCCTGACTAGATGCAGTGGTCACCTGAGCATGGAAGAGCCTTTTCTCAGAAAGGATATAAACAGTTTGAGAAATGGTCAGTTTGAGGAAAGAACAATTATGTGTGAAGGAGACATCCACCCGTGGCCTTGGTTTGGCATGAGCTGGGCTGGGGATGGGGCATCTTATCCACTTGGAAGGCACTCTCTGCGCTTGGGCGGCAGGCCGGCTGGAGCTGGAGGGTAGGGAGCTGAAGGGCTGAGGACACGGATGGGGAGGAAGGCCCCTCGCACACACCTTTACCCATCAACGTCTTGGCACCCAAGAATGGCCTGGGCTAGGTATTAGGGGAGATTAGGCTGCTGTAACAGAAACCCCAAAATGGCCAAACAAAATGGAAATTTCTCATACACACACTTGGGTGGGTGATCTGACACCTTGACAGCGTTAAGGACCCAGGCACCCTCCTCGCGCCCCCCAACCCCATGATGCAGGCCTCCCGCCCTCGGGTGCGGAAGGTGGTACACCAGCGCGTCTACCAGGTCCGCCATCGGGCCGGTGGGAAGGGGATGAGTTAAGAGGGAGAGATGGCACTGCCCTTCCTTTTCAAGACATGACCTAAAAATTGCCACATCATTCGTCCCTTTGGCCAACACTTGGACCCATGCCACACTTAGCTGCTGGGGAGTTTGGGGAACATGCACGCCGGGGCTTCCAGTATGAAAGGTACGAGAAGGGGAAATGGATTTGGGGAGCAGTTAACAGTGTTTTCCATGGGACCGGGGGGCCCACGTTCGTGGGTGAGGATGGCTTTCCTGCGGGGACCCTCTGGGAGGAGAATGTTCTCAGACGAACTGCTCCTTGGGGGGCCTAGAGCAGAGGGGCCAGAACCCCCTGGCTAATGCCTTCCCCCTGCACTCCCTCCTCTCTGGGGAAAGGTGGAGGGTTCGATTCTCCCTCGCCCTGGGCAGAGGCCCCTGGGACTTTGTTATGGAGCGCTTGTCCCAGGAGCACTGTAGGATCAGGGCGAGGTTCACCGAGGAACACCGTAGTTGCCACTTTGGGGAGGCTCTGCTGTCCTCTGATGGGGTAGAGGAGGGTCACGTCCACACACCTCCGAGAGGTCGTTGAGAAGGTCAAATGTAACATGAGCAGGGTTGAGGCAGGGAGGTCGAGGTTTGTCAAAAATAAGGGAAAATGTCCTTTCCTCTGGAAGTGGGATCTGCGTGAGGCTCGATGCTGACAGGCGGTCTTCTGGGTCTAGCACTGAGTCACGTGTTCACTCATCCACTCAGTGCCTTCCCTGGACGCGCCGGGCACCGTGTTCAATGCGGGTGGAAGAGAAAAGAACGGGACGGGCACAGTCCCTTCCCTCACAGGGCCCTCAGTTGCCCCTGGTCCCCTCTCTGCCTCCCTGGAGAGGAGAGACCAGGCCATCACAGCTCTGAGAGAGCCGCCCTGTGACTCAGAACCCGAGAGGGCCAAAGGGAGCCCGCGAAGGCAGGTGACAGGCCTTCGCCTCAGAGCCGGACGTCGGCCATGCTGGGGAGACCGGAGGGGAGGGCGGTGGGGCAGGCCCTGGAGTTACGGTTTCACTTCTTGCTCACAGCAGCCGTGGAATCTGATTTTCTCGGTTGGTGAGGCTTGCGACTTCTCATGTGAGCTGAGGGGAAGTGTCCTCTCTCACCCGTTCTCCAACCCTTGCTGTCCCTCCAGTGTTCCAGGTTAGATGTGACCCCCTTCCCATCACCCGTGACCCCCGTTCACCAACTGCGCCGCTTTGCTCCAGGAAAGAGGCGGCGTGGGAAGGGGACGTCTGTGGGGACACTTCCTCTGTGAGGCATTTTGTCTCGAAGGCCTCTCTCTGGGACTCACCTCCTTGGAGAGCTGCCCGGGCTCCCTGTGTCCTCCCACGGCCGTCCCAGACCTTCCGCCTGTCTGCGCGCATCGGCCTCTCTCACACCACCCTCGCTTCACTCCCTGAGGCCAGGCCTCCTCCAGGCCCTGCTCGCCTCCTGTCTAGACTTTTGAGTGGCCTCAGCCTCCCGGTGTCACTTCATGCTCTCCTGCTACTGGAAGTGCCAGAGACAGGGCTACGGAGAGGGCCCCTCCTCGTTGCTGAGGGGCAGGGGGGTGCTGAGGTCCTTACAAGCTGCAGGGTCACCTTTCATGTCACAGGTGGCGGCGTAAACCCCCCTTCTCTGCCACACAGCGGCTGTGTGATCTGGGTGGGTTCTTCACCTCTCTGCCTCTCTGTGCCTCAGTGCCTTTATGTGTAAGATGGGGATAATAATAGCATCGACTGTACAGGGCCATTAGGAGGATTGTGTGAGTTGTTAGGAGGCTTCGTGCACACACAGCGCTCAGAACAGTGCCTGGCCCGTAGCAAGTGTTACGTAAGTATCGGGCTGTTTTTATGACACAAGGGTTTGCCATTATGATGAAAACACTGGCAAATACTGTAGCCCCCCAGGCTGGTATATAAACTCAGGGATCTAGGCCAAGTAAACACATAGAACCTTCAGAATCACATGCCCCCATCCCTGCAGTTAAGATGGTCAGTGAAGGCCGGGCGTAGTGGCTCACGCCTGTAATCCTAGCACTCTGGGAAGCTGATGTGGGAGGATCGCTCAACGTCAGGAGTTCAAGACCAGCCTGAACAAGAGTGAGACCTTGTCTCTACTAAAAATAGAAAAAAATTAGCTGGACAACTAAAAATATAGAAAAAATTAGCCGGGCATGGTGGCACATGCCCATAGTCCCAGCTACTCGGGAGGCTGAGGCAGAAGGATCACTTGAGCCCAGGAGTTTGAGGTTGCTGTGAGCTAGGCTGACGCCACGGCACTCTAGCCCAGGCAACAGAGCAAGACTCTGTCTTAAAAAAAAAAAAAAAAAGATGGTCAGTGAAAGGCCAGGGCCCTGCCTGCATCCCGCATTTTGGGCTTTTCGTACTGGATTTTGTACTTCGGAGGTATTCAGTAGATGGTGCGTGGTGGATGGATGACACCTGTTTACGCTAGGAGAGCTGAAGCGGGCAGAGCGCTGCCTTGTTCAGCCTCATCTGGAAATGTGGGTCGGGTGACTCAAATATTTTGCAGCTCTGATATGTCCCCAAATGACTGCAAAATGCTTCATGTACTGATTTTGAGGTTATAAATAAATTTTAGCAAGTAGGTGAATTTGCTAGGATGGAATCCGCGAATAATGAGAATTGACTGTACCTCCGCGTGGTGCCCCTCGGCCCTAGTTCTACCCCACCAAGATTCAGCCATCTCAGGATTGACTGCCTGGCCCAGCAGGGGGCCCCCAGCACCCCAAGCCAGCTCTTGGGTTCCCCTACGTGTATCTCCCCTGGGGTGGGGGTGAGTGACGTTGCCGCCCCAGCCTGCACTGGAGGAGGGGTGAGGAAGCCCTGCCTGCCACCCTTTCCCCTTCCCGCTTCCTCCTTCCCCTCCTTCCCCACTGCACATGGGGCCTCCCTGGTGAACCAGACCCACACATGCATAAAGCCAGGCAGAGGCGGGATGACTCAAGCAGGCAGCCACCTGTGATTTCTCTAGGCCAAGTGCTGCATCAACACCTGGGGAAGACCCCCGGGTGGTTTGGGGGAGCCTCTTTCGGCCCGATCTTTATTTACCCCTCACAAAGGAAGTAAATAAATAGCTCTTTGTGTGTCTTTGTGGATGCGTGTGTACCAGATTATATGGGTCCTGTGCACACCGTTAAAAACCGTGACCCAGCCCCAGAGGAAGTGGTAACAAAACGATTGTTTGATTGTTTGTTTTATTTTCCATTTACTCTTACATCTCCTCCCCACCTCCACCCTCCACCCTTTTCATGTGTGCTAGGAGGTTTTCTTTGCCAACCTGGGAGCCAATCATTTGTTCATCGATTTCTTCACTCATTCTAATGTGTACTGAACCATCACAGGGCTAGATGCTAGTGAATACAAAAGATACTATAGAAGAAAGTGAGATAGAGAGAGGGTGCCTTGGCCATGGGATGCAGGCCAACTTGGATTCAAATCCTTGGGACTGTTTGCTAGCAAGATGACTAGGGGCAAGTTTCTTTAGCCTGGGGGCACTTGTGAGTCTCATCTCACAGGCCTGTTTCAGGATGAAAGACGGTAGAATGGTGATTTGCTCGGGTCAGCACTCAGTATGTGGTACTTTCTTCCTTTAAGACAGTAACACGGGGCCGGGCGCGGTGGCTCACGCCTGTAATCCTAGCACTCTGGGAGGCCGAGGCGGGCGGCGGATCGTTCTGAGCTCAGGAGTTCGAGACCAGCCTGAGCAAGAGCGAGACCCCCGTCTCTACCAAAAAATGGAAAGAAATTAATTGGACAGCTAAAAAATATATGTAGAAAAAATTAGCC
>NW_012140302.1:2526332-2526766 GCF_000956105.1 Propithecus coquereli
GTGGATGGAGGCCTGGACCATGCACACCCATAGACAAAGTCCTTCCAGGAACCTGATAAGCAGAGTGGAGCAAGGGAGGACAGAGCGACAGCCAGGAACCTCCTGCAGGTTGGGTCAGATGCAGGCACAGAGAGGGCTGGGGAAACTTGTGCATTCATTTATCATTAGGCCTTTGTTTTCAAGGTTTAAAAAAAAAAATCATAAAACAAATACTTGCTCATTATAGAAATTTGGAGAATATAGAAAAATCACTCATAGTTCTTACCACTCAAAGACAGCCCTAGTTTACATTTTGTGATTTCCTTCTTGTCTTATATCTTGATTATTTAAAAAGTTATTAATTTTGAAGGCCGGGCGCGGTGGCTCATGCCTGTAATCCTAGCACTCTGGGAGGCCGAGGCGGGCGGATTGTTTGAGCTCAGGAGTTCGAAACC
>NW_012140302.1:2529147-2530279 GCF_000956105.1 Propithecus coquereli
GCCTTAGAGCAAAGGAAACAAAGTCGCGGACCATGGGCTGTATTCATTTGTTATGTCTCTTTAAGTCTTCTTTAACCTAAAATGGTTCCTTAGTTTTTCTCTGTCTTTTGTGACACTGACATTTTTGAAGAGTGGGCAAAGGACTTTTAAGCAAAGTCTTTTTAAAAATGAGCTAAGACTGGGAGAGGTTTTGATATGAATCCTCCAGTTTCTTGGGCTTATTGATCAAGAACAATTTCCCTGTTTAAGATGCCCCAGTGGTTCCATGCTGCTCATTGCATAGAATCCAAACACCTGCTGTATTCACGTCCTAGGGCAGCTCTCACAAACTGCCACAAGCTGGGTGGCTTCAAACAACAGAAAGGTATTCTCTCCCAGTTCTGGAGGCCAGAAGTCCAAATTTAAGGTGTCAGCAGGGCCGTGCTCCCTCAGAAGCCTCTCAGGGAGGATCCTTCCTCTTCTCTTCCAGCTTCCGGTAGCCCCAGGTGTTCTTTGGCTTGTGGCTGAATCGCTCCTATATTTGCCTCTGTCTTTATGGGCGTCTTCCCTCTGTCTCTCCTTTTCTTTTAAGGACACCAGTCGTGTGGGATTAAGGGCCCACTCTACTCCAGTATGACCTCAACTAACTATATCTGCAGTGACCTATTTCCAAATAGGCCATATTCTGAGATACTGGGGGTTAGAACTTCAACATATCTTTTGTGGGACACAGTTCAACCCCTAACACTCCCACCTCGTCTTTCCAGCATGACCCTGTATTTCTTCCTCTGTGGTCCCTTTGCTCTAACTGCACAAATCATCCTGAAGGGGACACCCACTTTCTCCCAGCCTCCTCCACTCCCCTCTGCCCCCTGGGGCTCCTTCCTTCCCAACTATGACAATAATACTAATTTTCACATACCTGATGCTTATTCTGTGCTGGGCACTGTTTTAAACTCTCACATGCAGCGCTCTTGTAACCCTGATTGGTAGGGACCATCACGTTCCCATTGGACAGATGAGAAAACAGCGTGGAAAGGAAAGGTCGCCTTGCTCAAGGACCCACCAGGAGATGATCCTATGACAGTTTCCTGGCTGATTTCCTCCTCTCTGAGTCTGTGCTGGTTGCTATAAAAGAGAGCTCAGGGCCGGG
>NW_012140302.1:2530329-2533315 GCF_000956105.1 Propithecus coquereli
TTGATATTAACTAGACTAGTGCCTTTTTGAGGGCAGAGTCAATTTCAGGAAGGTGTCACCTGGGTTCTCATTGTCTTACTGAGGACATGTCTGGCTGACTGGTCCAGATGATGGTGCAATAACAAGGAAAACAAATACCTATATATTGGAAATATTGGCTCATTATAGAAACTTTTTTTTGGTTTTTGTGTTTTTTTGAGACAGTGTCTCACTCTGCCGTCGGGGCTAGAGTGCAGTGGCATCATCGTAGCTCACTGCAACCTCAAATTCTGGGGCTCAAGCTATCCCCCTACCTCTGCCTCCTGAGTAGCTGGTACTACAGGTGTGCATCACCATGCCCAGCTAATTTTTCTATTTTTTTTTTTTAGAGATGGGATCTTGTTCTTGCTCAGCCTGGTCTCAAAATCCTGGCCTCAAGTGATCTTCCCACCTCAGCCCCTCAAAGTGCTAGGATGACAGGAGTGAGCCACCGTGCCTGGCAAAACTTTGAAAAATATGATGAAGCAAATGAAAATGAACCATAATCCCACTACTCAGAGATAATCACTGTTAACATTTTGGTATATTTCCTTCCAGTCTTGTTTCTATGTAGGCAGCTGTTTTCCTATAACTGGGATCATGTGCCATGTTACAGTTTTGTGTCCCCCACTGACCTGGAGTGTACATAAGATGAGCATTTTCTAATTAAAGTGTTCTTCGAAGCAATGTTATTAATGGTATTTTGTTTTACTGATTGAAAGACTATACCCTAAGGGAGCTCATTAACAGATTGATGGCATCCTGGAGAAAGGGAGGTCTTTCCTGTTTCACATTTTTACCAGTGACTTGGGAGATAGTTAGGGGTGGCATGAGATCAGTTGGTAGCTTTGTGTATTGTTCTTCCTAGCGTCACATACATCCCTGGGTCTGCAACAGTCATCCATTCATGCATTTAGTAAATATTTATGGAGTAAACGGCTAGTGTGCCATTTCTTTGCACTTGGGATACCTCAGTGACCAAAACAGGCAAAAATTCCTTCCCTTGCATAGCAGGGGGCAGCACTGGGAGAGCAGGCAGCAAGCAGTACACACAAGAAATAAGCAAAATGATAGGGCTCATTAAGAGGCGATAAACCCTATGGGCAAGACAAAATATAGAGCCAGATAAGGCATATAGTACTGGGGAGGGAGACAATCTGTAGCCTTTGTCGACCTCACTGGGAAGGTAGCATTTGAACAGAGACTTGAAGAAGGTGAGGGTCTTGACGACCTGGCTGTCTGGGAGAGTATGTGCTGCAGGGGAAACAGCCCAAAGATCCTGGTGATCCTTCCAGAAGTGTTTGGGCAACGCCGAGGAGACCAGTGCAGCTGCTGCGGAGAGTCATTCTCGGATGCGTGGCTTGACATCGGGAGGGATGGCTGACACGTAGGCCGAAAGCCAGAAATTAGATCCCCATTGGCTGAACTAATGATGAAAAGTTAATAACATAAAATCCAACAAGAACAAAGTTTGCTCTGAAGCTAAAAAAAAATGTCTTCTGCAAAACAACTTCACCTTAAATCCCTCTTGTGAGATGTGGCTTAACAGTTATTCATTTATTCAACATGTATTTATTGAATGTCTACGATATGCCAGGACTTGTTTGTTCTAAGTGCTAAGGACTCCAAACAAGACAAAGCCCCTGCCCTCCTATAGCTTATATTCCAGTAATGTCTAGAGACAGACAATGAGCAAACAAATATATAACGTGATTTCTGATAGGGAGAACTGCTGAGACTAACGGCAGTTAACCGTGGTTCATAAGAGAAAACTATAAGTTGGGTCTAAACTCATTATGAGTCAAGTGTGTGATCCAGTTGTGAAAAAGCCTAATTCTACCTTGGGCTGTGTGAATGGAATGCCGAAATTGAAACTCGAAACTTGAGAGATCATGTTCCCTCTGCTATCTGATTGTCAGGCAGGACCTGGAGTATTGTATTTATACTCTAGAGCAGTGGTCCCCAAACTTTTTGGCACCAGGGACCCTTTTCATGGAAGATAATTTTTCCATGGACTTGGGGAGGGGGGATGGTTTCAGGATTATTCAAGCGTATTACATTTATTGTGCACTTTATTTCTATTATTATTACATTGTAATACATAATGAAATAATTATACAACTCATTATAGGTTGGGGACCCCTATTCCAGAGGGACCTTGACAAACTGGAAGTTACTCAGGGAAGAATGACTAGGATCATTAGGGGCCCTGGGTCGCCATCCAGAAGAAAGGGCCAGGATTGGTGAGTGGAGGCTCCAGGAAGTTAGGCTTCAGCTCAGGAGGTCGAGGAATGTCCTACTGGTCAGATCTGACCAGTAATAGAATGGGCTGTGACAGAGGGTGACTTTCCCATCTCCAGAAGTGTTTAAGAAGAGCTTGGATTCACCCGTCTCAGACAGGAGATAATGAATCTGGGAGAAGCTTGGATTAAATGATATGTACAGCTCCTTTCAGTTCCAGGTCATACTATGCATGAGAAGAAGAAAAAATAATTTTTTGCAAATAACTTACAATATACCTAATTCCCCTTTTACCACATTTTAATAGCCAACAACCACCAATGGCATAAGTAGAATCCCAGCACGTAGAAATCAGAAGTTCTCAGAACATCTTCACTTGTCACTTCGGTTTGGTGTCCAGATCTAGGATCTAGGCTCCAAGCATTTCAGAGGGTTACAGAAAGTTCAGCCAGGGAGCCACAGGGGGACAATAGACTCCCCCTCTACTTTTTATTTTGACATAATTTCAGACTTAGAGAAAGTTGTAAGAATTGTACAAAAACTTCTCATACGGTCTTCACCCAGGCTCCCCAAATGTTAACATCCTATCACATTCGCTTTATCATTCTGTCTCTCTTATACAGATACGGTACATCCTTTGAATGGAAGTTGCAGTCATAATGTCCCTTACCCATAAATACTTTAGTGTGTATTCTTAGAGCAGGGTCTTCTCTCATATAGCCCCAGT
>NW_012140302.1:2535290-2538602 GCF_000956105.1 Propithecus coquereli
TATGTTCGAGAATCACTGTTGGAAGCCCTCATTGGATGCTTGCAAAACGACTGATGGACTGATTGACCAATTGATTGCTTGGATGAACTGCTGCAGTGCTTTTGTGGAGGACAGACCAAGAGGAAACTTAACATTTCCTCTCAATTTTCACAGCTTAGTGTTGCTGTGAACCTAAAACTGCTCTAAAAAATAAAGTCTATTTAGAAAAAGAAGAAGAAGAAGAAGAAGGTTATTGCCTTAGAGGAACTAAAGAATGTTGTGGAATATTGTAGGGCTTAACAATGGAAAGCCTCCTCCGTTGATGGCCATGATGTCCTTATTCAGTAAAGGAGGAAATCGGCTTGTCCCTGAGCAGGTCCCAACCCACCCAATCCCTGCCGACCTTGCCTGAGGCCCTGGGAGCCTGGGGGTGACACGAGACAGTTGCTCCACCCCCGGAGGGCCCCAGCTGTTTCCCCCAGCCCCTCATTCACACACCTGAAATCATTCACAGTTTTCCTGTCAGTTAACCCTGCCCGCTGCGGTGTGGGAAGGGGCCCCTCTAATGGGGTGGGGCTGCGTTTCATTTACTGTCAGGCTTGGTGTCTTTCCTCAGGCTTCAGCTGAACAGGTGCAGGCCCCTGCAGCTGGGTGAAATGAGGACATTCTTCCTCTCCCTTCCTCCCTCCAACTCCCTCCCCCAACCCAGCCACACCCTGTTTCCTCCCACTCATTCAAAAGCTTCACTCTCCCTTCTGTCCTCCATCCTGCAAAGTGCAGTGCCCCAGGGAGGGGACACAGTTAAGGGAAAGTGGAAAGCAGTGGGTTTCCACTGCCACCCTCCCTTTCTGTTTTATTCAGAGCGGGTGGTGGAGAGGCGGCAGTGGGGTCCTAGGAAAGGAGGAGAGGGCTGCTCCAGGGACTCCCTAGGTCACTGGCTTTGCCTACAGCTTCGAAGCTCACAAAAGAAGACCAATTATGAAGTTGGCTAACTCATCCCCCTTCAGGGCTGACTCCTTCTTGTCTCCTAGGAGAATGGGCATGGGGGTGGGGGCAGATGAGGAAATCTGACTCAGATCCACATTCTAGAACAAAGGTTCTCAAAGTCTAGCCCTCATCTGCATCCCTTGGAGGGGTTGTTCAGCCCAGATTGCTGCATCCCACGCCAGAGATTCTGATTCTGTAAGACTGAGGTGCAGCCCAATCATTTGCATTTCTAAGTTGTTGATGCCGCCCCGGCTGGTATAGGGACCACACTTTGAGAACCACTATTGGAGGGCTCCCCTTAAGTTTCTGGTAAGTGGGCCTGCCTAGGCACAGCTGAGAGAAGAGCAGGTCACTCAAGGAAGTTGGGTCCCCAGCAGTGAGCCTTATCACTCAGGCTCCAATCACAAACCTTCCCACTTGCAGTTGTGGGTGGCTTAGCTGCATTCGGATGGAGCTCTGGCTTAAGAGAAGGCAGCAGAAAGAAGACCTCTGTCTGCATGTTCCCTGCACCCAAGGGCAGCCCCCCTCCAAGAATACCTCTTGCCATCTTGAACCTTTTGTTTCTATATCTCCTTTCCTGCCAATTGCAGGGAAAGAGATGCTCCTGTGTTCTCTGAAGTTTACCTTTCAACTACATTCTACGGAACATTAGGCAGCTATTCAAAAGCATGAGGTTAATCTCTATGTGGTGATTTAGCAGAGATCCACCACGATTTATTGGAGAGTGACACTGCTCAACTAGAGATGGACAATGTTCCTGCTTTTGTAAAAACAACCATAAAACTCTAAATGAATATATACGTAAGTATTTACGTGCACGTAGACCCTTTCCAGAGCACCCAACAGCAGTTCGCTCTGTTGGGAGATTTCACCATGTATTTTCTCTAATCCTATATTTTAAGGAGCTCATCTTACTTTGTAATTAAAAAACAGCGTACAGCAAATAAAAGAAAATGGTACAGCTCTGCAAAACTACACGTTGAACTGTTAGCAGTGGCGGGGGGAGGCGAGGCTGAGGGTTCTGTCACTTTACACATATACACACTTCTTGACTTTGAATTCGTCTCAGGAAGTACGATTAGTTTTTGAATTTAAAAAATAAGACTGATATATAGGCAATAAAGGAAACAGGACAGCCTCCCTGCTTCCCTCTCCCCGCTCTCCCGACCGCCCCTGGCCGGCCCTGCCAGCTGCTGCCCGGCCTGCACGTTCCTCCAGCTGCTCTGCCATCTCATTTCTTGCTGTCGCCGTCAGGTTTCCCCATGAGTGGCCTTCAGTGCTATCTCCCTTCCTTCAGCAGCCGCTCTTTTTATTTTAAAGCCCGACGTTATGTGTTTGTGTTTGCTGATCGCCAGCATTCCAGAAAAGAAAGAAAATCCCATAGACTTTGAAATAGCATCCATGAGCCTGACTCGATCTCGTCCAACCCTTTCTGCTTCTCCCAGCACACGCACGTCCTTTCATAATTGTAATCTGCACAAATGCTATCTTGTGTCCCGACATTTTTTACGTCACCTAATTTTGTAAGCCCATCTATGTATGGACACAGCATCATTTCTTCTATGAATGGTACTGTGGTTGTTTAGCCAGGCCCTGATTGTTAGGCCTCTGGGTGGTTTCCAGTTTTTTGCTATTTATTCATTCACCATTTAACCCCCTACATTTGGGCTCCACCTCCTGCCAGACTATAAAAACTGCCCTCTTAAAGGTCAGTGCTGTCTGTCTTCCCTGCAGTTCTCCCAGCTTCTGCTCAGTCCTTGGCTGAGCCCTTGTCCTGACTTTAATTGGACTTGGCCTTCGGAGCCACCCGCACAGCCATCCACCAGCCCGTCCGTCAAACTCTTGGTGCAATGCCCTTCGTCGGCTTTTGTTCTTTTTCTTTTTTTAATCTTTTGTTTTTTCAAATACAGACATTTTTATATCTTCATTATAAAAGAATAAAACAACTGATAAATGTACAATGTACAACGTAAAAATATGTTTTGTTTTAAATTTTTAAATTTAATTATGAAGTATATGATACATACAAAAGAATATAAATGTGTATATATGAATATATATGTACATGTATGTGTACATATAATGAAGCGGTATAATAAAACTGAAGTTGTAATACAACTACCCTGCAACTTAAGAAATACATCACCAGTTCCATGAAAGCTTCCTGTGTTCCCTTTTCCTGGGCTATCCCTCTAAACCTCACTGATATACTCTGAATTTTGTTCATTCTCCTAATTAATTGTAATAATTTATAGGTTTGAAGGGGTTCTAGGTAGGCAATCATATTGTCTATTAATAATGACATTTTTTTCCAATTCTGTACATTTATTTTCCTTTGCTATCATT
>NW_012140302.1:2539233-2541511 GCF_000956105.1 Propithecus coquereli
GCACTCTAGCCCGGGCAATGGAGCCAGACTCTGTCTCAAAAAATAATAATAATAATAATAATTTATGGGTTTGAAGGGGTTCTAGGTAGACAAACGTATTGTCTATTAATAATGACATTTCTTTCCAATTCTGTACATTTATTTTCCTTTGCTTTCTGCCTTGCTAGTGCCTCCAGTTTAATGTCAGCTAGAAGCAGGAACAGCCGGCATCCTCGACTTGTTCCTGAATGTAAAGCAAATGCTTCTAATGGTTTCCCACTAATTCCCACTAATAATAATGATTGCTATAGGTTTAGGGTAGATGCTCTTTAACAGGTTAAGGAAGTTTCTTTTTATGTCTAGTTTGTTGTTAAATCTTATCAAATGCTTTTTCTACATCTATTGAGATGATGTTATGAGTTTTCTTTTTTCATCTATGAATCCAATAAATTACATTAATTTTTATGTTAAATTTTCTTTGCATTTCTGGGATAAATCCAACTAAGACATGATTTTTTTTTTATATACTACTGGGTTTAGTTTGCTTATATTTTGACGAGGTATTAGCATGTATGCTCATAAATGATATTAACTTGAAATTTTTCTTTCTCGTTTTTTTCTTTTCACCACACTTTGTCCAAAAACCCATAATTTTTCATTCTCATACTATGGTTGGCTGGTTTGGAATTAAGATTTTACTAACCTCATTGAATGAGTTGAGAGTATTTCTTTTTTTTTAATCTCTAAGAAAAATGGCATAAAATTGGAATTTGTGCTTTCTTGAATGTTTGGTAGAATACCCCTTCACCACTGGAGTTAACCGCTGTCAGAACTATACATGTGTAGAATTTCATCTAAATAGAATTATGCACTATATTCTCTTTTGTATCTAGCGCTTTTCACTCAGCACATGTGGTATATATTAGCAATTTGTTCCTTCTTATTGCCAAGTTGTATTCCACTGTGTGGATGTATATGCATCATTTGTTTATGCCTTCTTTTGTTGATGGACATTTGGACTGCTTCCAATTTTTGGCTATTAGGCCCTATGAACATCCTTGTACAAGTCTGTTGTGAACATAGCTTTCATTTCTCTTGTGTAGGTACCTGGAAGTGGAATAGCTGGGTCTTAGTGTAGGTAATTCTGTAAGTTTTAATATGTGGTATTTTTATTATCATTTAGTTTTAGTTCTTAAAAACTTTCCATGAAGATACTTTTGTTTCACTCATAAGTTATTGGAAAGTGTTTTCAAATTTCCACATGTGTGGGACTTGTTGATGATGATTTCTAACTTATTTGCATTTTGGTCAGCTAATATAATTCTTTTTGTTTTCTTTTTTTTTAATATGGAATGCTTCACGAATTTCTGCATCATCCTGTACAAGGGCCATGCTAATCTCTGTATTGTTCCAATTTTTAGTATCTGTGTTGCTGAGGTGAGTACAAATATAGTCGTTATGACATTGATTTTTTTTTTTTTTGGCTGGGTGAGGTGGCTCAAGCCTGTAATCCTAGCACTCTCGTAGGCTGAGGTGGGAGGATCGCTTGAGGTCAGGAGTTCAAGACCAGCCTGAACAAGAGTAAGACCTCCATCTCTACTAAAAATAGAAAAATTAGCTGGGTGTGGTGGTGTACACCTGTATTTCCAGCTGCTCAGGAGGTTGAGGCAGGAGGATTGCTTGAGCCCAGAAGTTTGAGGTTGCTGTGAGCTAGGCTGATGCCATGGCACTCTAGCCTGGGCAACAGAGCAAGACTCTGTCTTAACAACAACAACAAAAAATCCCACTGGTCATGGTGTATAATTCTTTTTATACTTTGTATGATTCAATTTGCTTATATTTTGCTGAGGATTTTTGCATCTATTTTTATACGAGATAGTGGTCTGTAGTTTATTTTTCTTGAAATGTTTGTGTCTGGTGTTGGTAGTAGCGTTATGCTGGCCTTGTAGAATGAGTTAGGAAGTATTCCCTCTGCTTCTTTCTTCTGAAAGAGATTGTAAGGGATTAGTATAAATTCTTCCTTTAATGTTTGATATAATTCTCTAGTGAACTCATCTGAGCCTGGTGCTTTCTGTTTTTAAGATTTTTTTTTTCCCCTTAGGATATATATATATATAGGCTTCCTGGTGAAAGGTTTGATTGTGTGTGTGAGAGAGAGGAGAGATTTTGAAAGTAGCACATACTCAGAAATATACAGAATGCATGTACAGAAATATACCAAGTAAAGAAGTAAGTTTTCCAACACCCCCTTTCCCCAGACACACTCCACAGAAATGACCACTATTAATGGTTTGCTGTG
>NW_012140302.1:2543606-2546932 GCF_000956105.1 Propithecus coquereli
ATTTTATTTTTGTTATCTTTTTGGTGCCATGACTTGAAAGACATTAATTTTAATAATGTATTTTGTTTTACCTGATTCACCCAAAATATTATAATTTCATCATGTAACCAATATAACAGTGATTTATTTGATATTTTACATCTTTTGTCCTAAGTCTTTGAACTCCGGTGCATATTTGACATTCACAAGCACGTCTCAGTTCAGACCAAGCACATTTCAAGTGCACAATAGTCACCACACAGCTCTGAGGAGACGCTTCCCAGGCAAAGGAAACTGCACATACGGAAGTGTTAAGACGTGAATAGACTCTGGGGTTTGAGGTTGGAGGCAAGTGTGGCCAGAGGGGAATAAAGAAAGATGGGAGCAGTAAAAAGTCAGGTGAAACAGATAGCCAGGGCCTGATGTTTTGGATTTTATTCTAAATGAGATAGAAAGCTATAGGACACTTTCAATGCAAAAAATGGTTTACTCTAATTTACCATTTAAAAGGACCCTATACTATACTGGAAACAGTCCCCATGGAGGCCAAAGTGAAGCAGGGAGGTCCAGATATAGGCTATTACATTAGCATGGGTGAAAAATACAGATTGTTTGGATTTAAGAAGACATTGTACAGATGCTGAAAAGTGGGTTCATGGTAGATAGTCCAAGGTAAACCCCAGGGGAGTTGCTGCTGGGTTGGATGGGGGATGTGTGAAAAACAGGAGTCAAAGATGACTCCAAGATTTTTGCCCTGAACAAATGGTGGTGGAGCTTGGGCTTGAGGTAGGGGGTGCAAATAGGTTTGGGAGGGAAATAAGAATTCAGTTTAAGGATGGACCGCTCAAAATTGGATGTGTTCTCTAAAATTTAGAACATGTATGTCAGCAAAGGCCCTAGCAGGTGCGGAAAGAGTAAAGGAAATGTTCGGGCAACGGAGAATCCCATAAGGTAAAAATGTGGGTTGGGCAGGGGCCAAGGTATAGAAAAATGGGAGATAAAACACACTGCGGTAGATTATGAAGGGCCTCGAATGGCAAACTCAGGAATTTGAAATTTACTTGACAGGCATTGTGGAAACTAGTGGAAATTTTTAAGCAGTAACTAACATGATCAAAGCTTAATGTTACACTGGCAACTCTATGTTTGATAGTATGAAAAATGCCCATGAGATAAATTTCACTAAAATTTTACATATAATTACAGCCAATGTTTAAAAATCTTATGCATGAAAGGAAAAAAGGAAACTCATGTATTTTTTAAAACCCTCATATATTTAAAAAAAAAAAAAGACTGAAAGGACCATTATCAAAATGTTAATAATAGAGATGGTTTTGGTGGTTGGTAACACTACGGGTGAGTAGGATGTTTTTCTTTTCTTTTTGCTTCTCTGTATGTTCCAAATTTTCTTTAATTGAACATACCTACTTTTATATTGAGAATAAGTTTAAACTAGCAACTTAAATGTCTGCAGGGTTGGAGAAGGGAGTAGATTGGATGGGGAGAGCAGAGGCAGGGAGATGGGTTAGGTTTATTGCAGTATTCCAGTAGAAAGGGAAGAAACCAAAGGACGAATGAGGTAGGAGCCATGGGAGGAGAAGGGAAATGAAAAATGTATTTCTTTCTTTTTATTTTTTTAGAGACAGGGTCTTGCTCTGGCACCCAGGCTGGAGTACAGTAGCGTGATCACAGCTCACTGCAACCTTGAATTCCCTGGCTCAAGCAACCCCCCGCCTCAGCCTTCTGAGTAGCTAGAATTACAGGGGTGTACCACAACACCCAGCTAATTTTTAACAAAATTTTTTATTGAGACAGGGTCTTGCTATGTTGCCCAGGCTGGTCTCAAACTCCTGGCCTCCAACAATCCTCCTGCCTCAGCTTCCCAAAGTGCTGGCATTACAGTGTGAGCCACCACGCCTGGCCAGAAAATGTATTTCTTATCTTCGAATTGGATACATAAGGAAGGCTTACAACAAGCGAGTGCAGTGGTTAAGAGGATGGGCTCTGGGGCCAGGCCTCTGGGGATTGAATCCAAATTTGGCCACTTACTTGGGCAAATGACTATGCTTTCTAAACATCTGTAAAACATTAATAATAATTGTACTTTCCTCATAAGATTGTTGTAAAGAGTAGAGGAGTGAATACATGTTTACCACTTAGAACAGCGCTCGGCTCATAGCAGGCACTGGATATTCTAGCTGCTGTTCTTGTTACCCCCAGGGGCCTGGCCTCAGTGGAGTTGGTATTGAAGGTGGATCACCCCGGCGGGAATGGATTAGCTGAGGGCTCTCACGGGATCTGTGCCTGTTTCCCAAGGGCATCCAGGAATAGTGGACATCTCCTGTGCCAAGCTTGCAACGACACACTTGTCACCACACTGGCAGCGTCCTGACTAGGGTGGTTTCTGGCACTGCAGTTGGGGAGAGAAACTGAGAGGTGAAAGAGACCTAGGGCAACTTAATGACAAGCCATTTGCTTTGGTGAACTCTTAATCTCACTTTTTCATATACAGAGGGTTTATGCTTTAGGCAAGGAGTGGGGCCTGCTAAGACAGGACTTACATCCCTGGGATGTGGGAGTAAGAGGAAGAGAGAGTTGGACTCATCGTTTAAAACAACAACTTCTGACAGTTGTTCAGGCACATTAAAAAGCAATGTAGAACTATCTATTAAAAGTAAAAATTCCCCAAATATTTTCACTACGAGTAAAAATGGGCTGGGCACAATGGCTCATGCCTGTAATCCCAGCACTTGAGAGGCCGAGGCTGATGGATACCTTGAGTCCAGGAGTTCAATACCAGCCTGGGCAATATAGTGAGACCTCATCTCTACAAAAAAATTTAAAAATTAGCTGGGCATGATGGCATACACCTGTGGTCTTAGCTACTTGGGAGGCTGAGGCAGGAGGATCACTTGAGCCTAGGAGTTCAAGGTTGCAGTGAGCTATGATAGTGCCACTGCACTCCAGCCAATACAGCAAGACCCTATCTCTCTAAAAAAAAGTAAAAATACCCACACCCCGTGATCCAGCAATTTGCCAGTATTCAGTATCTCTCCTGAAGAAACACTTCTTACAACATATGCCAAAAACAGTCGTGCACGTGTATATTTTTCTCAGTAATGCTTGTAATGGCAAAAGGAGGGGGGCAGGGGGAAACCCCAATGTCCGTTCAGAATTAGAAAGACTAAATAAAACTGAGGTGTAAGCAGAATGCTGTGTAGCATATAAATTAACTAGATCTCTGTAATCAATAAGATATTACTGAGAGAAAAAGAGGAAAACAAGGTGCAGACTATGTCATACAGTGGAGTGGATAGAGCTTACTGAGGCATTATCCCTAACACTTT
>NW_012140302.1:2547212-2548741 GCF_000956105.1 Propithecus coquereli
GATTACAGGCGTGAGCCACCGCGCCCGGCCTGGTTTGAATATTTTTAAAGGCCTTGATAAATTGCTTTCCAAAAGACTTGTAGCAAGCCAGGATCATTTCTAAGAGGAGTGAGGTTTAAATGTTTTTCACTTTGTTTCTAAGTATAGAAATATACCATATCAATGTAGAAAATAACATTTTCTTTAAGAAAAAATTTAAATCACCCGTATTCCTACTATAGAGAGATGAACAATAGTAATAGTTTAGAGTATTTCTCTCTCAGTGTAAAACAGGAGCACAAACCACAGGTGTCATGGAACAAGCACCAGGCGACAGATCAATAGATAGAACATGTCAGTGCCCCACCCCCACCACGCATCGAGACTTTAATACAGTGGGAATCATCTTCTCTACTCAGGAGTTTTGGGGGTTTTTAGTTGCTTTATGGTTTTTTTTTTTTAACCATATGAACCAGTTTTCTTTACTCAATTTTGCTCCTTTTTTTTCTGACTTAGTATAGCGAGCATTTCTCCATATCTTTAAAACTTCTGTATAATCTTGGAATGATTATCTGAGTTTATATAAAAATTTGTGCTGCTCTCTGGCTTCCTTAGATTAGATACTTAGAATAATATGAGCATTCTGAAAGTGTTTGGTACTGGCCGGGTGGGGTAGCTCATACCTGTAATTCTAGCACACTGGGAGGCTGGGGCAGGAGGATCGCTTGAAGTCAGGAGTTCAAGACCAGGCTGAGCAAGAGCGAGATCCTGTCTCTACTAAGAACAGAAAAATTAGCTGGGCATGGTGGCGCGTGCCTATAGTCCCAGCTACTCAGGAGGCTGAGGCAAGAGGGTTGCTTGAGCCCAGGAGTTTGAGGTTGCAGTGAGCCATAGGAGTTTGAGGTTGCAGTGAGCTATGATGATGCCAGTGTACTCTATCCAGGGTGACAGAGTGAGACCCTGTCTCAAAAGAAAAAAACGTGTTTGATACTTATTGTCTAATTGTTTTCCAGAAACATATCAAATGTATATACTCTGGTTTAATCGGAAAGGACAGTGAGAAGGACAAAGTCAGGGGATGCCCAGCACATGGCCATTACTTATGATGACTCGTGGCCGGCTTGATGGCTGGTAGCTCTTCCAGCAGTTTGGGGCCCTCAGCTTCATGGATCCATGGCCTGAACATTCATTTATTTATGGAACAAGTATGTACTGAGCACCTTCTCCTCATTCTGCGTGGTTCTAGGTGCTGAAGATCCTGTAGCGCTCTGACAAACTTTCTGCCCTTGGAGAGCTTGCATTCCGATGTGTATTCAGAACACAGGCAGATAA
Source organism: Propithecus coquereli (assembly GCF_000956105.1). NCBI lineage: Eukaryota > Metazoa > Chordata > Mammalia > Primates > Indriidae > Propithecus > Propithecus coquereli. The sequence continues at coordinate 2,548,524 of NW_012140302.1, forward strand.
ACAGATGAGCATGTAATAGAATGCTGACAGTGAAAAAATTATGAAGAAATACAAAGCAGGGTCTGGGCAGAGAGTGACTGCCTAGGCATGATGGTGACATTTTAATTGCGCTGGTCAGGGAAGATCTTTCGGAGGCAGTGAGGTTAGAGCCGAGAGTAAGATGTCATAGGGAAACCTAGGGCAGTTCTCAATCCTGGCTGGACATTAGAATTGCCTGG
>NW_012140302.1:2560861-2562293 GCF_000956105.1 Propithecus coquereli
AAAAAAAAAAAAAAAAAGCAATCATGAGGTCACTGAGTGGAGAGGTGGCCTGGTGTGACCTGGGGATTTTCCTGGTAGCAGGGTCACCATGCCCAGCCTGGGCCCCCAGCTCTGGAACCCTTTGGCTGACCCCTAGTTCTGCGCCCTCACCCACCAATACCTTTGAGGTGCCCCATTGGCCGCCCTGAGGGAAGGGCCTGCAGGGAGAGAATGTGCCAGCCGGAGGCTCCGGCCCCTCTGTGCTGCCGCCATTCCCACCGCCCCTTCATACCTGGCTGTGTGGGGTGTGCCGCCGTCTTAGGGCACCCTGGGAGTGGAGGCCCCTCTGGACGTTCTGGCAGGTCCTGTTGCGGAGCCCGTGAGGCTGAGGAGGTGGGCCAGGAATGAGGTGCCCTTGCTAAGGTCACCCCACCCACCTGGCCCACCTCTGTAGGCAGTGCCGTGTCTCCCCGGTCTCACCTTTTTCTTGCTCGAGTCTCGCCAACATGCCGCTCCCGGTGTTCTTGTGCAAATACATCAGTTAGTGGAGGAATCAGTGCTTTCTAAAAGGGTTAAACATTATACACACATATGTGATGATCATGTATGCATAAACTCTTTGAAAAGTACAGTGTGCCATATGAATTACTCTCATTCCCTTGGAGGCCACAAGCTGTGGGGAATGGACAGTTAGGCTTAAGAGAAATAGCAGCTTGGCCACCCACCCCCATACCTCTGTCAGGGTTAAATTCATAACAGTGCCAGAGTTTACCCAGAGGAAGAACTCGGATGGGAAATGAACCATGCTGTGGTTCAACAGGTGGCTGCCTCTCTGTGACCCTGGCTAAGTTGGGCTGTTGTTGAGCAGTAACGTGGGCACTTGGGACCCTCCGTCAGGAGCCCTCTGCGGACAGCCGGTGAGTTTCCAGTCAAGCTCAGGGGAAGCAGACACCATCACGTGGCTCTCTGCACACGGAGCTCCGGCTGTTGTTTTTCCGCCGGACTAAAGTGAGCCCTCGCAACCCCCAGCTGCTCCTGTTAGAGGGGCGAGAGTTACTCCACAGTTCGCCAGTTCTTGTTGATGACAACTGCTCTGCCGAAAAGCCACCTGAGCTGCATGCATGTTGGTGTTGCACAGGTGGAGTAGCACAGGTGTTCCTTTTCCAGGTGGTATGCTCTAAATGACTTGGATGTGTGTTTATATTGAGACATCACTTGTGGGATTAGAGTAGGCTGTGGGTGGAGGAATGATTATGTTACCTGAGCTGTGCTCGGCACTGTTCTGAGGGTTTTACATGTGTTATCTCATTTTATTCTCACCCAGAGAAATCCCTGTGGGGTATGTCATGTTTATAGATGAAAAGACCGAGGAACAGAAAGCTTAATTAATGGCCCAAGATTATACAACTGTTAGAGAGGGATAGAACCAGGATTTGTTTATTTTTTTTATATT
>NW_012140302.1:2563098-2565141 GCF_000956105.1 Propithecus coquereli
ATTTATTTAATGAATCCTCTATGGCTGGACATTTTGGTTGTTTCCATTTTTTAACCATTGTAAATGCCAAAATTTTAAAAAAGAGAAATGATAGGAATGTCGTTTGATTTATCAGTTTGTTTTAAAGCATTTGGGGATGAGCTGGGCTTTCAGAGGCTAGAAGAATTAGAGGCTTCGAATTGACTGCTTGAGTAGAGAAATTCTGATTAGGAATAGTGCCAGTGTGGAGAGAAGGGAAGAACAGACTCTATACTTGAGCCCAGGGATTTGGCATTGCCTTCTGAGATAGAAAATTTGGGGATGTAATTCTCACTGTGGATATTTTAGTGTTCTCTAGCATTTTCCAGCCCAGCCTCTCCTTGACACTGCCCAGACACACGTGAGTGGGGCTGAGCATAGAGGGAGGCCATTCTCTTCCCCACCTTAGCCACATGCAACCATCTGGAGCGACACCATCTGTCCATCCCATGTCCCTCGCCCCTTCTGCCCGTCTCCAACTCAATCTCCCTTTGAGGTTTCCCCTTCAAGTTCTACCTCCCAGGTCCGAAACAGGCACGGAGGCCTGAGACTATCATACATGTTAATGTCGAGTCCTCGGCAAGGTACTGTGCACTTTCCAGGCCCCATCTCTGTTATCCTCTCAGCAACTTCATGTGATGGGGAGGGACACTTATGCAACTACCATTTTGTGAAGGAGGAATAGGAGGCTTTAAGAGGTTAAGGTCTTGGCTGGGCGTGGTGGCTCACACCTGTAATCCTAGCACACTGGGAGGCCAAGGTGGGAGGATCACTTAAGGTCAGGAGTTCTAGACCAGCCTGAGGAAGAGCAAGACCCCATCTCTACCAAAAATAAAAATAATTAGCTGGGCGTGGTGGCGCATGCCTGTAGTCCCAGCTACTTGGGAGGCTGAGGCAGGAGGATTGCTTGAGCCCAGGAGTTTGAGGTTGCAGTGAGCTAGGCTGATACCACGGCACTCCAGCCCAGGTGACACAGCGAGACTCTGTCTCAAAAGAGATTAAGGTCTTGTCCAAGGCCACATACCCAGGGCCAGGCCTGGCAGAGCTGGGATTCAGAGCTGAGGCTATCTAAACTGCATGACCACATCATCTTAACCACCACATATACTTTGTAGCCTTCATGATATACAGAGGACATTGTAGCTCTGGGGGGAAATCTTCAGAAAATCAGCAAGAACACATTCAGTAACCTCAATAATATATACAAAGGATGGGCTCACTTCAGTGTTCGAACTGGAAAGGATCCTGGAAGTATTTAATATCTCTTTTCTACCTTATTTGAAAATTGTGGCAAATGAGGTCCAGAGAGATCGACTGACTTGCATAAGGGCATGATGGTAGCCTAACCAGATTGGAACCAGGGTCTTCTGACACCTACCCTCTGGCTCCGTACAGGCAAATAGCTCTTAGATCGACTTTGTAGGGAGCATTGGGAGCAAGAGTGTGACTCAGTAAGCCAGTGTAGGGGAAACAGGAGCACGTTGGCAGTGCCACTGTTCACAGGAGATGTGGAACCTCTGACTCTCCCCTCCCTGCTCCAGCTCACACCTACTTCCTGATTCCGCTGTCCAATTGGCTGGATGACAGGGCAGTTGGCTGGAAGGTAACGTGGTCCAGTGATTAAGAGCCTGGGCTCTGACATTAGACAGACCTGGATTCATGTCCAGGTAAGGCACTTTACCTCCCTGAGCCTCCATTTCTTTATCCACAAAATGGGGATTATGAATACTTACCGTCTGGAACTGGGCTCGGTGGTGCACACCTGTAATCCCAGCTACTTGGGAAGCCGACGTGGGAGGAGAGCTTGAGCCCAGGAGTTCGAGGCCAGCCTGGGCAACATAGGGGGACCCCGTCTCTAAAAAACAAACAAACAAAAACTAAATACTGGCCGGGCGCGGTGGCTCACGCCTGTAATCCTAGCACTCTGGGAGGCCGAAGCGGGCGGATTGTTTGAGCTCAGGAGTTCGAAACCAGCCTGAGCAAGAGCGAGACCCCGTCTCTACTAAAAATAGAAAGAAATTAATC
>NW_012140302.1:2566731-2567433 GCF_000956105.1 Propithecus coquereli
CTCCTGCCTCATGAGCAGCTGGGACTACAGCACAGTGTCCATAACTGCACTGCCTCACCATCCCATTTTAGATAGAGGAAAAAACCGAGGTTCAGGGAGGTAAAGTAACTTGTCTCAGTACACATAGCACATAGTCAGAGAGTGGTAGATTTGTGATTTAAGCCCATATCTGACACCAAAGCCCATGTGCTTTCAGGTAAACCCAGGGTAGATTCAGGTTTTTTTGTCTTGCTCTGTCTCTTTCCAGGCTGGAGTGCAATGGCGCTGTCATAGCTCACTGCACCCTCAAATTCCTAGGCTCAAGTGATCCTTCCACGTCAGCCTCCCGAGTTTTTGGGACTACAGGTGTGCTGATTTTTCTTACTTTTTATAGAGATGGGGTCTCACTATGTTGCCCAGGCTTATCTTGAACTCCTGGCCTCAAACGATCCTCCTGCCTCAGCCTCCCAAAGTGCTGGGATTACAGACGTGAGCCACCGCACCTGGCCCAGATTCAGGTTTTACGGGGTCTAAAGCTTGTGCAATTTGGGGAACCTTCTTTAAACATCATAAAATCACAGATAAGGCCAGGCGCAATGGCTCACGCCTGTAATCCTAGCACTCTGGGAGGCCGAGGCGGGCAGATCATTTGAGCTCAGGAATTCGAGATCAGCCTCAGCAAGAGTGAGACCCCGTCTCTACTAAAAATAGAAAGAAATTAAT
>NW_012140302.1:2568228-2577671 GCF_000956105.1 Propithecus coquereli
GCTTCTCCTCTGCTACCACTTTAGATGGAATGGAGATGGTTTACATTAATAAAAGACTCGTAATTAAACTCCTTTATCATGAATCTCTGGCTTTTTAAAGGGAATTCGTTACAAAATTCCAGATACGAAAATATTTGAAGCATTTGGAATGATCTGGCCTAGACTAGGGAAGGCTGAAGAAAGCAAAAAAAAATAGCCATTGTCAAGGACGTGGACATTACAGGGAGTGAGAACCACCAGGGCATCTCTGAGACTTTGATCTGGGGTCTGGGGAAAGGCCAGGTAGCTGCAGTTAGCAGGTCCTGCAAGTTGCCCTAAAATGGACACAAGGGATAATAGTCTGAGAGTAAGAACAGCTAAAAATCGCCTCCGTGTGGACCCCAGGTGTGATCTTCACTGCTCCCTGTGTGATGTGTGGTCCAGCAAGTGCTGTGGGAGCTGAGAAATGCAGGCTCTCAGGCCCTATTCAGAAGTATTGAATTGGAATCTGCATTTTAACCAAGTTCCAAGTGATCTGTGTGCAGGTTATTGTCTCAGAAGCCTGGACTAGCGACTTCAGCAGGAACTTCCTGATGAGTCCTGCCCCAGCTTGGCACTCGGTCTCTTTTCCTCTGTGCCCTTAGCCTTGGGAACTGGCCTCTCTTCCAGCAGTCGTCCTGTGTGTTGATTCATTACATCTCTATTTCCCCTCCCACTGGACTGCGAACTGGCCCAAGGGATTCTTCTTTGATTTCCAGCTCTTCACAGTGCCAGGCACACAGGAGTTATCATCTATGGAATGCCCTCTGTATGCCAAGATCCTTGCCTCTCTTAGCTCACGTGTCCCTCGCCTCAAGCTTGTGGGCTGAAACAAACATTATCCCCATTTTGTAGATGAAGAAACTGAAGTTCAGTCACTTGCCCAGGGTCATAAGTGGCAGAGCTGGGAAACAAATCCACAGGTGTTTGATTCCAAAGCCTTCAATAGGGGATCAATAAATGTTTGTTGAATTACTTATTTACTTAATTTTTCAATCAAGTGTTCATTAATGTTATTATTTATTCATTGAAGAGACTCAGGGTAAGATGAAGAACATGACCCCGTCTGGTCTTGGTGACTCTGCTGCCCTAGGAGTGGGGAGGTGGCACTCACTCCTCCACCTCCCCACCCTTTCAAAATGTCCTTTTCCATGACTCAGCAAAGAAACCATGCATGGGTCTGAAATCAGAGATGAGGCAAAAAAAACACAAAAAATACCTCAAAAATGTTTTCTTTTCCTGGAGGAATTTCCTTTTCATGTCATTCATTCCTCTGCTAGGGAATCCAGGAAGCCTTTGGCCTGTGGTCAGCTGTGACCCCCAGTCTGGGTTCTCTGGGACTCACCCACTCCTCCTCCTGACTCCTGACTGGGCCTGGGGACAGCATCTGTGCTTTCTTCCTCCGTAGTCTCAGATTCCAGGCCTCTAGGGGCCTGCCCAGCCCTACTCCACTTAGTTTAGTCATTAAATCCTGATCCTGGACCCAGATTATCTGGGTTCAAATTCTGCGTCTGCCTCTAAATAACTGTATGACCTTTGCAAGTCACTTTACCTCTTTGTGCCTCAGTTTCCTCATCTGTAAAGTGGGGATAACAATAAATTTGAGGATCAAAATAATTAATCTATGTAAAGCACTTAGAACACTGTCTGACACAAAGCATCGTATAACTGTTGTAATTGTTAATTATGAAACAGTTAATACCTGAAGGAGACTTGGGTGAACTTGTGCTAAACTTCTCTTTCCATTTATTCTAGTCACCCTAGAATTTGTGTGAATTCTCAATTATTCATGCTTTAGAGGGCTTATGGGAGCAACTGCAAATGAGTGAATAAATTAATAAATTAGAAAGCTTGGGTTGCCCTCTGAAAATGAGATTATTGTTATGGATGAAGAGGCAAGACTCAATAGATCGTTGATTTGGGAATAACCACATCCAGTCTAGGAGGGGGCTGGTCCTCTGAAAATTTCCAGTTATGGGATAGACAGACCTGCCTAAGAGACAGTTTACTGATCGACTATGATAAATTCTATGTGAAGATAATACAGACAACAGCATAATTCCTGGCTGGGGCAGAAGGGGGCTGGGGGTGGGGCAGGGTTGTGGTTCTCAGCCCTGGATGTGTTTCAGAATCACCTGGGGATAAACATATGGAACCTGGACTCTGTGCCTAGAGATTCGTATTTCCAATTCTGAGAGTAGAACAGGGCCATCAGAATTCTGAAACTTAGCAGGTGATCAGGACATTAAGTCTAGCAGTAAATGTAATAATAATAGCGTATATTATGAACTGGGCATCTTAGGTATATTTTCTCTTATCCTCATAACCATTCCTGAAGGCAACTTATATTATTCCCATTTTACAGAGAAGAATACTGAGGTTCAAAAAATATGGCCACACAGCAGAGCCCACATTTTAATCTAGCTCTGAGTCTGAAGTCCTTATTTTGCCTAATCCCACACTGCAGGAGGTCAGCCTGGAGGAATCTTACCAGAAATTCAAATTTAGATGGTCAGCTCAGATGTAAACTCTAAAATCGGTACATAATAGGTCAAGGCAAAGATATGCAAACTGCTTTAAAGAGACACAAAGGCTCCAAGCCTGTGAAAGTTTCAACCTTAGCCCCATGGCCTCTATTAACATATCTAAAGAAAGAATGTGTCCTCAGGGGTGGGAAGGTGCTTGGGCCAGTTCGTCTGGTACTTTGTGAGCAGAGGGAGGGGTCCTGCCCAGCAGACCCCTGGCAGCTTTGTGATCTGGCATTAACTCTTTTCCCTGGCTTCTGGTCTCTCCTGACCCCTCCAGCTGTTCTGTTTCCTTCAGCGGCCACTTTTTCTCCGGTCACCCCTTAAATGTGAGTGTTTTCTGCATTCCACTGTGCCAAGGACTTCCAGAGGTGTGCACTCCGGAGGTCCTAACTCAAGGTATCAGTGCCGAAGGGCGAGAGAACAGTGTTGTCAGACATGACTGGAGTTCACGTCCCTGCCAGGCCCCTTGCTGGTGTGGACCTTAGCAGTTACTTGTCATTATTTTTAGTCTCAGTTTCTGTACCTGTGAAATGAGTAGTAATGCCTACCTTAAATGACTGTTGTGAGAAAGAAATAGGCAATAGGCATTCTAAACATGCAGTAAGGACTCTATAAATGGTACCTATATATTGTGACCAACTGGCATGGGGCTTCTCTGAATGTCTGTGGGCACTTCAAAAGCAACATGTGAAACCTTTCCCCCAGATCTATTCTTCCACTTGGATTCCTATCAGAGAAAAAAGAAACACCTTCCATGAAATTGGCAGAGCCAGAAACCCTAGAGTCAGCCTGGACTGTCCCTCTACCACCGTCCAAATGGGCACTGAGTTCTGCATTTCTTCTATTGTCACAAGCTGGCCTTGGAATTTCTCACTAGGTTATTGCAGGAGCCTCTTAACTGCTCTCTACTTACTGGTTCCCAAATCCTAAATGCTTAGTACTCAAGTTCTTGTTCAGGTTAAACCCTTTAACAGCTCTCCATTGCCACTGGGGCACAACTCAAATTGCACTGTGGACTCCTGCAGCCACCACCATGCCTGCTGGCAGTGCTGAACCATCACCAAATGTGCCCCGGCGTTCCCTCCTCACTGCCTCCTGCTCCATCCCCTCCTCACCTGGCTAGTTCCCACTCCAGATGCAGCTCAGGCAGCAGCAAGCAGCATCAATAAGTCTTCCCTGGGAGAAGACTGCACACACACAGAGGCTGGTGCAAGTGCCTTCCCGCTCCTGAGGCTTCTGTCTGTCTTCTCAAGACTGTGAGCCCCTGAGCCCCCAGCTCTTTTTGGGCATTTCTGGGTGCCTGGTATGTGGGATGCCCTCAGTAGGAAGCTCTCCTAATGTTACCGAAAGTTTGGCATTTGTCCCCAAGGCCACATCAGAAGAATGAGGACAAGTGGTTTGAGGAAAAGGAAAGAGGAGTTTATTAATTTGCCACCAAATGAGGAGGTTGGCAGACTCCTATCTCAAAGTACCAACATCCTGCTTCTGAGCAGAAGTACAGAGCTTTTAAAGGTTCTGATTCATCCCATCTTCCGCTAAGACAATCTTGTGACTTTTGCCCGGATGGATTCATTCCATCTTCAGCCAAGACAATCTCCTGACCTCTACCCAGACAATTCTCTTGAGCCATCTCCCCTGGCACAAAAAACAAAGAACACTCCCCGATCGCCCCTCAACCCCTGGCCTGAGGCACAGATGTAGACTTTAGTTCTCAAAAAGGGTATGCTGTTTTGAAGAGAAAGAAAACATTTTTACCTTTTTTCTGCCCATTTACTCTGTTACACTAATGAGCTTCAACATTTTCTTGGGCCAAGCACAGTTCTAAACATCCTCACAACTCTATAGGGTAGGCATGTGTCATTCATCCATTCTATTGATACTCATATTTATTGAACACTTCCCTGGCCAGGCGTTGGTCCCGGCACTGGGGTTATGGCAGGGTAAGGACGATGGGGAGTGCTGGAGTGGGAGGAAGAGTTCCTATTTTGTCTCATAAAGTCAGGAAAAGCAGCTCTGAAAGGTGAAAATTGAGCAGAGATCCGAGGGAGGTGGGGAAGGGAGCCACGTGGATCTGCAGGGAAGAGTGGTCCAGGCAGAGGGAAGAGCCAGTTCAAAGGGGACCATTAGCCCCATTTGATGGATGAGGAAACCAGGAGTCTAGGTAAGTCATCCACCCATGTTCTGTAACTCTTGACTCACACTGTTACCATAGTGTCTTTACTGTGTTTCACGGGACACAGTGGCTGCCTTAGCTGAGGGACAGACTGGCTCCACGTGCACCACCCCACCCTCAGATTGGAGTTTGGCTTTTTGTGTCAAGGAGAACATGGGCTGATCACCTGGCTTGGTATTCAGATTCACTTAGTGGCTCTGTTTTTCTGTATACGTTTCCGTGGCCCTTATTAGAGACAATTAGCTTGTGTCTACTCTCCAGGCAGCCTCAATGAAACATGCTTTTCCTTCCGCAAGGCTGAGAACTAGACCCTGAAATATGGTGACTTGGCCAAGAGGGCAAATTCTCTCTCACTGGTCAGTGATCAGGGCCGCCTCTGTGGGCAGCCACTGTATCTCACCTCTCCCCTTCCTTCAGACTGCAGCAGGAGGAATTGAGGCTGTTTACGGAGGTGGTATTGGAACCGGCCTTGAAGGACATGGAACACCTCTACCTAATAAGAGGTAGAGATAGGGGCAGGGTTTTAGGCAGAAAGAAATGTGTGAGCTGAGCAAAAGCATCAATGCTGGACCATTCAGTAGACCTGGAGCGTAGGTGCCTGTGTGTTGGGGGAGTGGAGATAAGGCTGGAGGGAGAATTTCGGGTCAGATCATAGCAGCCTTTTTGAAAATTGTTTAGTGGCCAACTTTACATGTTCATTTCAGATAAACGGGGCTGGGCACAGTGGCTCACGCCTGTAATCCTAGCTCTCTGGGAGGCCGAGGCGGGCGGATCGTTTGAGCTCAGGAGTTCGAGACCAGCCTGAGCAAGAGCGAGACCCCGTCTCTACTAAAAATAGAAAGAAAATTAGCTGGACAACTAAAAATATATAGAAAAAATTAGCCTGGCATGGTGGTGGCATGTGCCCGTAGTCCCAGCGACTGGGGAGGCTGAGGCAGGAGGATCGCTTGAGCCCAGGAGTTTGAGGTTGCTGTGAGCTAGGCTAACGCCATGGCACTCTAGCCCGGGAAACAGAGTGAGACTCTTGTCTCAAAATAAAAATAAAAAATAAACAGGTGGAGGAAAGACCCTCCAAATACGAATTGCCTGAGCAGGGAGGCAGGCACCAAAGTATACATCTTTATATAGAGCACTTCCTCCAGCAGGTTAAACAAATTTGGAACTAAAAAGATGTAGCGTCTACCCCCTGGAGTTTCCAATCTTTTGGGAGAAAACAGGATTTATTCACAGGAAACAATGAAAATAGTTGAGAACAACCATTAACTGGCTGTGTGCTCTCAATTTCCATGATCTTTCAATCATACCACCCTGGGAGCTTCATGGAAGAGGTGGGGCAGGAGCTAGGCCTTGAGGGAAGAGGCTGGATTTGGCAGAAGGAGCAGGATGCCAGTGGTGGGTGATAAGGCCCTGAGGTGGGTTGGTGGGCTGGAGTGCTGGGGCCCAGATAAAATTGGAAAGGGTGGCTTTGAAAGCCAGGCTGGTTGGCTTTTAAATTTACCCAGATAAGCAGGTCCTTGGACTGGAGATGAAAGGAGTGTCTGCGAGAGATTAATCTGATGGCCTTGGGCCATTGATCTGGATCTATCTGGAAGCAGCCCCAAGAGGAGGCTCTCTTGGAGGCTTTTGCAATAATAACACAGGCCCAGCCTTTCAAAGGAGGGTTTGAAAACCCCCAACCAAACTCCTTCTGCCAGTTGTATGATGTATTAATACTCGGCTTCCGCAGAGGTTGCTTTTCTTAACCATCCATAATTTAAACTGTTATTTATATATTATGACAATTAGGGTTATATTATGGGCCAGAATCCAAAATGTATATCAATTTCTAAGGGAGAATATTTAAACTTCAAATAAATTTCAGTTTTGCAAAAGGCAATTGTAGATTATGCTATATATATTCCTCAGAGAGACACATTCCCTCTTCTCTGCCGTAAAGGGTTTACTTTGGTGACAAATTTTGAGAAATTTACTAAAAGCTTACTGGAGGAATAGGAAGAATAGGACCTAAGGGAGTTTCAGGGAGTGGCTTTGTTATGCCAGGTAACTGGTCAGGTCAGGAAATCAAAGAAAAGAAGAAAGCCAAGATGGCAGCAGGGATTAAAATCTGAGGACTCTGAAGAAAGAAAAAACCGGTGCTATTTATAAAAACGTGTGAGTTGAGGGAGGGGTGCGGAAATGATGGCCTACCTTCAGAACACTGGGAATAGGCCTTGCTAGTCCCAGGAAGATACTGGTGAGGTTGGTAATGGGGAAGGAACCAGCACCTCTTGGTCTTTCACAGCCTTCGTGAAGGCCCTAGAAATTCTGCCTGCTGGACTGGCATATTTGCTTGGCACTTTGCCTGGTTTACTTTTGATGTATCACCACTAAGTAGGATGTTTGCTGTGGGGTTTTAGTACATGCCCTATGTAAGACTAAGGAAGTTCCCTTCTAAACTCTTTGCCAAGAGTTTCTTCTTATTATAAATGAGTGTTGACTTTTATCGAATGCTTTTTTTGGCACCTGTTGATGTGATCATGTGATCTTCTCCCTTTAATCTGTCAATGTGATCAATTATATTGATTTTTTCTAATTTTTAAATTTTTATCTTTTATTTTCTTTTAGAGATGAGGTCTCACTGTCACCCAGGCTGGAGTGCAGTGGTGCAATCGTAGCTCACTATAGCCTCAAACTCCTGGGTTCAAGTAATCCTCCTGCTTTAGCCTCCCAAGTAGCTGGGACTACAGGTGTGTACCACCACACCCCGGCAGATACACTGATTTTTTCAAAATAATAAACTATGCACTTTGGAGGAAAGTCAAGGGTAATCATAATATGTTACCCTTTTTACATATTGCTAGAATCAGTTTGTTTATATCTTGCTTAGGATTTTGCATCTGTGTTCAAAAGTATAATTTTTTTCCACATACTGTTGTTGCTGGATTTTGGAATCAACATTACATTAAAAATGAGTTGAAAAAGCTAGGTGTGGTGGCACATGCCGATAGTTCCTGCTACTCAGGAGGCTGAGGCAGGATTGCTGGAGGTCAGGAGTTTGAGATCAGCCTGGGCAATATAGCAAGACCCTGTCTCAAAATAATCAATAAATAGAGTTGAAGTGAACCCTCTTTCTATATTCTCTGAAAGTTAGTGTAAGATTGAAATTTATTCTTTCTTGAGTGTTCGGTAGAACTCTTTGCCCATCTGCTATTGAAGGTCGACCGATCATGTCAGTGATAGCAGAGAAAGAAACTCAAAGAGTGAAAATAGCTTAAACAATAGGAAAATATTATTTCACACATCACAAGTTCAGAGGTAGGTGGTCCAGGATTGGTTAATTCAGCAGCTCAATGTCATTAGGGAGGGAAATTCATTGTGGTCATTCTCAGATGTCAGCTCTTTCTTTTTTTTTTTTTGAGACAGAGTCTCACTGTGTTGCCCGGGATACAGTGCCGTGGCGTCATCCTAGCTCACAGCAACCTCAAACTCCTGGGCTCAAGCGATCCTCCTGCCTCAGCCTCCCGAGTAGCTGGGACTACAGGCATGCGCCACCATGCCTGGCTAATTTTTTCTATATATTTTTAGTTGTCCAATTAATTTCTTTCTAATTTTAGTAGAGACGGGGTCTCGCTCTTGCTCAGGCTGGTTTCGAACTCCTGAGCTCAAACAATCCGCCCGCCTGGGCCTCCCAGAGAGCTAGGATTACAGGTGTGAGCCACCACGCCCGGCAAGCTCTTTCTTTTAGTATTGCAAGATGGCTGCAGCTGCTCCAGACATCACTGCATAGTGCTTAAGAGTGTTGATTCTGCAAGCAAAACCCATAGCTACTAGGACAATTGAGTAAATTGCTTAAACTGTCTGTAAAATGGGATAATAGTACTTTACCTTAGAAGTTTGATATTATGTGGATTAAATGAATGAGTTTTTTTTTTAACCTCTTAGATTAGTGCCTGGCATGTAGGAAACATTGAGTAAATTATCATTTTTTTAAGGCTAGTCAAGTGAAGCAGTGGGAGTGGAGGAACAAAGGAATCTGTAACTGGTTGTGATCAAGTAGTTGTAAACACCACTATACTCAGACCAACCCAGTAAATATTAATATCAGCTTATCTAATTCCATTCTCACACAGGGTAGGAAACTGTTCTCCTCCTGTGCCCCTTTGATAGAAGTCCCTTAGCCAGCTTACCTTCACACCTCATTGTCTAGAATTACAGCAAGTGTCCATTCTTAAACCAGTTGCAGAATCATCATAATTTGGGTTAGAGTAACTTGGATTCACCTCCAAGACCAAGGGGTGCCTAATCTCCCCTGAAACACAAAACCACCTGATACCTCAACAAAATCTGGGTTCTGTTGACAAAAAGGAGCTGGAATGGTGACGATGGGGGTCTGCTGGATCACACAGGAGGGGCAGAATGGGAGTCCCCATTCCTAATGGTTCCCCATGGGATTCCTTGGGCTCTCAAATAATTACCCCTTACCTACCATTTGCCTACCATATCATAATCACTTAGCACTTTTTAACTCATGCATTATCTCATCTGGTCCTAGAAACACCCTTTAAGTACTCTTGTTATCCCCTTTACAGCCCGTGCTACCAGAGTCGAGGCCCTTGCCTAGTTGCGTGTATACGTATGTATGTACATATATGTGTGTGCATGTACACACGTATATATGGTTGGGACAGAGCCAGGTCCTGGGACTCAAGTTGAAGTTTTCAGACTCAAAGTTCTGCGCTTTTATT
>NW_012140302.1:2578781-2586328 GCF_000956105.1 Propithecus coquereli
ATGGTTGTCCCATGGAATTCAGGTGACCGGGACCACCAACCCCCACCAGTCCCCATGCAGCCCACCCTTCCCATCACACACAAACCACCCTGCCTACCTCTGGTGAGTGTTGCACAAATGCCTGGGTAAAAGTCTTACCTTGATGACATCTTAGGATTCCTCCACTAGGCAGGATCATCACAGTCATCCACATTAGACTGGAAGCTCTTAGAGGGGAGGCTTCTCTGACCCACCTCCATCATGTCCCAGGGCATCCGAAAGCCTGACTGAGGCATGGAAGGCACATGATAAGGTCCTTGATTGTTAATGATCACAGCTGTCTTTACTGACCACTTACTATGAACCTGGCATCATTGAAGGAGCTTTCCCCATATTAACCCTTGCCTTCACCCTGTGAGATAGGTGTTATTGCCATCCCCAGTTTGCAAATGAGAAGGCTGGGACAGAACAGTTATCACACAGCTGGCAAATAGCAGAGCTAGGGACCAAGCTAAATCAAGAGTTCCCTTACCTAATGACTATGATAAATCAAGGGCAGCGCTATCTCGGACCTACAGTGAGGAATACTTCCCAGCTGAGAGCCAGAAGACAGAGATCTTTGCCAGGTGTTTTGCTATAACAGGTTACCTAACCACACCTGAGGCCCAGATACTTCCCTCACCCTTACCTGTGGAACAGGAATCTCAAACAGAATGATAGAACAGGAAAGCCTCATTTATTCAGAATCCAGACAGCCAGAAAGAGAGAGAAAAAGCAAAAGTGTAAATATATAGGTTGTATTCTTATTTTATGAGGAGAGACTTGACAGGTTCAGACCAGTACCTGAGGTTTGTTTTCATAAGCAACTTATGAGCTAGAATTGCAAACTGCTCGTTGTCCCTCAGATACAGCCTAGAGACCATCGTGTGTGGCTTGCATTGTTGTTTTGTTGTTGTTGTTTTTCAACTGAAGCAATAGAGATTTTGTATTTGAAGAAACATTTCCTTTGGGAAACGGGGAATATATGGCAATACTCATTACTATGGTGTAGCCAAAGCCTAGAGCTAAGTAGCACCTCCTGGGCTTTGGATGGGACATGTGCTGCTTGTTCACTGTGTCCAGCCCCACCACCCTCTACCCCTCCCTTACCATGTGCAAAATGCCATTTATCATGTGGCTTGTGCTGGTGTTTTTCTTATATCCAGTTTGTTTTATTCATTCAAGAAAGATTTATTGAACATCTGCCATGAGCCAGGCACCATTTTGTTTTGGTGGGGTGGTGGAGGAGCAGACAAACTGTAACAGCATATGTAAGTATATACTATGTTAGTAAGAGTGGTAAGCAGAAAAATAAAGCAGCAAAAGGGCATAGGAAGTGTCAGGGCTGGGGAGCTGGCATTAAAAATTTAGGTAGGATGGGTCTGGCGTGGTGGCTCACACCGGTAATCCTAGCACTCTGGGAGGCCAAGGCGGGAGCATCGCTTGAAAGGTCAGGAGTTCGAGACCAGCCTGAGCAAAAGCAAGACCCCCGTCTCTACTAAAAATAGAAAAAATTAGCCCAGCAACTAAAAACAGAAACAAAAAATTAGCTGGGTGTGGTGATGCACACCGGTAGTCCCAGCTACTCAGGAGCCTGAGGCTGGAGGATTACTTGAGCCCAGGAGTTTGAGGTTGCTGTAAGCTAGGCTGATGCCATGGCACTCAAGCTCCAGCAGCAAGAGAGAGACTCTGTCGCATAAAAAAAAAAAAAAAAATGTAGGTAGGATGGCCAGGAAAGGCTGTAAGAGGAATGCAACTCTTAAATGACCTGAGGAAGTGAGGGAGTGGGGATATCCGGAGGCAGAACATTCCAGGCAGATGGAACAGCAAGTGCAGAGAGAATATGTATGCTTGGCATGTTCCACGAGCAGTGTAGCCAGAGCAAAGTGAAAGAGTAGTGGGAAATGGCATGGGGTGCAGGTCATGTAGGGCCTTTGGCAATGACTCCAAGTGAAATGGGGAACCATTAGAGGGCTGCTTTGTTGAGACTAAACTGGAGGGGGCAAGGGTAGATCAGGGAGACTGGCAGGAGGCTACCACTGTCATCCAGGTAACAGGTGACGCAACTTAGACCAGGTGGTAGCAGTGGAAATAGAGAAAAGGACTGGAGATGTATTCTGGACAGAGAATCAACCAGAACTGGGTAATGGGTTGGATGTTAGGGATCAGTAAGGTCAAGGAAGAAGTGAGTTTGAACTGGAGAGGGAGCAGAGGAGGAGAAGGAAAGAGAATGGATTCTGGAGATATTTTGAAAGTAGGTCCTCTGTGATCTGCTGATGGAGGGATGTGGGATTTGAGAGAGAGGAATCAAGAATGACACCGAGTGTTCGGTCTGAGCAATTGGAAGAATGGAGTTGCAGTTTTCTGAGATGAGGAGTCCACAGGAAGAGCAGGTTTGTTGGGGAAAGATTAGGATCTTAGTTTTGGAGTTGAGTTTATTAATAATATGCCCACTGGACACCCATGTGGAGTGCCAAAAAGGCAGCCTCTTATGTAAAACAGAAATAGAAAACAGGCCATTTCACATGCCAGCTCTGATTTGGTAGCACTGCCTGAAGTGCTGTGTTGAGATTTTGAAGGTTCATCTGGGTTCAGTGTCTTGATCAATACTGAAGCCTATCTTGGGTGGGTAAGAAATGGTGAACTCTGGGTATAATAGTCCTTAGGAGAGAAGAAAATGTGAAAAATTGTATTTGTGTGTATTTTTGTCTCTTCCTTTTGACATTTCTTAATATATTCTATAATGTATATAATATATTAAAGTAGCAAGTATGGACATAGTTTATAAATGAAGTATTCTATGTATATTGGAAGAGTGCTCAGTTTTTACTGATAGGAATGGACAGGCACAAAGTTTTGAAGATTACTGATGTGAAGCAAATATATGTACAAATATAACAGATGCTCAAAATAGCGACCTGGAAATACTATAAGCACTAAAGTGTCTCCTGAATTCTCAAAGGAAAAACTAAAGTATATTCAGTTTGGTTTAATGCTTGATTTTTTTTTCACAACAAAACATATATTTTGTCTAAATAAGGCAGAACATCGCCTATGCGATATTTCTACCAAAAATGTTCAATCTGCATCTAATCAGGAGAAAACAACAGACAAATCCAAATTAGAGTACATTGCATAAGATACCTGGCTTTCAAAAATATCCATGTTATCAGAGACTTTTTTTAAAGGCTCAGAAACTGTTCTATTAACAGATTAAATGAGACTAAAGAGTTAGGGTAACTAAATGCAAACATAATCCTTGATTGGGTCTTGGGTTGCAAAGGAAAAAAGTTATAAAAGGATATTATTGGAAATTGGGGGACTTTGCATTTAGATTGCTTATAGTATTGTATTAGTGTTAATTTTTTAATTGTGATAATACTTTTTTGGTTACGTGGGAGACTGTCCCATTTTTAGGAGATACAGGCTGGAATAGGGATGAAGAGTCATGGTCTCTGTAAGTTGGTCTCAAGTGGTTCAACAAACACAGGAATTTAGGCAAGGGATATGGTTGTGTTTACTATTGTTGTAGCTTTCTTGTAGGTTTGAAATATTTCAAAATAAAAAGTTAGGGGAAAATGTTAAATAGGTTTTTCCAATTCTCAGAAAACTAGGAAACCCACTAATGGTACGTGAGACCACTTTGAGTATGCTAGATTGTTTCATTGACTGGGACTCTGTCTTCTTCACCCTTTCTGAAGCAGATTTGCCGAGTATTCTCCACCACGGTAATAATCACTGGCATTTTCGTATTCCAGGTGCCTTCACATCTATTGTATTATATTTATTGTCGTGAATAGTCATACACATGAAGAAGTTTGTGCTTTTAAGTCCCACAATCACAACTAACTTTTAAAAAAGTGCTCACCATGTGTCAGGCACTGTTCTATGTGTTTTACACAGATCAACCCATTTCATCCTCGCAGCCACCCTAGAGGGGAGGTACCAATATTATTGCCGTTTTCAAAAAAGGAAATTGAGGCACAGAGAAGTGGCATAACTTACCCAAAGTCGCACAGTCAGTGAGGGTGTAGTGGCAGAGGGTGTGGCTCCTTTCAGCAGCCAGATCATCTAAGTCTGCTAGGAGTAGGGCTTTTGCTGCTTAAACTTTTACTTTTCTCAGAGGGGTTATGGTTGCATGAACACAGCAGAAAGGCTTCTCCTCGAGAGAGGGAATAATAATAGTAATAATAATTACAGAAAATACCATCTTTGCATACTTGCTTTGTGCCAGGCACAGGCAAGATGTTTTCTGCCTGTTTAGTCTTCAGAGTACCTCTGTAGGGTAAGGGCTTTATTATCCCCATTGGACAAACGAGGAAACAGGCAAGAACTTCCAGTAATTCCTGCAGTCATAAGGCGCGGAGCCAGGTCTTGAACTGAAAGCAGTCTGACTCCAGAGCCTTGTCCACCTCCCTGTTTAGCACCTCCGCTCCCAACCCCATGGCTGGCTTAGCTCTACCTGTCATCTCAATGGGTCTGAAGGTAACTGAGCTGTAGAAAGTGGGCCGCTGAGTGATGGGCCACACTCATCACCTTGTTGACCCTCTCTGTTCTCAGATGCGGACACTTTAATGATGAAGAGGATGAGGAGTGGGAGGAGGAAGGAAGCATTGTATCCTTTCTCCTTGGGGCTTCTCATTGGGCTGTGACATTCCATTCTCTTCTCTCCTCCAGTGTGCCATTTTATCAAGTGACTTTTTCTAATTGAATGCACCTGGGCAGAAAGTCCTTGCCATATTGATCGTGGTCATTGCTTTTTTTTTTTTACTTTTCCTTATAGGAACAAAACAAGGGGAGCCCCTATGCCTTTGAGGTGGAGGTGACTGGTGAAGTTCCCAGGCAGATCATCCAATTGCCCACTAACTCCTTTGCACCAGCCCTGTGTCCAGCTCACCTGTCTCCTCAGCAGCCAGTCCTTGGCCCTGGAGGCCGAGGATGCCATCCTGGGTTATGGAAGTCCCAGCCAGGGGCAAAGCAGAAGAATCTCTCATAAAGCTCTGCTCCCCAGGGTCTCCCTTCCCCAGGCTATAGGTTCACACCTCAGCTGCCAGGACTGGACAATCTCTGTGTGCCCCTACCTCAATTAATAAATCAGCAACCACAAATAATACATACAGCACAAGAGGCAGCAGGATCAAGTGGTTAAGAGTGTGGACTCTAGAGCCAGACTGCCTGGGTTGAATCCCGCATCCACCACCTACTGGCTGTGTGACCTTGGGCTGGTTACTTAGCCACTCTGAGTATTGGTTCCCTTTTCTGTAAAATAAGGGAAAATAACAACATACTTCTCAAAAGGCTGATGTGAAGATGAAGTAATTTAGTACATATCAAGTATGGGCAGTGCCTAGAACACAGTAAGCACTACACAAAAGGTTGTTATTATTGCTAGTGGTCACCAGGTGCTAGGCCCTGCAGAGGAGACACAGGCTTGTAGGACACAGTCCCTGTCCGTAAGGAGAGGTAGTACAGCATGAATAAGGGTACAGTTTGGCAAAGGTAAGTAGACCTTCAATGTGTTATTTAATCCCAACGTACCTTAGTTTTCCCCTCCGAAAACAATTCTTAGAGGGCAAGATGGTGGATTGTAAACACCTTGCCCAGTGCCAGGCACTTAGCTGGATCTCAATGCAGGTGAATTGTCTTCCCCCTTCCAGAAGCTTCCACTCTGGCTGAGGGTAGAGAACAGGTCCGTAACTAGACAGCCTAATGCAGGGCATGTGCAGTGGGATCTGTAGGAGTTTGGGGGTCAGAGGTTTAGTTCTTGGAGCTCGACTGTTCCAGGGAGGCTTCCTGAAGGAGGACAGACCTGAGATGGGCCTGGAAGGATGAATAAATAAACTGAGAGGAGAGGACACTTGAGGTGGAGGAGATGGGGTGACCAGGCATGGTTGAGGGGGTTGAGGAGATGGGGAGGGCAATGAGAGGACCTGCTCTGTTTTTGGAAGTCTGTGGAGAAGGCGATTGTGCTCCTCTTCCCTTTCCCACATCATTTTCTAGTTAGAGTTTTCCCTGCTATCTAATTTACATCCCTCTTGCTGTAGCTGAAGGCCAGTTCTCTGTAGAAGTGGAGGGCAGTAGTTATTTCAGACTCAATGAGCTTTTGGTGTCTTCCTTAGGCATCTTTATGCGTGATATTGGGGTAAAAAACCAAATGAGATTTCTTAGACAAAAGTGACAGGAATTCTGAAGGCTAGTTACCAGTGAAAGTATTTGCCTATGAGTGACCAAAATAAGGCATTATCTAAAATGCAAGAACCAAGCCGGTGAGGTGGCTGACGTCTATAATCCTAGCACTCTGGGAGGCAGAGGTGGGAGGATCACTTGAGCTCAGGAGTTGGAGACCAGCCTGAGCAAGAGTGAGATCCCGTCTCTACGAAAAATAGAAAAAATTAGCTAGGCGTGGTGGTGTGCACCGGTAGTCCCAGCAACTTGGGAGGCTGAGTCAGGAGGATTACTTGAGCCCAGGATTTGGAGGTTGCTGTGAGCTAGGCTGATGCCACTGCGCTCTAGCCTAGGTGACGGAGCGAGGATCTATCTCATAAATAAATAAATAAATAAATAATGCAAGAACCAAGCCCAGGGAGGCTTATAGCAGGGAAGTGAGTGAAATAAAGAACAGATTGTTAAATCGGCACTGTGGGACACACTGGCTGATCATTTGGTAAAATAAAGCTAGACACCCCCCCATATGACACATTGAATAAATGTAGGTAAAGATTTACACTTTTTAAAATAGGCCTTTATTGTACGTACCCCTAAAATGCAGATTTTGGGGCTTCATCACACACTTGGAGAATAAGCAGTTCTGAGGCAGGGCCTAAGAATCTGCATTTTCAACAAGCTCTGGGGTGATAAGAATCGTGTATAAGTATTTCCTATATTTTCTTCCAGTATTTATATAATTTCAGGGTGGGGAAGGCATGGTTCAAAGGTACAAATCGTTAAAGAAAATGTTGGTAAATCAAGCTACATAAAAATAAACCTATTTAAAAAGATTTATTTTAAAAACACCTTCTACTTGTTAAAAACAAGAAACCCACCATGAACCAAAAATTAAAGTCAAACAATGAACTAATACTTTGTTTTCACAAAATATATGACAAAGAAAAAAATTACTAAAAAGGGTTAATATCCTTAAAATGTAATGAGCACTTATAATCAATAAGAAAACAAACATCCCTATGAAAGACTGAATAAAGGACATGAATAGGTAATTTAAATAAGAAATATAAATGTCTAATAATATGCCCACATAGATTATTACTAACAAACTATTTTTCATCTTTCCAGTTGGCATAGTTGTTTTAAAAAATAGATATCTAGTATTGGTGGAGTAGATTGGGTCAGCCTTTCAGCAGGGAAATTTGGCAATAAGAACTGTATCAAAAGCCTTAGAATGTTTCATAACTTTAGGTTGAGAAATTCCACTTCTAGATATTAATTCACTTCTAGAAATAATCATGAGTATGCACAAAGATAATACCACAAAAAAGTTTTGCAGTATTGTTTTGAATAGGAAGAAATAG
>NW_012140302.1:2586983-2587992 GCF_000956105.1 Propithecus coquereli
ATGGGTTGTGTTTATTGATAGAACAAAGGTTAGAAAAATAAACACTGACATTTTACTTTATTTATTTATTTGAGACAGAGTTTCACTCTGTTGCCCAGGCTAGAGTACCATGGCATCAACCTAACTCATAGCAACCTCCAAATCCTGGGCTCAAGTGATCCTCCTGCCTCAGCCTCCCCAGTAGCTGGGACTATAGGCGTGCACCACCACACCTGGCTAATTTTTACTATTTTTAGTAGAGACGGGATCTCACTCTTGCTCAGGCTGGTCTTGAACTTCTGAGCTCAAGTGATCCTCCCACCTTGGCCTCCTAGAGTGCTAGGATTACAGGACTGAGCCACCATGTCAGGCCAACATTGACATTTTAAAGACTTATCTACGAATGGTGAAATTATTTATTTTTAAATATTTTCTAAAAAATTTAGCAGGGGCCATGCTAATCTTCTCTGTATTGTTTCAATTTTAGTATATGTGCTGCCGAAGCGAGCACTGAATGGTGAAATTGCAAGTGATTATTATTTTCCTTTTTTTGTGGCTTGTCTGTATTTCCCAAGTTTTCTACAATGCAAAAAAATATTTTCATGACAGGAAAACTACAATAAAATTTATTCTATAAGAAAGAACAGTTAATTGAGAAAATAGCACAGAATTTGCATCTTCTACATAGTATCATTTTCTCTAGTTATTTCCTTAGTGAGTAAGGAAGGAAACACTACCTTAGCGCCTCCCAAGTCAGGAGTACTGCAGGCGAGGCAGGGATCCTCAAGGCCTCACCCCATTTGGAGCATTATTGGAGGTCTGCAGTCTGCCTGCTGGTCATGTGGAATCCAGCTTCCGGCCCAACTACAAAATAACCCGAAGTCTGGGAGGTTGAAGAAATGGCAACTGGTAGGTTGCCATAGTCTTACACAGTCTGAGCAAGAAACTCCTTCATAGAGAGTCCAGTTTCTCCACCCACAGTTTCCCCAAACAAATGGAGGCTGACTTTACTTTTTTTTTTTTTTGATGA
>NW_012140302.1:2588302-2618737 GCF_000956105.1 Propithecus coquereli
TCTCGCTCTTGCTCAGGCTGGTCTCGAACTCCTGAGCTCAGAACGATCCGCCCGCCTCGGCCTCCCAAAGTGCTAGGATTACAGGCGTGAGCCACCGCGCCCGGCCTGGAGGCTGACTTTAAGGGCTTGTCCAACACCACACAACCAGCTTAATAACAAGGCAAGGCCTTGAATCCATGGCCTTTCCTTCCTGTTGCATTTCAGTAACATGCTGATTTAGACCAAGGCTTTTCATATTTTAAAGTGCACAGGAGGGGAGGGAGGGTGGAAAAAAAATAAATATAAAGCGCACAGGAATCTAGTTAAAATGCAGATTCTGATTAAGCGGGTCAGGGGTGGGCCTGAGAGTCTGCATTTCCTACCAGCTCCCAGGCGATGCCGTGATAGGTCGGGGAATCACAGTTTCAGTACTTAATACAACGGTATGGAACACAGAATCTGGAACAAAGGGCCAGCTTCCCAATCTTAGCTCTTTCATGGGCCTACTCCGTGTCGTGGTTACAGTTACTGTGCCTCAGTTTCCGAGTTTTCATGAAGACTTAATGGTATTGTATGTTAAGTGCTTTGGAACAGCATTCACTACGAACTAGCTCTTGTATTATTTACCACATTCCTTACAGCAAGCGGCTGGGGAAGTAGGGTTTAACGAATGAATACATGAATGACCTTTGGAGAAGAGTTCTTTCCTGGGTGAGCACAGTCAGAGAAGCAAAATGGGAGGGCCCGTTGGTGGGGAAGACACCCAGAAAGTTCCCCCCACCCGGTGGTCAGGAAGGCCCGGGGTGCCCGGAAGCCGGCCGGCTCGCGCCCAGCGGACCAATGGGCGGCGGGGAGGGAGGGGCGAGCGCCCCGCCAGCCCTTTCCGTCCGGGCGCCGGCAGCCCCGCCCCTTGGAACGTTGCGACGTCCGAGCATTCCACGGTTGCTACATCGTCGCGAGGGGCGGGGCGCCTGTCAGGGAAGCGGCGCGCGCGCGGGCAGCGGGCGGGCTGGGGCTCCGCCGCGCAGTGCCAGCGCCAGACCCGCGCCCCGCGCTCTGCGACCCGCCGGCCGCGCTCGGACTCGCGAGCCCGCACTCCCGTCCTGCCCGCGCGCCGCCCGAGTATGGAGCTGCTGTGTTGCGAGGGCACCCGGCACGCGCCCCGGGCCGGGCCGGACCCGCGGCTGCTGGGGGACCAACGTGTCCTGCAGAGCTTGCTCCGCCTGGAGGAGCGCTACGTGCCCCGCGCCTCCTACTTCCAGTGCGTGCAGAGGGAGATCAAGCCGCACATGCGGAAGATGCTGGCATACTGGATGCTGGAGGTACCGCCCGGACGGGTCCCCCCTCTCCCGCCGCCTCTGG
The DNA here is from genome assembly GCF_000956105.1 of Propithecus coquereli. Taxonomy (NCBI): domain Eukaryota; kingdom Metazoa; phylum Chordata; class Mammalia; order Primates; family Indriidae; genus Propithecus; species Propithecus coquereli. The sequence goes on from NW_012140302.1 coordinate 2,589,644, forward strand.
CTCTGAACATACTGGGGCCGCCCTGCCGGGACATCCTGGTCCCAGCAAGAATCTGCAGGATGCTCCTGTGGCCCAGACTCCCGGGGCCTGGCCTTTCACTAGGGCACCCTCGCCCGCTGCCTCTATGGTGTCCCTTTCCCTTTCCCAACCTTAATCGGCTCCTTCTGACCGTGACTGCCCGTCATTTGGCACCCTAAGTCTCTATTCGGGCCAGGAAAGCGGGACAAGGGACACCCTCTCCTCTTCGGCTTCTCCTGCTTCCCTCCCCGGCCCAGTGTTCTCAGGAGAGCGCGCTTGGAAAACCCTGGGCCCGGCCGCCCCCGCCCCAGAGCCGGTTCCTGTGTCTGTCGCGGGGTTCTGGCGGGGAAGGCGGTGGGGGTGGCGCGCGCCCTGTTCCGGCCGACAGGGAAATGAAAAGTGCGGGAGGCAGCTGCAGGAGTCTCCTCCCTTCCCCTCGGGTGTGTGCAGTGGCGAGGGTAATGGGGGTAAGGTCCCAGCCCTCCGGCTATCATGGGTGACCCTTCCGTGCCACTTCCCCTCGCTGTGGGGGAGGGGAGTACTGTTTGGAATCCTTCGTAAGGAGGGGCGCCTCTGCTTTACCACCCCCCCCAACCCATGCAAGGGGAGAGGGGAGGCGGCAATGCAGAGGAAGTGGGGGGCGTCGCGTTGCGGAGGGCGCATCCTCCTCAGTTATTGGTCCTTGTCACTGTAAGTAGCTTACCCTCTCCCGTTTTTCGCTCCGTATTCCACCTCCCTTCAGCGCCCCTCTCCCCCTTAATGCTGCTGTGTTTCCCATGCTCCTGCCCCAGCGGTGACTGTGCGCCCTCTCCCAGGTGTGTGAGGAGCAGCGCTGTGAGGAGGAAGTCTTCCCCCTGGCCATGAACTACTTGGATCGCTACCTGTCCTGCGTCCCCACCCGAAAGGCGCAGTTGCAGCTCCTGGGTGCGGTCTGCATGCTGCTGGCCTCCAAGCTGCGGGAGACCACGCCCCTGACCATCGAAAAACTGTGCATCTACACCGACCATGCTGTCTCTCCCCGCCAGTTGCGGGTGCGTGTGTAATTCCCCCCACCTCAACACATACTGTCTCCCCACTTGCCAGGAAAGGGAAGGCTAAGACTTCAGAGGCTTTCTGTCCCCTGGAGAGGGAGCAAGGCAAGCCCCCTGAGGCTTTTTTAGAAAGGAACTGGGAGAAAAGAGGGGGCAATGTGGTGTGCTGGTTAAGGTAGCTCTCACCGGGCTTGAGCGTGGGCATGAACTAAACCCCCTCCTCCTGACCTCCAGGGGATGCCACTCCTTCCTGGTCTTTCCCCCAGATAGCAACAAGTCAAGCTGCATGTCTAGCTCACTAGTACTTTGCCTCTGGGTTTACACAGCCACCATGAGTTATTTATTGGCAGCAGAAGGGCATGCCTGCACACCCCCACTGGAGTGGGGGAGTGGAATGTGCCTCATGTGGGGGAGGGGGGCCTGCCTTGGTTGAGTCTTTATCCCCGTGTGGACTTTGATAGAAAAGCCTCGCAGAGCAGATTAAAGCCAGGCCCTGATTACTTTAAGGAAGGGCTGAGTTGTTTCATCCCACCTTCTTTCCTTCCCCTTATATCCCAGAAGAGACAGCTTCTTCCTAATCCTCCCGTCCCTGGCCTTGTTCTGAGGAACTGGAGCAGCTGCTTTGGGCCTGGTGGAAACATCTCTCCCTTTCCCCTTAGCCAAAGGCCCAAGCTGAGGGACAGACAGGGAGCTGAGCTGCAGCTGCTTCCGATGTGATAATGGTGCCCCTCCCCCGGCCTGCTGACTCTGACCAAGGTCTTTCATAACCCTGTGGGGAGCTGCTGTCACTCCTGTGGTTTGGGAAGTGGCTCCCAGGGCCTCTTGCTGGGAACTTGGGCTGGGCTCCTCTGAGGCAGGGCAGGAAAGTCGCTCACTGGTTGTGTCCTGCCTCGGAAGCAGCCTGGGAAGGAGGTGGGGGAGCTGCTTGGATTTGGAAGAGGTTATTTAAGGCATGCAGATCATCTCCTAGGGGGCTGAGGGGAGAGGGTGGGTGCCCTGGCACCTTCCTCCACCTTGCTCTGTGGCCGGCCAAGTCTTCTGACCCTGAGAGGACTCTCTGGGCTCCATCTCCTAGGGAGGAGGGCAGCAAGCAGGCTGCTGTGATTGGCTGGCGGAGAGGCCAGGGTACTGGGGCCCCTGGACTGCTGTGAGTCGAGGAACAGGATTCCTCTTCCTGCCAAGTAGCTCAGAGATGGGAGTATGAGGCCAGAGTTGGGAATCCAGGAGGCTCCACAGCTCTTTGTGATGAATCTGGTAGTTTTTGGCAAGTCTGAAGGTGGAACTAGTTTCCAGGGCCAGAGAGCAAGATGTTTTTGGAGGGATTAGGGCTAGAAGGTAAAAGGGGACTTCTTTTTCGTGACAAGATGGGGGCTATATATGTGCCTTTGTGTGAGGGGAATTTTTCAGAACACACAAAAAGTACTCATCCCTGACTCCTGCCTGAGCTGGGGGCGGAGCATCCAGAAGACTTCCTAGGTCAGAGTTGGAAGAGACCTCCGACAACTCCAGTCAGTCCAAGTCCTTGTGCAGCAGAGGAAGGAGGCGGCCCAGGGAAGGAGGAAAGGGTCCTGCCTCAGCATCGCACTGAGCACACAGTGTAGAATCTGGGTCTTCTAGCTAGACCAGGTTGGCTTAAAAGTCGGATGTGACGAATGCTGCCAGCCACTGAAGCTAATACTCCAGGGGTATGTTCTCTGCCAAGTAGGGCTGGGATTCTCAGGGGTTGCTTAGATATGGGGGAGGGTAGCCACCTTCCTCACGCAGGACTCCATGCCTCCCCAGAGGGAGATCCCCACTCCCAGTTGCCTTGTAGATAATTCCCTGGAGGCTAGGTCCTTTCTGTTCACTCCCGAGTTAGGAGTTTGGCTACTGGGACAAGTTCTGAAAGTAGAAGCCTAGGTTCTCTGCCTTATTTCTTCTGGCTGCAGTCCAGGCTGTTTTCTTGAGAGGCTTGGGGCTGACGTGAGAGACTGACACCTAAGCGAAGGCTAGGAGAGAGACAGCTGTGGCCGTGGGCCTGGACGAGGTTGGGTGGAGTTGCCATTTCTGCCTCAATAAGGAGTCAAACCCACAAGTTCCTTCCTGAGATAAAACAATGAAGAAATCCTCATGTGTGCAACTTGGAAATGGGGCCAGGTCTGGGAGCCCCAGACGACTGGACTGGGGTGGAGCTCTCAGCCTCCCTCCAAGACCTAGCATTGGTATGTAGACTTGGGTAGGTGGGGATAGCAGTTGGTCCCTCAGGGATCATCTGGATCCATCCTGTATGGTTTGGCCTCAACCTATCCTCCTGAGAGTCAAGTGGCACTGGGCACTGTGGAGTCCAGCTGAAGCGGGGGGCCGGGAGGGGATACCTCAGCACCTACCCCTAATGTCCCACTAAGGGGATGTGGGTTGGGTTAGGCAACCTCCCATTTGAGGAACCTCAGAGGAGACTCAGTGGCTGTGTCATAGGAGGTGTGGCCTCATACTCACTCCTGTTTATTCAAGAGGTGTGGACCTGGCTGGGATGCAGTGTTGTGGGGGGAGGCTAGTGTTGATGTCCCCTTTTACAATCCTTGGGGTTTTGAGAGTCTTTCTGCTTCATCCCAGAGGATCCTCAAGTTGATGGTGATGGTGGTGATATCTGCTGCTTCAGTCTTACAACCCTGGCTGGAGAAGTGCTCAGAACTTTGAATGAAGTCAAGAGAATGCCTGGATTATTGGCCCCTTAAAGATAATCAGACAGGCTTAAAAGGGATAATCCACGTAAAGCATGTTGTCCTGGCACCTGGTAAATGTTCAATAAATGCTCGAAGCAAATTCCTGCAGATCTTCTCTGCCTTGGACCCCATGGTGCCAGTCCTTAAAACCAGCAGCAGAACTGGGGTCTTGAGCTTCAAAAGTTTGGGCTTCCTTCCCCGTGAGGTTGTGAGATTTCTGCTTTACTCCTTCCCTTCCCTTCTCCAGTCTCTGACCCCACCCTTTTCTCCCATCCCCCAGGACTGGGAGGTGCTGGTGCTTGGGAAGCTCAAGTGGGACCTGGCTGCTGTGATTGCACATGATTTCCTAGCCCTGATTCTGCACCGACTCTCTCTGCCCCGTGACCGACAGGCCTTGGTCAAAAAGCACGCCCAGACCTTTTTGGCCCTCTGTGCTACAGGTAAGAGCCCTGCACACATTTTTGCCAAACTGGGAAAATCAGAAGACTAAGGGTGAGTGGTAACTAGGAGATTCCACCTTATACACCTCTTAAAATTCATTTGTGAAAATTATATCCCCTCTGCCCCCAGTTTCAACACACAAAAGCAGATTATAATTGGAGGTGTACAGGATCTGAGAGACCCCCAGTGTGCAGGGAAGACAGTGAGGGTATAGAGGTGACTTGCCGAAGGTCTTACAGTAAGTTGGGAGCAGAACCCAGGTCTTTTGGCCCTAGTCATGTTTCCATACTAGGGAGGGTCTCACCTATCCCCTGGTCCCTGGCCAGAACCACACTGGACCTAGGGAAATTTGCTTTGTCCTGATCCTCTCTAGGAAAGTGGCTCTTTCCTGTCTTTCTCCTGTGCTGATATCTTACCCCACCAACTGCTGGGGTTTTCCAGTATGCCCCCTGCTCCACTTATGCTGCCTGGCTCTTTCTGAGGTGTAGGAACTCCGCACTGGTTGTTATCCTTGAGGTTTCCTTGTCTCATGGTTCCCTCTCCTCCTTTCCAAGATTACACCTTTGCCATGTACCCACCGTCCATGATTGCAACAGGCAGCATTGGGGCTGCGGTGCAAGGCCTGGGTGCCTGCTCCACCTCCGGGGACGAGCTCACGGAGCTGCTGGCAGGGATCACAGGCACTGAAGTGGTGAGTGCTGGGCAGCGGGGCAGCAGCCTCTCCATTGGTAAGGCAGCGCTGTCCCCTAAGCCTCCAGTAGAGGGAGGCATCCACCCCAACCTCATCCCCTCTCCTGGTTTCACAGCTTTGGGGCTTCTGTGGCTTTTTATCTCCTGCCTTGGTCTGGAGAAGAGCGAGAATCTTGGGTAGGGTGAAGGGTGCTGGCCCTAGGTGCCCTTTTCTTGCCAAGTGGCGTGCTGAAGAGGGGGTGGGGGATTTGGTGTCAGATGCAGGGCTGCTCTCACACCCTCTTGCCACATCCTCTTGCCAGTTTCTGAGAACTAAAGACCGATTCCTGGGGCTGGGCTGTGGCCTAACCTCCCCAGACTTCCCTGTGTGCTGGGAGGTGTCCTTCCCCCACATCTGCTCCAGATGTTGTTGCGGGGAGCGGTCCCTCTTCACTGTTCCTCGTGTTCCCAGGACTGCCTGCGGGCCTGTCAGGAGCAGATCGAAGCTGCGCTCAGGGAGAGCCTCAGGGAAGCTGCCCAGACCAGCTCCAGCCCAGCGCCTAAAGCCCTCCGGGGCTCCAGCAGCCAGGGGCCCACCCAGACCAGCACTCCCACAGATGTCACAGCCATCCACCTGTAGCCCTGGAGAGGCCCCCTCCAGTGGCCACTAAGCAGAGGAGGGGCCATTGCCACCCCCCTCCCTGCCTCCAGGAACAAACCATGCCACATCTGAAGCCTAAGGGGGCTCCTATTCCTCCCCTCACAATATCCAAGAGGGTCAGGTCTACCCATCCCTGCAGTGTGCACTAAGGGGCCTGGCCAGCCAAGGTTGTGTTTGGGTGGCTAGCTGGGCTCCTCCTCCCTGCATCTCACCAGCTCAGCTTCTTCCCTGACTGTAGCTGGGGGTGGGCTAGGCTGGTCAGACGACATCAGAATAGGTGAAATCCATGCACCAGCATTCCTTTTGAGGCTCCCCCCGCTGGGGGGCTCTCATGTTCTCAATTGCCAAAATGCCCCAGTGCCTTCTAAAGGTGTTACTTTCTAGGGTTATTGTATTTGGATTGGGGTCCTCCCAAAGATGAAATTTCAGGCATGACTGATTGACAGACATGTGTGAGGGGAAATAGTCTAAATGGCTCTTCTCAGCACACTTCAGAGGCTCCTGTTTAATCCATGCTCACAGCTGCTCCTAGAGGGAGGGGCCTAGGTCTTGGCCAGAGGGGCAGAAACCTATGGAATTCCTCCTTGCTTTGCTTTCTGCTCTGCTTCTCCTGTGTGATTGAAGGGTTTGGTGCTGAAGGAAGAGGTCGTTTTAATTTATTAATTGCTTTCAGTACAACTGTAAGAGGGTGTGGTGGGGCCTGTCTGTCCCACAAGTGGTGGTAACCCTGGTGGTTGCTGTTTCCCTCCCCTCTGCAACTGGCTAAAGAATCTTTGTGGCCCAGGAGCTGCTACAGCCTGGAGTTGGGTCATGCCCTCCTCTCCCTTTGGCCCTCTGCCCCATCCTCCAGGGAGGAGGATGAAGCAGGGATGCCCTGGAGGTGGCCAAGCCCCTGTCTGGAGAAGGAGGCAAGCCCTATTGACACAGGTCTTTCCTAAGGCCACAAGGTTTAGGTTGGTGGCCCAAGACCATCATGCTACCTTAATAAAGATTCTGGAATAAAACTGGCTTTGGCTTCTTGGAATGGATGGTGGTGTGGGTAAAAGCCTATTTTTAGACTCTACGATCTAAGGTGAAGTCAATGGCCTAAAGCAGGGTCCAAGCCTTTTTTGTAAAGGGCTGGATATTTAGGCTTTGTGGGCTATATGGTCTCTTCCCCAAAGACAGACAGTTCTGCTTCATAATGTGACCTATACATTCCTAAAAATCACTATGGTGTGCAAAATTGCACAACAAAAACCACAGGGCTTATGGGAAAAATGGGGCTTGAGGTACAACACCCAAAAACTTAATGAGTGACACATTTTTTAAAAAAGGAAATAAAGGACAGCTTGGTTTTTATATGTCAAATAGTTAAGAAATAGATAAAATAAACACAGCCTTTTATCTTGAAGAAGACATGAAATTTGCTTGTGGAAACATGGACGCTGACCTGGGATCTACTCATCCCTGGGCCCAACCTTATTCTCTGACCTTTCTTGGCCTCTGTATCTCTGCTTTCCTCAAAGAGGGGCTTTCTCTTGTAGTCCTTTCATCCACAGTAGAGACACGACCATCTTTGGACAACCTGCTCCTGCTTGCTGGCATTCAACCAAAGCAGCCCGTCTCATCTAAGGGGGAGGCAGCCAACATCCCCACCCCACCTCTGGTGTAGCCTGGAGAAACAAACTTGTAGCTTGGGGGGGAGGTTCCCTCCAGCTGAAGAGGGAAACGCAAAAGACCTCCACTGACTACACCAAAACACAGAGGTTCAATAAATACCTGCCTGTTTTTATGGCATCCCAGTGACTTGACAACAGCCAGAGAGAAAGTCCTTAAACCAAGTCCCAGCTGGGGAGTGGGAATGCTGGGGTGTCCACTCTCAAGTCAGGTCTCAGAACTGAGCAGAAGGTAGGCTTAGAAGCAAGGAAGGAGCCAGCGAGGCCCTCCATCCTCCTTGTCCTAGGCTGGAAGTCACACATGCCCCTGTGACCATGGCCCTGATCTGGGTCTGCCCCCATTAAGGCTCAGTCTCATCTTTAGTCATCAGCAGGGGACCTGGTGTCTTCCCACACCCCTCCAATCAGGACAGGTGACTGTTTTCTTCACTCCATGGTGATGGGAACATCTTCCACATCTCGGGGGACTGCACTCTGAAGCTCACGCCTGATTTCAGGGGACAGTTGTGGATGGGTCTGTAGCCGGAGCAGTTCCAGGAGAGCCTCTTTTTGATCTGTGGCCAAGTCTGCCTTGTAGCGCTGGACCAAAGTCAGGAGGCACTGGTGCCAGAGCACGGGCAGCTCGCGATTCTCTGTCCGGAACCCCAGGAAGTGGAAGACCAGGGCGTCCAGTACCCGGTAAGGCAGCGCGTACTTCTTATCCAGCAGCAGTCGCAGGAAGATGCTGTTGGCACCACTGTATTTCATCTCAGCAATTTTGAGCATGGCCGCGCTGGTGGGAAAGGGAGGTGGGGTGGGCTTAGTGGGGGAAATGTTAGAGGAAGGATCGATTTGTCGCTCTGCGCTTTTCCCCTCTTCTCTTCCTCCTCTCCTGGCTCTTAAACTACAGGATTCCTAAGGGAGCCATCTCAGGCCTCCTCCTCACCTACCTGATCTCATTATACTCCCTTGACTCCAATTACCATCTCTAAGTGGGTCCATCCCAAACTGTTACCTCTGGCTGAGACTGCTTGTCTCAATATCTAACTGGAATATGTCCAAGAGTCTTGACATCGTCACCCCTAACCTACTTTCTTCCTTGTGTTCCTTATTCATTTATTCGACTACTTTTGGAGCACGTACCACAAGCTAGGCACTGGGATCCTGTTCCTGTGGAGCTTACATTCTAGTAGTGACACACACCCACTGGTTTAAACAAGCCACAACCAAGGGCTAGTCTTAATTCCTTCCTGACTCTGCCCACCCCACCCCCCATCCCCAAGTCCTGGCAATTCCACTGTCTGGATATTCATTGGCCAGTCCTCCTCCCTCCACCAACAGTACCTGGAGTGCAACACAGGGATGGAGCACTTGGTGATGATGCTACCCACGATGATGGCTTCCCGGAGGGTACAAGTGCCCGACTCACACAGTGGGATCAGGATCCCTGGGGAGGATCAGAGGGCAGTACCTTTTGAGTCCAGGTGAGCGAAAGGTGTTATAGCAGGAAGCACTCCCACCCACCCCAGGGACAGTCACTAAAACTTGGCCTGAGACCATTTCCCAAGTCAGGTCTGCTACTTTTCCCTAAGGAGCCCTACCCTTTTCCTTTCTTCCCTGCCTCTGGGCTCCCACCTTTGAACCAGGCTCCAGGCTTGAACAGGGCCTTCTTGAGTGCCATGTAGAGGTGGAAGTTGAGTCGTTTGTATTCGGCAATGTCGTCTCGTACCCTGGGCAGCAGGACAAGGTTGTAGAAGCGCTGGGCCATGCGTTCCTTCAGGTTAGAGGCAAAAATCCTAGTGGGGTATAAGGAGGGAGTTCCCAAGTCACATGATTGTCTGGACTTGGCCCTTTAAATATCACTGTGGACAGCACATCCAAGAGATTTTAAAGCAAGATATGGAACCATTCTTTCAGTGAGGGATGTGTGGAAGCTGTGGGAATGGAATCCCCAGGTCGGCTTAGAGAGAGAACGGGGGGCAAAAAGATGTACCCAAACGGGGAATGCTGTCTGTTGTTGGCAGAACCAGAGTGCTTCCAAACTGATGGCTCCTCAGCTACTCAGCTTCCTCTCCCCAGCATGAGTCCTCTGTACACTGCTGTCACATGGGACCTGAGCATGCCTGGGCAGCCACAGACTTCTGAGGCTACTCTGACAGGGTTGTATCCCAGTAGCTATACCACTCCCCTAGAAATTCATCACAGGAAGTTCCCAACTGAGTCTTGGCCCTCAAAAAGGAAACAGGAAAAGCTAGGAAAATGATAATATACAGAAGCACAAAAGAGAACTCTGGCACAAAGCTCAAATGTAATGGCAAAGGTAGGGAAAGCCTGTACGTCCCCAACCCTCCCCTACAGACCCAAGGCTACCCTAACTCCCATCCACTCTACCTAGTAGCTTGGTACATGGCAGCTGCAGTCCAGGCCTCAGGTTCTGTGACATAGAGGATCTGCTCCCAGTTGGAGAGTGCAGGGATGATCTTAAATGCCTTGGGCAGTTTTCCACTGCGGTACTTAGACAACACCTAGGGATGAAGGAGTAAAATAATCATCATTAACACAAATAGCGCTTGCTATGTGCCAGGTACTTATCTGGATGCTTTTTATATATTAACTCATTTCATCCTGACAGTAACCCTATAAATAGGTACTATTATGTTTGCTTCACAGATGACCAGAGAGTTCTAGTAACTGACCAAGGTTGCCAAGTCATTAATAGGCAGAGCAGGAATCTGAATCTCTGCACTGACTCTTAAATCTGTTTTCTGCTAATAAACCTTATTTGGTATGGGATGTGGGCAAAAAAGCCTGAGGCAGGAGCCCACAGCCCTTGTGGCTCCCCTCACAGCTCTTACCTCCCGGACCCCCCTGTAGACCTCCAGGACCCGGGGATCCAGCTGGGGCATAGGGAAGCCCGACACCTCTGACATGACCGTCTCAACCTCTGTCTGCTTCTCAGTCAGCTTCTCCATGATGATGTCAGCCAGGGTGCGCCTAAGAGGCGAGGTGCCAAGGGAATGGGAGGGAGGAGAGAAGAGCTGTGGTTACTGCCTGGAAAGCTCCAGACTCCCCACGCGGTCCCTTGTGAGCACTGACAGAATGTGATCCTGCTGGGACGTGCAGCATCAGTCCCCTCTTTGCACCCATTTACTCACTACGGAATCGCTGCAGAGTGCAAAGGAACTGAAAGTCATTCAATTTAGAACAAAGCTGGGAGTTGTATGGCATTATTATGAACCCAACTCTGAAGTCGGTCTGCCCAGGTTCAAATCCTGGCTCTTCCACTCCCTGTGATCTTTGGCATGTTACTTTACCTCTCTATGCTTCAGTTTCCTCATCTTGAAGAGGGATAATAACAGTACTTACTTTATAAGGTTAATGTAAGGATTAAATAAGTTAATACATATTTGTTACTTGGAACTATCAGCACACAGCATGTCTGTAAGGAGCGCTAACTCTTTCAAACACACCCAGCAACATGCTGAGGACTCTCCAATGACAAATTCCTGGTCTGACCTTTTTAGAGTGGTCTTGTAGATGATCTTAATTATGTGTAAGATTTCAAGGAGCTGGGATCATTAGGGAGAGATTATGGCACAAACTCTCCCCCATTTGCATTTATTAAAATTAAAATCTATGGAAATAATTCTAAGACCTGTTATACTCTTCTCAGTCTCCTTAAACAGAGTATTGTATATCAAACATAACCTTTTTTTTTTTTTTTTTTTGAGGCAGAGTCTCACTCTGTTGCCCTGGCTAGAGTGAGTGTCGTGGTGTCAGCCCACCTCACAGCAACCTCAAACTCCTGGGCTCAAGCGATCCTACTGCCTCAGCCTCCCGAGTAGCTGGGACTACAGGCATGCGCCACCATGCCCGGCTAATTTTTTCTATATAGTTTTAGTTGTCCGATTAATTTCTTTCTATTTTTAGTAGAGACGGGGTCTCGCTCTTGCTCAGGCTGGTCTCGAATTCCTGAGCTCAAACAATCCGCCCGCCTCGGCCTCCCAGAGTGCTGGGATTACAGGCGTGAGCCACCGTGCCCGGCCTCAAACATAATCTTAATGAGTTAGAATTACCATCACCTTGGGCTGTGGTGTAATAACAGCATCTTCAGAGGCTGCTGCTGAAGTGTATTTAAAACTGCTCCTGTTTTCTGAGGGCCTACTCCATACTAGGCACTGAGTTTGGGACTTTCCAGATAATATGTCTTATATTCCGTGCAACACTTAGGGGAGACATGGGAACTTACTCAGTCATGGGAGTTAAGACTTAGGTTAATAACTCGCCCAGGGTATCACAGCTGTCAAGTGGGGGGAAAAGAGTCAAATTCAAGTCTTTCAAGTTCTAAAGTAAAGGTATTTTACAATACCCTGTAAAGTGCCCCCAAACTAACTGGCCTCTGGTGAGCTTATGTGGATCTAGGATTGCTTTCTGAAGATGCTGAAAATCATTTATTTTTTTAAGACTGCCAGGAGTTCCTGTTTCTAGTAGTTTGTCTCTTCTATTTACTGCAAGCTGGAAAACCATCCTGCTAAGTCCATCGGGATTATCTGTAAAGTAGGCGTTATGAGGTGCTGAGTGAGAACCCGAGAGGCTCTCTGGTGGGACCAACCCAAGTACACACTTTGTGACATCTGTTTCAGCTGTTGGGCATCAATCTGAGAGAAGGGCTCATTTCTTCATTCTGTGCTCTCAAATGAGCTGCCACAGAACTTATCAGCCTCCCTGTCTTTTTACAGTATGATTAGCAATGAGAGATGCATTAACCTCAAACAGCCTGAAGAACCAAGGATAATATGTTATTATCAGAGAGTCAGAATGAACTGGTTGAGGGCCCTTATCCTATACTCCCCTCCTCAGGGCAAAAATCCCTGGCCTCAGGAATTTCACCACAGGCAGCCTCAATGCCTGCCTATTTTGGAGTTAGCGTTTATTACAGAACGGAGTAAATTAGTGGTTCTAACTGGAGGTGATTCTCAACCCCCTGCTCCCCACCAACCCTGGGGACATCTGGCAATGTCTGGAGTCATTTTGGCTATCACAGTCAAAGGGAAAGTCACTACTAGTATCTAGATGATAGAGATGAGAGATTACCTGCTGAACATCCTATACTGCACAGGACAGCCTCCATAAAAAAGAATTATCCAGCCCCAAATGCCAATAGTGCTGAGGCCGAAAAATCCTGGATTAAATGAAGCTTAGGTATGAAAGAGATCTGTCCAAGGAAGATAAACTTACCACTAAAAAACTAAGCATACTAAGACCAAATGCAATGGGATGGATCTCCCCAGAGACATAAAAAGGGCCTTTACCTGTTTCCCCGGGTAATTGGGCAGTTCTAGAACAAATGTACATTAGAAAAGGAGGGATTTTGAGTCTGGGTCATTTCCCTATTCAGAACAGTCCTTTGAAGGTGGGCCAGTTCTGTCAAGGTGGTCCCCCAGAGCTAGCAATGCCAAGGCCCTTTCCAGAGGTAAAGAATCAAAAGCCTGCCAGGGTACTTGTTTCTCTGTAGAAACTTTCTACCAGGACCCACTATCCCAAATCCCCAGGCCAACCTGGCAGGAGGGTTCTTGTTCATGAACATCTCAATGGCACGCTCATCCTCAGGGTCCACGACCACCTCTGCATGGTGGCCCACTCCTGTCATTGTGGCAGCCTTCTCCAGGGTGGGCCACTCCTCATCCTCATCGTCTGATCCATCCTGTGGCACTCCTGGACCTAGAAAAGGGGAGATGAAATGGATGAACACAGCAAAGAGTGGGTGAGGGATTTAGTCAATTTATGATAACTTTAGCCATTGTGTAGTACAGGCCTCACACGTGCTTGTGACAGATACAGACGTGCAATGAAACAGATGAGGCACATACTATATCTTTCTGTCCCCAGAGATTTGCAATTTTGCTTGAGACACAAAATGTATACACAGGAAACAATGAGAAAGCAATGCTAATAAATAATAGTTAACGCACCATACTTAGTTATGTAGCAGAATTTTCTAAACACTGTACCTATGTTAACTGGTTAACCCTTATAACCCTAAGAAGTAGGTACTATTATTATGCCCAGTTTCAGTGGCGACGTTGAAGCACAGAAATGTTCAGTATTTGCCTGAAGCAGGTAGTCTGGGTTCAGACTGCTTTCTTCACCACTATCCTACGCACAGTAGGGCTTGATTATATGCCAAAATGAGTGCTAGATATAATATTAATATATACACTTAGAAGATGAGTGCTGAGGATGGTTAAGCTCTGGACAGGCAGTTCAGGAGCAGAAGGAGTATGTTCCAGACCTGGGTAACAACACTGGAAAAAGGGTTTAGTTGTAAGTGTCTCACAGGCAATACCAAAAAATAGTGCTAGGTGGGAAAGGTGAAGCCAGACTGGAGGGCCTTACATAAAAGGCAGGCAGAGTTCAGATTTTAATCCGCCAGTTCATTTGAATAAATGATTTTTGGAAGGTTAAAGCTGTCTAGGCATCTGGAAAGAGGTCTAATAATCCCAGTGGGCAGATAAAATGCTACATATGAGTAGGTTATTAAGAACAGAGGAAGTCCAGCCTGAGCAAGAGTGAGACCCCATCTCTACAAAAAAAAAAAATTAGCTGGACAACTAAAAATATATATATATAAAATTAGCCGGGCATGGTGGCTCATGCCTGTAATCCCAGCTACTCGGGAGGCTGAGGCAGGAGGATTGCTTGAGCCCAGGAGTCTGAGGTTGCTGTGAGCTAGGCTGACGCCACGGCACTCTAGCCCAGGCAACAAAGTAAGACTCTGTCTCCGGAAAAAAAAAAAAAAAGAACAGAGGCAGTGTGTGATAAAAGCTAAATAAGGGGGAACAGACATTTTGTCTCTACATGCCAATAACTCCCAAATCTGTACCTGGGAGTGGATTCCCTATCTTCTCGCCAGACCCTAATTCCAGGTGCCTTGTGTGCAGCCGTTTTTGGATGACTCACAGGCATGCCAAGCCTCACCTGTCATCAACTAAACTCATTCTCTTTGAAACTTCCTAGGTCTATACCACTCACGTTTGATTTAGTCAGTCTTGTACTCAAAACTCGCCAAAGCTTCCCATTGCTGTTAGGATGGCTTTTTAAAAATTTTAATTATTATTGGTACGTAATAGTTGTATATCTTTATAGGGTACATATGATGTTTTGACACAGCCATACAATGCGAATTAATCTAATCAGGGTAACGGGGGTATCCACCATCTCAGGCATTTAACATTTCTTTGTGTTAGGAAATTCCAGTTCCCCTCTTTTAGAGGATAAATGATAAGAGGTTGGCTTTAAATCCTGGGCATAGCCTCCAAGTTTTTTGTAGGCTTGGCTGTTACCTACCTCACCATCATTCATTAATCCACTCATTGAGCAAACATTGAATGCCTACTGTATGTGATGCCCTATTATGGGTGCTGGAAATATATCAGTGAACAGTAAAAACAAAAATGTCTGCCCTTATAGAGCTTACATTCTAATTGGATGAGACAAATATAAATAAGCATCACAATACTAGGTTGAAAGAAGATAAACACTATGAAAAAAATACAGCACAGATGAAAGGAGAATGGAGACAGGCAGGGGTGTTGCAATTTTAAATGGAGTGGTCAGCGTAGGCCTCTCTGAGAAGAAAGTAAGCCTACAGGTATAAGGGAACAAACAGACCATCCTAGGCAGAAGGAACAAGCAGGGCGAAGGCCCTAACTTCCCATGTTTAAGAAACAACAAAGCCTATATAGGTGGAGTGGAGAGGATAAGGGGAAAGTGGTGGAACAGATCAGACTGGCAGTGGAGGCAGATCTTATAGGGTGTTGCATGCAGACCACTGTAACCCACTAGCTGTTGAGTGTATTGTAGGGGGTATGAGATATTAATTAGGCCACTGCAATAATCTAGGTGAGAGATCATGGTAACTTGAACATCATGGTATTCCAAGGTTGTGAAAAGTGGTCTGATTCTGGATCTATTCTGAAGACTCATTAGAATTTCCTGACAGATCAGATGTGGAGTGAGACAGAAAGAGAGGAGTCCAAGATTTCTGTCTTGAGCAAATGAAAAGGTATCATGCTACTAACTGAGATGGGGAAAACAGTGGGAGGAGCAGGTTTGGTGAGAAGGTCAAGGTTTCTGCTTTGGACATGTTTGAGATGTCTATTAGACTTCAAATTGGAAATGCCAAATAGGCAGTTGAATATAAGAATCTGGGTTTCATGGACGAGATCAGGGATAGAATATAAATCTGTGAGTAGTCACCAAATAGATGGCGTTTAAACTATGAAACTTGATGACAGCACCAAAGAAAACGTATTTGAAGAGAAGAGGTCCGAGGATTCAATGATAAGAGGTTGGGGACAAAGGAAGACTCAGCCAAGGATACTGAGAAGTGAGGTAGCAGTGAATGAGAAGTGTGATGTCTTAAAAACCAAGTGAATACTACAGGCAGGAGGCCAGTATTCAATTGAGCCAAACGGTGCTTTAAGATGAAGTCTGAGAAATGGTTGCTTAATACTCCCTCCCTACTGAGAACATATCAAAAGTCTTTCAATATATCTCTCTCTTTTGCCCCTAAACTATACTGGTTTTTTCTGCTCAAACACTCCTCATTCTTTTTTGGGTCTCTGTGTAACGGTCATGCAATCTGAGAAGACTGACCCCAAGATTAATGCTATTTGTTTCCAGGAAAATGATACTCTATCATGGAATATATTACTCTAATGGTCTATTTAATTGTCTTTCCTGGGCTTGATTATAAGGTCTTGAAGTCAGACACAAGTCTGTATCTTGTTTATTTCTGTGCCCAAACCATGCAAACTCCGAGCATAGTGCAAAGCTCGTGGTAGGTAGGCATCCCGTAAGTATTCACAAAACCAATGGATAAATGCTATAACTTAGGGGAGCAAGCGATCACTTTCTGTTGGCCTGACTTTGGAGGCACCTAGAAGGAAGTGTCTAAAACTAGGAGTGGGCGTGGAAGGCTCTGGTTAGGGCTCTGTCTCCCATTCCATTAGCTTTGCAAGTGTGATATGGATCCCTTTGCTGATTCCAAGCTATTCCCCTGACGGACAGACACCTTTTAGCTGTCCACCCGATCCCTAACTGACCACTCTCTCTCCCTCGGACCCCTCGACACTCACCCAGACGCGTGGTGCGTTCCCGTGGTGCCGCGGTACTGACCCCACTCCCATGCTCGGCCTCAAGCTCCTCCTGTTGCTGCCGCGCTTGCTGCAAAATCCGTCGGCTCAGCCGCGGCCCCACATACTCTTCCTCCTCTTCTCCAGTTCCGCGACCCCGCCGCTTTTCCCGGGCCCCTGTCCGCACCGCGTCCCCAGCCAGGATCTGCTCGGCCAGGGGTGCATGTTTTTCCTGACCCCCGGCTCCTCGGGCCGCCTTGAATTTGGGCATTTTTCTCGAAAAAGTTGACGGAAAAGTTCACACGTGGGGACGGAGGAAAGGCTGGAATGCGCTTGCGCAGTGAACTCCCAGGTCCCAGGACCCCACGCAGCCATCACAGTGGCCCCTAGCGGTTGGAGGCTAGAAGTGCCACCAGCACCGCCCCACCCACTAAAAGAGCTCCCGGGTTCCGGAGCTGAACTCCCGAATAAATTCATTGTCTTTAATGTTGGTTTCTCTAAATGGTGGCAGTCTGAGCCTTGCTTTTCTAGCTTCATGGAACTAGGCCTAGGGTGCCTACCCAAAGGCGAAGATCCGGAGCTGCAAGCCTGGGGGCGGGACTCAACCGGCTGACGTCACGGAAGGCGCCACCGACGGTGTGCCCAGCCCCGCTTCCGTTCCCTGTGGGCACGTTCTCCCGGCGCTCTGGTTTTACGTATTTCCGGAGCTCCTGCTGCGACCGAAGCTTGCGTTAGGGGCGTCAGTTAATGTGGGCTGACAGAGAACCCTACATTTCTACTGTTTGATCCTGCCACCCTCTGGCCGGACGCCATGGGAGTGACTTGGTAGGATGGCAGGGATTTTGTGGGGGCGGCCTGGGGTTGCGAAGGACCCTCGGAGCTTGGAGTCGCTCCGGGAGGAGGACCAGGACCAAGTTTCGCTGTCCTCCGGGAGCTGAGCAAAATGTCCTCGGGTTGTGTGGATGTGGGGACACTGGGCGGGCCGCGGGTTCTATGGGCCTGTTTCTTCAGCGATGAGCTCCTTCCTCTTGGAGGGCAAAGGTTTTATCACACGAACCTATCAGTGGTTGTGTACCACCTCATTCCCTTTTTTTTGGTACATCTTCCTTACTGTGAGGCCATAGTGCTGCTGGGAGTGGGATCGCAGGGTCAGAAATAGGATTTCTGGACTAAGATAGCAGACAGGCCTGCAGACGGGCCTGGAGAGCGTGGGTGATAGGTAATAAGGACAGAGTATCTTATTTTCCCGATTTTCGCCTGTCCCTCCCCCAGCCGCCAAATGTTGTTAGACCAGCCTGTGTTTGGTTCTTATTTGCTCATTTTAAGATCTTGGATCTAGAGGAAAAAATAAGGCTATTGGGAATTAGGAGATTGTGGTTCCAGGCACTGTACCTGTTCAGGACCTGTTTCCTACTATGTTTAATTACATGATTGGTCTAGTTTCCATGGACTATTTAACATATTACAAGTCTCAGTTGGAAGGTGAGGTGGTGGAGAAAAATATGGGCCCAGTGCTCTTGGAGGTGTTAGTTCCAAGGTGCTAGGTCTCTGGACTTTTTTTTTTTTTTTTTTGTAATCTCGGTAGATGTAAGCATCTTTCCCATAAGAGAAGAAGGCCAGGATATCTGAAGTCACTGGCTATATGCTTCTCATATATTAATAAAAGCATGTGTGGGGGAAATACTTTTCCTCCTGGGTAGCCCAAGCTCTTGCAGGTTTCTCAGCGATTGCACTCTCTCTCAGTTGACATCTTGCTCCTCTTCTGAGTCCTCTAGTGTAAGAGGGATATGTGATGGATGGAAGTGGAAAGGTTGCAGCACAGAGGCTTGGAACCCTGGGAGTCTTTGCTATTTCGATAGAGAAGGCAGCCCAAGTGAAAGGGCTCTCTGTTGACATTCTTACGAACTTTCAGAATCCTGGGATTTCTCTCCCTTGTAACATCAGTTTATTGATTCTCTTATATTTCAAAGTAAGTCCCATCATCAGCATTACTTATCAGTGCTTTTCCTGATAAAATAGTAACAACTTTTCAATTTTTATTATTATTATTATTATTTTTGAAACAGTTTTGCTCAGTCGCCCGGCTAGAGTGCAGTAGTGTCATTATCGCTCACTGCAACCTCCAACTCCTGGACGCAAGCAATCCTCCTGTGTCAGCCTCCCTGGTAGCTGGGACTACAGGCATGTGCCACCATGCCTGGCTAATTTTTTCTGTTTTTAGTAGAGACGGGGTCTCACTCTTGCTCAGGCTGGTCTTGAACTCCTGAGCTTGAGCAGTCCTTCTGTCTTGGCCTCCCAGAGTACTAGCGTTACAGGTGTGAGCTGCCTCGCCAGCCAGTAGTTACAATTTTTAGCATCATTGGGACCCTGCCTTAATAGATTCATTTAGTTGATCATAAAATAATGCACTGTCACCCAAAATTCAGTCATTTATGACTGTCTTCATGATTCTTATATAAGCTAAGTGCCACCTGTACTATTGTTTATTAATTTTTAAAGAAAAAATTTATCTCTTTTTCTTAGAAATGCTGTAACAAACAACTGCATCCCTTGAGAGACAGTCTAGAATAGTGGTTAAGAACATGGACGTGGAGCAAAGTT
Organism: Propithecus coquereli; assembly: GCF_000956105.1. Lineage (NCBI taxonomy): Eukaryota > Metazoa > Chordata > Mammalia > Primates > Indriidae > Propithecus > Propithecus coquereli. The sequence goes on from NW_012140302.1 coordinate 2,608,541, forward strand.
AATGGGCTTTGAATCTTAGCCACACCACCCATGACCTAGTGCAAGTTATTTAACCTGTCTGCACTGTATTTCAGTGTCCTCATTTGTAACAAGTTGATAAATAACAGTTCCTCTCATAGGGCTGTTCTGAGGATTCGAAGAGTTATTAATAATTCATCTAAAGGCCTCAGGACACTGGCACATAGTCGGTGCTTGACAATTGTTACCTACCACTCTAAAGACGAAGCCAGTTTCACTCACCATACAAGGAAACCTTGGGAATAACGTTTTTGTTCCATGGTTTTGATTAAATTCTTTAAATACTATTGCCTCTCACTTCCAAAGATTATAAATTTGAGGACTGCTTTCTCTTTGTTCCTAGGGCTTTTTTTTTGAGACAGAGTCTCACTGTGTGGCCCGGGCTAGAGTGCCGTGGCGTCATCCTAGCTCACAGCAAACTCAAACTCCTGGGCTCAAGCGATCCTCCTGCCTCAGCCTCCCGAGTAGCTGGGACTACAGGCATGCGCCACCATGCCCGGCTAATTTTTTCTATATATTTTTAGTTGTCCAAATAATTTCTTTCTAATTTTAGTAGAGACGGGGTCTCGCTCTTGCTCAGGCTGGTTTCGAACTCCTGAGCTCAAACAATCCGCCCGCCTCGGCCTCCCAGAGTGCTAGGATTACAGACGTGAGCCACCGCGCCCGGCCTGTTCCTAGGGCTTTTGAATAGAACTTTCTGCAATGATGGAAATGTTCTATATCAGCATTGTTCAATACACTTGCCTCCAGCCATATGTGGCTTCAGGGTACTGTACTGGACAGCTCAAGATCAAAGAGTTGGTAAAAACATACTAACCCCAAACTGAGTTTTTTCTTCCTGATGTAGTCAGACCTGAAAGAATTGCAAAAGGAATCCCTTTCTCATTATATGACACAGAATTGTCGAATGCTGAGTTTATGTGCCATTTTACATGAACATTGGCATACCTGCCATGCTTGGGAAGTTTATTGCCCTGGTACGAGAGTCCTGAGACCTGTGCTCTAGTTTTAGAGAAGCTCTCAGAGACTGTGGGCCTCTATTTCCTCGTCTTTAAAATGGAGTTGGGGGAGGGAGAGGTCAGAACAAGTGTAACTTCTCTAAGATAACTTCCGCCCTGATGAGCTGTGATTCTGTGAGTGAGTGGCTCAGTGAGTGCACGTGTCTCTGGATACTGATAATTTGGTGCTCTCATTTCCAGTGTGTCTCAGATGCCTGTGGCTGAGGGCAAGAGTGTCCAGCAAACCGTGGAGCTCCTCACTCGGAAATTGGAGATACTTGGGGCAGAGAAGCAAGGAACATTTTGTGTGGACTGTGAGACTTACCATACAGCTGCATCTACCCTTGGCAGCCAAGGTCAGTCAGATGGGTCTGAGGATGTCTGGAACTTGGTATGGAGTTCATGTTCATTGAAGTCGTTCTGCTTTTCTGCTAAAGGTGATATTCTTGAACAGGTGGCAAGATGTGTTCCGGAATTCATTATTTCTTGGTCCTTCATCTCTTAGGATGGGGCTTTTTAAAGCTTTATTGAAGTGTAGTCGATATACAAACAGTTATGTACACTTAATGTATACATTTTAATGAGTTTGGGCATATGCATACACCTGTGATACCATCACCACAATCAAGATACTGAACATAACCATCACCTCCAGAAATTCTCTTATATTCTTCTGTGTGTTTTTTGTTTTGTGTCATTTGGACTTTTAAAGCAGTGTTTCTCAGAGGGTTGGTTGCTGACTAACCGCATCAAAATTACCTGGGTTACTTGTTAAAGTTGGAGATTCCTGATCCTGCTTACAGATTGACTGCTGTTGTAGACCTCATGGTCTACATTTTAACAGGCTCCCCAGATGATCCTTATGCAATTTGAAGTTTGAGAAAGGCTTGTTTTAGGCCCAGAAGTCTTTGTATGTGATTCTTTTAGAGCTTTAGAATTTCTAGAACTTTCTGTGTAAAGGCTTCCTATTTCCCATACCTAACCAGTGGCCTTGGCCTCCTCATTACCGTAACTTTGATCAGTGAATCAAGTTTTCAATGTATTGAGTGGTGAGATGGGGTGTGTCTGGTGGTGGTGGTAGGAAGGGAAAGAGGGTCTTTGGATATGAATTAGGGAACCTGGTTCTCTTAGTCTCGGAAGGTCTCTGCAGTAACTTGACCTTGGGCAGTTCCATTGCACAGTAGTTCTGATCATGGAGTAAGACTCCTGAGCCCTGGCTCTGCCACATACTAACTGTGTAACTGTAGGTAAGTCCCACAACCTATCTGTGACTGTTTCCATGTCAGTTATGTGCCAGTTTCCCTTAGATCCATTTCCAGCACTTCCCCTGCAAACTGTATTTTCCAGGCCCTCTTCTAGTTACCTTTGGTCAGTGAGAGACAGTGGGGAAGATTAGAAGATGGGAGAAAGGGAGACAGTATTCCTCTCCCTCTGCTATGTATGGTCTCTGTAGCCATGGCTGTGTGTCCTTGGTTCTAGGTCCCGGGCAGCCCTTGTTCCTGGCTCTGATAACAGCACATCTTCTCTTTTTCCCCTCAGCCCTAGGGATGGTAGTGACTTCTTGTGTTGCTAATCTTTGGCTTGTCTCATCATCCTGTTTGGTTTTTCTCTTCTTCCAACCCCTATATTTGTTCCTGTATTAAATTTCTTATGCTGAAACTATCTGGCATGGGCTCTGTTTCTGGACTCTTCCCAGTACAGTTCTCTGATCTATAAAATGCAGATATTCATAGTACTTACCTCCTAACGTTGTGCTAATTAAATAAGTTTGTGTGTTTTTTGTGTGTGTGGTTTTTTTTTTCAGACTATTACACATGTACAAATGTTTAGATTACATATATTGTCTTTGCCTCTTGTGAGTCAGAGCTACAAGCGTGTTCATCCCCCCCGCCTTTTTTTTTTGAGACAGGGTCTCACTTTATCACCCAGACTGGAGTGCAGTAGTGTGATCACTGCATCCTCCAACTCCTGGGCTCAAGTAGTGCTCCTAGCTTAGCGTCTTGAGTAGCGAGGACTACAGGTGCATACCACCACACCTGGCTAATTATTTTTATTTGTTATAGAGATGGGGGTCTCACTGTGTTGCCGAGGCTGGTCTTGAACCCCTAGCCTCAAGCAATTCTCCCTCCTCAGCCTTCCAAAGTGCTGGGATTATAGGTGTGAGCCATGGTGCCTGGTCTAATTAAATATTTTAATACATGCAAAGCATTTAGAACCAAGATTATCATGTAATATTTAATAAATGGTAGCTAGGAGCTATACTGAGTTCTTTTATCATCATTGATAAATTGCAGTGTTAGCATTTGTTTTGCCTTCAATAAATAGGAAGGCAGAAAGATACTGGTTATGAAGGCATTTGGAAAATAAAACATTTGTACATAGATATAAGATGGCGTACTACTTCTAGTGAAACTACCTTGCGTGGGTTGATTAGGCCCTTACTTTCAAGAAGCTACAGTGTAGTTGGGGAGACAGAACATATCCGTGGCAGGCTGTGGGGTAGAGTGTAAAGAGCAATAAACTTGGGGTCAGCAGGCCTGGATTGGAGTTTCAGTTCTGCTGTTCACTGGCTCTGTGCCTAAAGGCCAGTGGTTCTCACACTTGACCAGCATTAGCATCATCTGGAAGGCCTGGTAATCACAGATTACTGGGCCCCACCCAGGAGTTTCTGACTCAGTGATTTGGGGAGTGAGGGAGGGTAGATGACGATTTGCATTTCTAACAAGTTCCCAGGTGGTGTTGATGCTGCTGCTGCTCTGGGACCCAATTAGCTTCGCTTTCCTCTTCAGTAGAAGGGGGACAGTAACATTGGTTCTGCTTACTTCACAAGGTTGTACAGATATGAAAGGACTTTGTTGTGATAAAAAATATCATTGTCTATAACAACTGAAGTGCCTTCTTCATTTAACAAAAAATACCTTGGTTGACTTTTAAAATGTTTCCAAGGCAGTAACACTTGCAGACTCAACTCATATAGTGTGAATTAAGTATGTAATTACAGTGAGTAGACATGAGAGCAGAATGATGAGATCAGCTTTAGATGGCTTTTTTTTTTTTTGTGGGTCGAAATGTTTTGAACTGGATTAAAAAGGGGATGAAAGGTGTGAATTGGCAGCAAGTAGTCAGAAGGGATGTGGTTTGGAAGCTCTGTATGCAGAGCCTGCCATGTTCATGAAGTGGCAGCAGAGTGGAGGCCTGTTTAGGGAAGTCACAGTGCCCCCTGCTGCCCCACCCCTGCCTCTTTTTCATTGCTACACTCTGATCCATGCTTAGAATGTCTTCTTTCCCTCTCTGTGTGGCTGAATACTACCCTCGCTTCATATCCTAGTTCAAGTCCTGCTTTTTCCATGAAAGTTTTTCCTGCTGACTCTTGCCCATTTTGATGTCTTCCTATCCTGAACTCTTTCCTTCCTTCCAAAAGAATTATCTTTCCTAGATAATCACTTTTATTTTGTGGTCTTTTGATCTTCTTTTTAAAAGTTTTTAGTTTCTTGAACTCAGGGGCTAAGTTCTCTACTAGTGTATCTCTTAAGCCCTAAGCACAGTGCTGGCGTTGGTTTAAGTACGTAATAAATATTTCAGATTGTGGTAGTCTATCCATTAACTCTTGTAGTGTCTAAAAGAGGAATCTTTTCTTTTCTTTTTTTTTTTTTTTTTTTGAGACAGAGTCTTGCTCTGTTGCCCTGGGTAGAGTGCACTTCATTGTAGCTCACTGCAACCTCAAACTCCTGGGCTCAAACAATCCTAAAAGAGGAATCTTGCTTTCTCTTTTTGCCGCCTTGTGTTTTCTACTTAACCAGATATGTATAGCTTTCTCTCCTTCTTGCAGAAAGCCTATAGAAATCAATGGGAAAACTCATTTCTCAGAGACTAGAAGGGATAAGCTGGGCCTCGAAACTGTATCTTCTGGTTCCAGATCCTGAGTTCTCTCTGCTATAATGTGCTACTTGCTTCCCAAGTTGGCTAGACTTCTTAAAATTCTCCAAGCGTTCCCCATTGCCTTCAGGATGAAGTCTAAACTTCCTCAGGTGTGGTAGACAAGACTTATAACAACTTGGCTTTGGCCTGCCTTTTCAGTTTGATGCTCAGATACTCCCCTTGGCTGCTTCTTGGGACCATTTACTAGGTGTCAGAGAGGGAAGAGGTCAACGTAGGTAGAGATGAAGAAACAAGCACCTATTTTATTTGACATGCCCGAATGCTGTTACTTCTATTTTACGTGTTATGTAATATATGGTAATATACAAAAGATTATATGTGAAGTCCATATAGAGTTACTAATCATCATAATTAAGCATCCATCTCTGAGCCCACCATTCAACTGAAGAATTAAACCATTCTCAACACTAGCAAAGTTCCGTGTGTGCCCCTCTCCTTTTCCTGTAGAGCAGGGTGGATTCTACCACATGCTGCGTTGCCTGTTGCTCCTCGCCCTACCTCTTTGGAAAAGGCTGTCAGTGAGAAGATTTCCCTCACCTTCCACCAAGATTGCCCCCCTCTGGCCTTGTTCTGTACATTGACTCTATTCTGGGGTTTGCTGGTGAAAGTCTTGATGACAAGTAGGATCTCTCTTCGTTGCAGGTCAGGCCGGGAAGCTGATGTATGTGATGCACAACTCAGAGTACCCACTGAGCTGTTTTGCCCTCTTCGAAAATGGCCCTTGCCTTATTGCCGACACCAACTTCGATGTGCTCATGGTGAAGCTCAAGGGCTTTTTCCAGAGTGCTAAGGCCAGCAAGATTGAGACTCGGGGCACCCGTTACCAGTATTGTGACTTCCTGGTGAAGGTGGGCACGGTCACAATGGGGCCCAGTGCCCGGGGCATCTCTGTGGAGGTAAGACCTTGGTGAAATAGGAGCAGAATGTGCCAAGAGGGCTGCTGAGCAGAGGGCCTGAAGGTTTTTCAGTCCTTCTCAATTCTACCAGATATTTATGTCAGTCTCATCCCTGATTCCAGAGCATCTGTGCTTTCTCTCTGTGAATCTTTGCCCTTCCTTTAATCATTCAGAGAATCTCTAGCCTAGGATGGGAAGTGGGAAGTGGGAAGCTGGGTTTACAGCAAGTAGAAAGCTTTAGGAAGGCTGGCTTGCTGGAGAAGGGAAGGATAGTTAAGGAAGGTAGTGGCTTATGATGTGGAGGGACCAGTTACCCATCACAAGAAGGACTGGAGCAGAGCAGGACAACTTTTGCAGCAACTTTTGGAAGTTGAGCGCTAAGTCATATGTGTCCATGCACCTCTCCTTAGTATGCTTTAAGATAGGTCCCAAACGTTGTGGTGCAAAAATGTGCCTTTCCTTTTGATATGCTGTCTGCTTTCATTTTGGAAAGGGGTGTGTGTGAGATGACTTCATTTTGTGAGCCCTAAATATATATGTTGAAAATGGTGCTGCATGTGGTGGCTCATGCATGTAATCCCAGCTACTCCAGAGGCTGAGGTGGAAGAATCCCTTGAGTCCAGGAGTTTCAGGCTACAATGAACTGTGATTGCGCCACTGCATTCCAGCCTGGGCTACAGAGCAAGACCTCATCTCTAAAAAAAATAAAATAGAAGTCAATGAAAAAAAAAAAGAAAATGGCAAAGAGGGAGTATGGCAGTAACTAGCTTTGGAACCAGCTAAAGTCTACAGTGTATAATGTGCCCAGTGCTGAGATAAAAATACAAGTAAGCTTACAGGGCCTGCCTTTTGAAAATTTGTGATTTAGTAAGAGAACAAGGCACACAACTATTTATGAAATTAATCTACGAAATGCCATAAAAGAGGCAATTTGTGGCTGGGCACAGTGGCTCATGCCTATAATCCCAGTGCTTTGGGAGGCTGAGCGGGGAGGATCTCTTGAGGCCAGGAATTCAAGACCAGCCTGGGCAACATAGCAAGACTTCATCTCTAAAAAAAATTTTAAAAATTAGCTGGGCATGGTGGCTCATGCCTGAAGTCCCAGCTACTTGGGAGGCTGAAGTAGGAGGATCGCTTGAGCCCAGGAGTTGAATGTTACTGTGAGCTGTGATCAGGCCTGGGTACAGATCACTGCACTGGTTGACAGAGATACTGTCTCTTAAAAGGTTGGGGGGAGGCAGTTTCAGGCCAGCCACTTTGGTTGCGATGCTTCCTGGAGGATCAACATTTAAGTGGGGACTTACAACGTAGAGACATGGGGATAAATAAGTCTAGGAAGCATCCAAGGTAGAGACAAGGGCTCAGGCAGTAGTTTCTGCTCAGCAACCTCCAAGATTTCCTAACCCTTTTCAGCTTGTCGTATACCTTACACTTGCTGGGACCCACTGGGGACCCACTGTTAATTCTGCACATTTCCAACCTTGTAGTACAAACACACACCAGCCATTTCTTTACTTATTTCTCCTTATGGTTACCAGTAATTTCCTCCTACCATCTCTCCAGTGAAAAATTAGGAGAGAGGAATGAGAAAACCTAAGATGTATATTTTTGGGCCCTGTCACACTGGGGCAAATTCTTAGTGCAATTCTTAGGGTCAGAGCCCAGGCTGGGTCTACCTTGGGAGTAATGATTGGTCTTGAAGAGACTCATTTGTCTCCTCTGCCCTCTACTTAACCACCCTCACTTCCGCCACACACACATTTTCTTTCTCTCTCTGTTGTCTCTCTCAGAATTTCCTGAGCTCTCCTTGAATTTTCACCCACCATAGCAGGGGATTACACAGTCCTAAGATAATAAAAAAGGGCCCAGATCTGCCTCTGGGTCGTATAGGGAGGGCTGTGGGTTGGCACACTCCAGGATGAGAATGTCAGAGATGGATGCCTAATGAGTATGATGCTGGGTGTGCTGAGTCCCTGGTGTTTGGGTTGAATATTTTCTGTGGACCAGCACTATGCTAGAAGATGTGTGTCTCTGGCTTAGCGTAGGGGAAGACGGGAACTGGGGGCAGGAGGTACAAGAGAAGTGAACGTTGTCCTTGCCCTCCCTCACCCTCATTCTCTGTTCTTTTGGTCGCCAGGTGGAGTATGGCCCCTGTGTGGTAGCTAGTGACTGCTGGAGCCTGCTGCTCGAGTTCCTACAGAGTTTTCTAGGCAGCCACACGCCAGGGGCTCCTGCAGTGTTTGGGAACAGACATGACGCGGTCTACGGCCCAGCAGATACCATGGTCCAGTACATGGAACTCTTCAACAAGATCCGCAAGCAGCAGCAGGTGCCAGTGGCTGGGATTCGTTAGTGACTGGCAGCTGCCAACTAAGCTCTGTCACCAGGGATACTCCACAGGAGGAGCAGGTGCTGTATTCTTGGGTCCCTGGACCCCAGACACTCAGTGTAGAAGTGGAGACTGCTCTCCCTCTCCAGTTCCCAGCCGTGGGTTTTGTTTTGGGGCTCTGGACTTCCCTCCCCTGACCCTCACACACAGCCCACCAACAGCTGTTTTGCCCCATGCCTTACTGGATTTGGCCTGTTCTCAAGAATGCTAATTATGAAGAATGGAGAAGTTTGGACCTTTCCTGCTTTAGGGGAAAAGGTAGGACAGGGGCGTCCCTGCCTAGTGCTGGTGGGGAAAACAATCTGTATCCCCAAATATTGAGGGTTTGGCTTAGGCCCACAGTGAACATGCTGCATTTGTGTTTGGGCTGTGCTGTAATGAAAGCCTCTCCCTCCACTGAAAGGGTGTGACTGGGCCTCTATCCTGGAGATGGAGTGAAAGACTTGTTTGATTATCATTTTCTGACCTGTTTGTTGAAGCAATTTGTGAATTGACTTTCTTGGGTTATTGCCTGAGTCCTTTGAACTCTTGTTCTGACATCTTTCCCTTCTGTTGTGAATGCTGTTAAGTTGTAAGCTAAACTACTGTAACAGAGAACCAAAAGTACAGTGGCTCTTACTAGATAGAAGCTGATTTTTCTTTCATCTAATAGTACAGAGGTAATCAGATGGTCTAGGGCAGATTTAACTCTACAAGGTCATTAGAAATTTGCTTTCCTTCTGTCTTGTTGTTCAGCACCCCGCACTCCCCCGGCCCCTGGCTCCCTGTTGTCCTTACCCACAAGGTCAAAGTAGACTCATCAGCTCCATGTCTGCATTCCAGTGGGGGAGAGGAGGGGGCGGGGAGGGAGAGACTGAGAGACGGAGAGAACAGTTTCTTTTTTAAAGAATATAACCTGGTGTTGCTTTGAATCACTGTGGCCACATTTTGCTGATAGAGATGCTGGGAGATAGAGCCTCTTACCTGGGCAGTCATACGCCCAGTTAAAACTCAGAGGGTTCTATGACTAAAAGATTTGGAGAATACAGATGCTGGGGTCCAGTTAGTAGCTTCTGCTACATGGAGCTAAATGAACATGCCCAGTGATGCTATTGGCTGTTATTTTGCAGTTCATACCCGCTGTAACTAAGGCATTTGTTTATGAGTTGGCTTGGGATAAGGGCTGATGCCAGAGTTACTTTGAACTCAGCTGGATTAGTCACACTAGGAAGTGAATTCCTTGTCTAAGTCTCAGCATTGAGGCCTCTTCAGTTCTCATGCACCCAGAGCTTAGAGTTAGAACAGTTGATCCTGGTACTTGCACCCCGCTTCATGGTTTCCTGAGCTCTTTTCCTTGTTTCATTTGAGCCTCCAAGCTGCTATTTGACCACATTGCCTGCCTACCCCACTCCTGCTGCAGAAATATTCAACCAGGCTAACCTTGAGATACACAGAGATGGTCTTAGGGATATTGTTAACATATGTATTACAGTGTCATCAAAGATACTGTCACTTATTGAAGGCATCTAAAGAGAAATTTTCAGATCTAAGTGCTCAGATCTAAAGCCTCTGCAACAAGAGTCAGGTACTGGTCCTGTTTCCCTTCTAGCTTTGGCTGCAGGAAGCTCAATTCAACTTTGTAACTATAGGACCTGTCATCTGCATTTTTTGTTCTAACTTCCCCATTTTTGTTGTTCTTTATTTTGTTTTCACTTTTTTATATTATGGTATGTTTTAGGTATCATTTACAATAAAATGCACAGATCTTGTGTTTTTGGCCTTCTGATTTACATTTGCTGTTGTCCAGATTTATCTGTTTGTACTTTTGTGTAGGCTGCCTCAAATCTTTTATGGAAAGAGACAACATATAGGTAGGATTTCGAACATAATATGTTCCTGAAAATATACAGAAGTTGAGTGTGGTAAATATGGACTCTCTAGACCAGGAGTGGGGAACCTGTGGCCTTCTAGGTCCTTA
>NW_012140302.1:2619237-2624612 GCF_000956105.1 Propithecus coquereli
AAATTAACTGGACAACTAAAAATATATATAGAAAAAATTAATCGGGCATGGTGGCACATGCCTGTAGTCCCAGCTACTTGGGAAGCTGAGGCAGAAGGGTTGCTTGAGCCCAGGAGTTTGAGGTTGCTGTGAGCTAGGATGACGCCACGGCACTCTAGCCAGGGCAACAGAGAGACTCTGTCTCGGAAAAAAAAAAAAAAGAAAAAAGACAATGAGAATGCTGAAGGAAGAAAACAGACTTTTAAAGGCGGATTGGGAATTGCAGTATTACCTTGTTTCTGCTAAAGATAAGATGATTTTCTTGCTTTGTGATACTGCAATATCAATATTAAAGAAATACAATGCTCTTCAGCATTATAACACTCATAAGGACCATAAATATTTTAAATTAGAGGGAGAGGCATGAAAGGTTGTATTATAGAAATTAAAAAATGAAAAGCAAAAGCAAAGACAATTCTTTCAAGCAGCAACAAGACCTGGAAATAATGCCATTGAAGCAACTTATAAGTAGCTTATATACTCAGGGGGAAAAAGGGGAAGCCATTCAGAGATGTAGAAGTGGTGAAAGAACGCATTGTCGGAGTTGTAGGATGCTTAGACCCTGGTAACGTTTCAAAGTACAAACAACTGCCTCTTTCAAGGAGAACCATAACTGATGGATTAGCTTTCAACTTAACAACTTCATGCAATACTTCAAAAGGAAAATATGTATTATTCAATCACTTTGGAAGAATCAAGTGATACTACTGACTCAATGCAGGTTTTATACTTCATTTGGGTCATGACAGATTTTGCCATGAAGAGTTACTCGCTTGGGGTGCTCTTGTGAACAGAACACGGGGAATAGATATCTTCAACAACTGTCAACGTAAATGTCAGGAAGTTGGACTGAATTTGGTAAATTTAGTGAGTAGAAGTACAGACGGTGTACCTTCCATGACAGAAAAACAGGAAAGGTTTATTGCACAGATAAAAAAATATTAACGGATGCAGATGCTGATGTATCTTGCATCAGCAAAATTTCTATGCTAAAGCTACTATTTTAAGTGACAACTTTGCAACAAGTTATAAGTATTGTTAACTATATTCGTGCAATGCTAAAGTTGAATGATGACATATTCAGTGTGGATTTGCCATATCATTCTAAAGTGCATTGGCTATTGCAGGGACGGGTATTAGCCCAAATTTTATCTCTGCAAGAACAGATAGTTAAATTTTATGAAGAACAGAATCAGCAATGTGAATTATTGAAATCAGATTTCTATAGGAATGCAGCATTTCTGTGTGATATGTTAAATCAAAACAACTTGAATATTTCTTTGCAAGGTAAAACTAAGTCTACATATGATATGTGGCAAAAAATCCAAGCTGTCATTTTCAAAACTCTTCTTCAAAAGGAAATTTTGGATGAACATTTTCCCCGGTTAGCAAAGGTCATTGATCAGCAAGATGATAGATGTGAATCATTTGAAGACTATGCAGCTGTTATAAACCTATTAATTAGAGAATACAATGAAAGGTTCACTGACTTTGGGAATCATGACATCACACTCAAATTAGCATTTCAGCCTCATCTAGATGATATCACCAAGGCACCTAAAGAACTACAGATGGAATTGGTTGAGCTCTCAGTAGATGCATTTTAAAGTCGTTTGATGCTAAGAAAGATCCAGTTGAAATATGGAAAAATGCAGTGGAATACCCATGTCTTTGTCAACGTGCTTGAAAAATACTTTCTTGTTTTTCAACCACTTATTGCTGTGAATCTACATTCTCCTACCTAACCCAAATGAAGATGTCCTTAAGGTCACAAATGACTGATACCCATTTAGAGGATCGACTGCAACTGGGGACCTCCATGCTACAACCAAATACTCAGATGCTTTCCAACAAAAAGCAGACACAACAAAGTCGTTAAAAGGTTAGTTAACTTTAAAATTAACAAATAGTTTTTATTTTTTGAAATTAAGTACGTAGTAGTTAGATTTTTACAAAATAATGTACATTTTTAAGTATATCTAATTGAAGTTTCTTGAATGTGACCTTATTTGATTACAGCTAAATTAATTCGGCCTTCCATCGTGAAAAGGTTCCCCATGCCTGGGATTTAGGCATTATAATGAGGGGCTCTGTTGCCTAAAAGCTGAAAAATAGTGTAAAATCTGTAACTGTACTTTGCCTTTTAGGCATAATCTTGGCTCATACATTTCCAGCATTTTTCACTTTTGTTCTTTTCCCTTACATTTGAGTACACATTTAACTATTAATATCTTTAAGTCCATTGGACACTGGATCAAGCTTTTAAGAACTGGCATTTGGGTACTTATTTCTATTTTTGTCCTTTGTGTCAATTAAAGGGAAGTTGTCATTAAAAGAAGCAGGTAATGCAGTACATTTCTTAAATAATTCAATAAATATGGCTCCACTAGCAAAGTTGCCAAAACCAAACTGATGACTGGTGGGAGGGCCCGAATGTCATGCAGCTTTTGTGTGTAGTTTTGAGTGGGGCTTTCTGGAGTAGGATAAAATTGTCAATGTATAATTTTTGAAAGTTCAGGTTGAATGAAAGTTGAGGACTATTTATATAAATTTAAGGGAAAAAGGCATGATTATCCACACTAAAAATTTTTTTTAAATTCAATTTTATTTTTTAGACACAGGATCTTGCTCTGTCATCCAGGGTGAAGTACAGTGGTGTGATCATAGGTCACTGCAGCCTTGAACTACTGAGCTTAAGCAGTCCTCCTGCCTCAGCCTCCCTGAATAGCTGGGACAGCAGATGTGTGCCATCACACCTGGCTAATTTTTAAAATTTTTTGTAGAGATGGGGACTTGCTATATTGCCCAGGCTGGTCCTGAACTCCTGGCTTCAAGTGATCCTCACACTTCTGCCTCCCAAAGTGCTGGGATTACAGGCATGAGCCATTGTGCCTAGTTTATCCCCATTTTATAAATAAAATGTCTTGAACTCAGCTAGTAGATGGAGATGCCACATTCTTTTTGCTCAAATCTAATGTTCTTCCTTTTACACTAAACTGTCTTTCTGCCTATCCTGCTTCCAGATGCTTCAGCCCTTTCTCCATCTGTAGCCACCCCAAAAAGAGCAGAAACTAGGAAACTTCTAGGGCCCTGCCAACATGTCCCCTTGGTGGGTACTTTTGCCAGAGCCACACAAATCTGCCAACCTTGACTGTCAGCTGTACAGGGCAGCTTTAGAGCTATTTAGTTCTCCCTCACTGTAAGATGAGGAGTTTGTGACTTCCAGAGAGGTGATGCAGAGAGAAAAGGGTGGAGTCAGGACCAAACTTGAGGCTCAGGACTCCTCGCTACCAGCATGTGCTGAAGTATGGCAGCTGGTCGTTTCTGAGGTGCCAGGTGATTTTAGCTGGAATGTGGAAAACATTCTTGTACTTAATGTCTTATTCTAATGTGTATTAATTAAGAGAAAAGTACAGGGTTTCCGAAAATTCGCCAAAGTTTTACAGAATTTTTCCTTTGTATGGAGACTACAAAGGTTAATCCATATGTAGTATGGAGACCACAAAGGAAAAATTTTATAAAACTTTGTAATGAATACTTTATAAATAAAGGTACATTTAGCTACAATTTCCCATTTTCCCTATGTATGGCAACTTTGGGGATACCCTGTATAACTAGCACTTTATTCCTTAGGATGAGTAAGTTAATAGATCACCTTGCACAAATTTTTTCTCTTAAAGGGATCTATTAAGTTAATAGTACAAGTGATACATGCAAATGGCAAAATCTGTGGATGTAGAAGGCAAATGCTGGGATTTGGGGAACAGTTGTAATCTACTTTGTGTCTAGTCTAGTTTCTGCATCCATGGATGGTTCTTGCTCTGGCTGTGCTTTCCTGTTGTCTCTTGTGCTGCTCTGATTCTGTATACCCTTTCCCTTGCTGCCTCCTGCTGGCTTTCCTCAGATATTAAGTACAAAGTAGTCACATTCCCCATCTATTGGTGTTGCTGCTTCACTGAAGGAAATACCTATTGACTGACCACTCCTCCTCCCTGCCAGTAGGTCTACCCCAACCCAGTGTGTCCTGAGGCTTCAGGGTAAGGCAGTCAGTAAAATTTTTCTCTCCAAATCCTGGGAGGTAAGGGGAGCAGTTAGAAATTTTCCATTTAAGCATGTCAAAAGTTGACAGGCAGGACTGATGTATGGCCTTGCTGTCTCCAAGCCATACTTTTAACTCCCAACATTGTCTTCCCCTTGCCACAGCCTCCTTTTCCACATCTGTTGCTGTCTGGGTAGGCCCCAAGTACCATTGCATGTGGAATGGCTGAAACCAGTTGCGTTACAAGTTTGGGTGTCTCCTGGGCGTTTGGTGTCTTTGGGTTGTGAACACTCACTTCTTGAGGGTGGGCTCTCCCCCAAGATGAGTCTCTACTATTGTGTAGAGCATTCCCAAATCAGTTTTTTGGGTTAGAAGGACCCATTAGATCACCCAGTTGGACCATCATTCAGTACTCAAACCTCATTTACACTGTCCCTCCCAGAGGTCATGCAGTCTTGGCTTCATCTAGGGAAATCCCTTCCCTATATATTTAATTCTTTTCTCAGTAATTCTGAGACAAAACACATAACAAAACACACCTGTCCTTTCCCTCCCAGATTGTGGAGACTGTATTACGCTTAATGAGGGAATGTGTTAGTTCATGCTGGAATGAGAGAGGACTGGGACTCTAAAATGGGTTCTTATGCTACTGCAGGTTATCAGGTCCTGAGGGGAGCCTCAAGGGGCCTAAGATGCCTTGAAACTAGACACAGAATTTTGTGTATGTGTACAGTTTTTTAGGAATAGAATTTATAGGACTTGGTAGAGTATCTCAAATGTCTGTGATCCAAAAAGGAGTCACTAAAGGAAGAGAAAATTCTGAAAGGGAAAAGGCACGAAGACAAAGTTAAGCAGGTTTGAAATCGATCCAGCAGGCTGTTGTGAGCAAGATCTTCCCCTGCCTTTTGGACCTTGCATCGGGGTTCTTAGCCAGAGGATTGTCCTCCTTCATTTTATAGTCCTTCAGGCCTTTCAGACAGTTTCTGGGAAGATGGGCTGTGTTTGTGCTCTTATCTTTCCTATAAGCTTCCCCTTTTCCTTTTAGAAATAGGTGGGAGTAAAGATGTGTGAAGCAATCTTTATAGCTTTCTTTATGGCCTCAGAGTTACTCTTCCATTATGACACACTCCATGAGATCTGACAATTATTCTGTTGTAATGGAATTTGGCATAATGAGTATGTATTTCATTTTTCAGAATGAGGTCATTGATGAGGCAGAGAAATAATTCTTTGCCTCTATGATGAAATCTGCAAGTAAAAAAAAATTCTTTTTTTTTTTGAGACAGAGTCTCACTCT
>NW_012140302.1:2626879-2642653 GCF_000956105.1 Propithecus coquereli
TAGCATTGTTTTATTTTTTATAAATCTCTTAAATGTCTGGCATAATAGAAGAAAGTTGGATGCTCATATCTACTTTTGCATTGAGTCTGTTGCAATATGTTGTTTTGATTGATGAATACAAAGAAAATCCAACCTCATATAGATGTGTATTTGGAAAAGGGGAGGTTATATAAAAATCTTTTCAGATAATTGTGGATATTCTTTGATGCTAAAAACTCTGCTAACGGTTAGTTACAATGTGGAATCTCAAACTATATCAGTGAACTTTTTATACTCTATTATATAAATAAATATTTATTGGTTTATTTTGTACTTTGAATGGATCTTTTACTAATGTGTGATTTTGTAGCATCATGCATTGGCCATTTGGAAAATACTGCAGATGTCCTAAAGGCTGACACTTTATACAATATCAAAAAATCATGTGTTAATATTACTATTAAATAATACCAGTCTTATTAGAAAGGACTTGGGAAGCTATCAAGCTCACAGTGGGAGATACAAGTTTTCAAAAATCCTAAGTTTTGCTTGAATGCTAAAGTTTTATCATTGCTGATAATACTGTTAGGTTCATCTTTATTTTCAAGATGTCTGCCAAATACCCATGAATACCTACAGTTTATCTGTTAGCTGTAGTTTCAAGTAAAAATGGTGTTCCATGAAGAAAGCCATTAATTCAGTGCAAAACTCAAAAAATTGCACAAGTACTTTTCCTCAAGATAAACAGTGTACTTATAAGTGCTTTATGCATATGTAAATCCATTTAGTCACATAGAATAGTAGTATTAAAAATGTGTACTTAAAACAAATAATTTCTAATGCTTCATTAAAGATCTTTTTAAGTGAAACAGGTATTTTTTACTCTGACAGTGAAGAATACTTTGACTGCTAGTACAGCTTGGGGCCATTGCCTTGGTTTGTGCTAAGGCAGCAGCGATTTTACTCATTGCTACTTCAGTATCATCAGTGCAAATGTCATCACAGTGACAAAGGCAGATAATGGCTTTATTACCCCCCACCTCCCATGATAAAAGGCCCCAGGGATTCCCTAGGGCTTCCCAGGCTACTAGCCAGAGCCATTGATCTAATACATGCTCACAGCACTGACAGTCTTTCCTCTCTGTATTGCTATTCTGAGAGCAGCACCCCTTCCATTAAAAGTTTTAAGTAGCTCCCAAATTCTTCACTCACCAAAAGCACCTTGGTAGGTAACTAGCATTGAATAAGATACAGCCTTTCTTCTCCAAGAGTTTTCTTGGGGATTGGAGAGTAAGGGAAGAGCACAGATAATTAAGGAGATATAATGTAAGAATTCCTTAAAAAGAATTATGTTAAAGGTGATACACAAAAAAGGGAGTGCTAAATTTTGGATCTCACTGAGCCCATGAACCACATGAAAACCAAACTGAACAACTCCACTTCCTTTCCTATCAAACCTCTTTAAAATGCCCAAGTTTAATTGCCTTCACTGCACTTAGCTCCAGGTATTATAGTTTCCCCCTTCCTGTGTGTGCTTGTGTGTTGTTCTTTGGCTTTTGTATTTACCTATTTCATATTTACAGGTGTGTAGCCTTGAGCCACTACTATTGCTGGATAATGCATATTTCTTTTACTTGTCCTTATATTTAAATGTAAGTCTTTCTCTGTCTTAGCCATGTGTTGTTGAAACAGTGTTGGTCTTATTTTGGGTGACATCCCCTCCTCTCCAAGTATGTCAGACAATGCACCAGGGACAGTGCTCTGGAAGTAATATGCCTTTTGTAGAACTCGCGGCTATTCTGTTTCCCTATGGTCTACATCCCTATTCCTCTAGAAGTCCTTAGGGCCATTACCAACTCAGTCTGGCTTACACCACAATATGCTGAACTTCATTTCATGGCAGCGATCCTCTTTCTTGGGGGGATTTCCATAAAACAGCTGAATCCCACCTGGGTGATCGGTGGCAAAAGTCAGACACACGCTCGCCTGTCTGGGAGCCAATAGTAACTTTTTACAAACGCTGCCTCTGGACCAAAGCCCCATGGTTCACAGACTGCTTCTTTAGGAACAACACAGTTAAAAATAAGCCTTTTAACAGAACAAAACACAAACATACAGATGGGATAGTGAGAAAGGCCTTGCCCCTTTGCATTGAGGAGAGATGTTAAAGGTGAGCCAAAAAGAGTAAGAGTACGGGGAACTTATGTCAAATTCCTTTACAACTCCCCTGGATGAAGGGCTGGGGAGAAGGGGGCAGAGATAGGTTCGGGAGAGTCTCTGGCCCTTTAAGGAGGAGGGACAGACATAAGACTCTGTACCTTTAAGAGTCTCTTTGTCTAGAAACCTTCTTATTTACCCTCCTGTGCTTCAACCAAACTTCGACCGGCGATTCACAACGACCCTCTACGCCGCCGCCCCTTACGCCAGGCTCTAATCAGCCGCGCGTTTGTGGCTAACCCTAAACTTTGCGCCTACAGCGCTAACCCTACGAGAGGGTGTCGGTGCCGGGTCGGGACCTAGCGCTGCGCCGTTGGCGCAATGCAGGGCCCAGGGGGCGGGGCTCAGGCAGCCGGACCAATAGGCGGGCAGGGGGCGGGGCTGTGTTCGGTTGTCTCGCGCCCTGGTGACAGCTCGCGCGTGCTGATGATGGCGGTAAATAGAGGGGGGGTCGGGGGAGGGGGCGGAGGAGGTGGGCAGGCAGCAAAGGGGGTAGCTCTAGGGGGTGGGGGGACTGGGACTGGGGAGGCCGCAACGGCCAGGGAGTCCATTCTAAGACTCGGAGGCGGGGACAGGAGTCTCCGGCACACTAGCCCTCCCCTTTAAAGAAGCAAAATCCTCACACACCGGGTGAGGGGCGACAAAGGCGGCGCGCGGCTCGCGGGCGGGAGGAGCGGCGGCAGGGGGCGGGACCGCGGCGCCGGCGGGCTGGGGGCGCCTGGGGCGGGGGCGGTGGGAGGCAAGAGCCGGGAGTAGGGGCGCGCGAGCGCTTTATTTTGGCGGGGAGGGCGGCTACTAGGTTTGGGTAAAAGCCTTGAAGGAAGAGGGGAAGGAAGGCTTGGGGGAGGTCGAGGGGAACAGGGCTAAGAATGAGATGAGGAGGATTAAGGGGAGAAAGGGTTAGAAGCCGGGGAGAAGAGGAGTGAGAAACAGCCAGCCACGGAGGTGGGAAGGAGGCAAAAATCAGGGTGGGCGTTCAGGGAAGCCGGGCAGGGAAGGAGGTTAGGAAGACCAGGGCTGAGAAGAGGGACCCTGGGGTTAGGTGTAAGACCTGCGGTTTGACGGGAAAGCTTTGTAGGGGGTGGAACTGGGGCGAGGGGTACTGGGGTAAGAGTTGGAAGTGGAAGACAAGGAGGGGCAGAGCTGGGGTAATAGTTGGGAGAAGGGGAGAGAGAGTGATTAAGAGCCAGACGTGACAAGGGTGTGAACTAGTGCAGAGCGAGATGAGCTGAAGGACTAGGACCGGCGGTGTGGTGGGAACTGCTGGCGAGGTTCTGAGAAAGGTATGGGTTAGGTGGACAGTGGTTGTGAATTCCGTAAAGTGAGGGACGGCGAATGAGAACCTGGACTAGAACCAGGTGGAGTCAGGAATAAGAGCGTGGTGGAAGGGCAAAAGGAAACAGATGAGAGATGGGCGTTTGTGGGACAACTCCGGGACCAGAAAAGCTGAAAAGGTGACTAGAGTAAGAGTGTAAGAAGTGATGGCTGTCTGGGACAAGGGTAACTGGGTAATCGTGTTAATTGAAGAGGTTCAACAAGATCCGAGGTGAAAACAGTGAGGTAAAGAGACAGGGCTAAAAGCAAACGGGAGAGGAACAAGGAAGAGATGGGCCCCGGGATTTAAAGGGTGAGATGGGGAGTAAGGGAAGAGAAGGGGGCTAGGGGAAGGTGGGAGAGTCCTAATGGATGCAGAGCTGGGGTAGATGCACAGGGGTGGGAATCGGATGTGCATGTTATGGGGAGATGCTCCAGAAGGTCTGCAAGGGTCAGGGCACAAATGCTGTAGTGAAGGATCAAGTGTAGGGAGCGTTTGGTGCAGGAGGAACCATGGTGAGTGAAAGGGTACCTAGATACAGGGGTAAAAATTTAAAAGTAGGGGCAGGCTTAGGGGGTTGCAAGAAAGGAATTCTTTGTTGAGAAGAGAACTGTAAGTGTGTTGAAACTGTGAGTCCTTTTGTCCCTAAAAGCAGGAAATTCCAGAAATCTCTTTTGCTCTTCAAGTAATCTTGAATCCACTTCCACCTTTCATTGCTTTTTATTTGACTTTCATGCCCACTTTGAGGAGATGAGACCTGTTTTGATTTGATTTGATTCTTGTATGAATGATAAAGCATCGACTCTGGGTGGTGAAAAACCTCTGCATTTCACTAGTGTTGTGATAATGGGGGGAAAAGGTGTGTTATTTATAGTGTACCTACCTGTGTAGTGTGATAGTTCTGGTGTTGTAGCAGTGTTGTACCTGACAAGTGCTGGGCAGAGTGTTTTATCTGCAGCATTTTCATTTTCAATGAAGGAGTGCACTGTTGTTGGGATAAAGAGAATCTTTTTGTTTCCATTAGTCAACCAGATTTCTGCTTAATTGTTTTCAGTGGCTGGAGAATATTGAGAAATCATTTCAGAGAAAGGCAAATAACGAACCAGGGAAGTTTACTGGGGGAGAGATTTAAATCAGGGCTGTAGGCTTTGAGTCCTAAACTGCCTGTAGCCTGTGTGGGACCTTTCATACTGCAGTAAGTAACTCACCCATTTAACAAAGTGGAATAAAGAAAGGGAGAATTGTAGAGTGGTAGAGGATTTTAGAGTGGTGGACTTATTTTTTAGGTTAAATAATTAATTTATGAGTAATTGTTATGGAAAAACATCTCTAAGATAATATTGCAAGCTGGAGCTTTGGACAGCTCCACTGCCTCTCTTGTGTTTTACAGTTGTGAATAAAGAAGGCCAGATTAGTATTAATTTTCTAGAAGCTTTTGATTTTTAAGACACTTTTGGAAATTAAAAGGAAGATAAATTTGGGACAAAATTTATCTTCTAATTTAGTAAGAATTTATTCTTACTTAGTATTTTGCTTTTATGATTTTTATTCTGTAATGTTTCCATTTTGCTGAGAATGTGAATGAGTATTTATTTTGCATTTGATGATGCTGGATGATAGCGTATAATGTACTTGGGAAAAGGTACAAACTGTTCTTGAGACTCTTATTTGGAATAATTTTGTTAGTGTGTATTCAGATACACAAAGATACTTTTTTTTTCCAAAATTGTGTAAATTTTGGATTGCCACTGTTTTGTGGGTGTTTGTATAAATAGCAAAGATTGGATTTATGGCATTTGTAGTAGTTAGCAAAGATTAGATTTTGATTTGTGGATATCAGAAACACTGGTTATTAGTATAGGTGAATAATTAGAACTTAATTCTTTCCGAATTCAGCTGCTTTGTTAGGGGCATGGTACTTAGTTCGTGGTTTGTTTCCTGGATTCTGTTAAGCATATATTCAAGGTGATTAGATTGATTTAACAATCTAACAGGATTTTTTTTTAATTACTATTTTTGCTGTTAAGTTTTAAGTGGATTAGTTTGAAAATGTTAACTTTCAAGATGGAGAGTAACTTTGATATGAGGCACTTGTTTCTGTGAAATGTATGTGCATATTCCTTTCCTTCATAGATGTTTGGGCTGGGTTAATAGCAGGTTGTACTCTGTTTGATATTGTCATTTTTATAATGTGATTGTCTTAAACTTGATATCTTTGTACAAATTATTTTAGACTTATTTGATATTGGTAAAGAAGAAAATATAAATTATAGGATCAAATGAGCGATAGAGGTCCATTTGGGTCCTGCCTTTTGTTTCTGTACGCTGCCATAGTGTGCTAAAACACTGATTGTCATTTCGAATGGTTATTTCTCAGTTGATGTTTCTAAAGCTGAAAATGGATTTTTTAAAAAATTAGATAATACTGTATCAATGATAAATTTAAGCTTTCTTTTCATTTGTCCATCAAGTAGAATTCCACCCAGTTTAACTTTATTTTGATTATATTGATTATAATCTTATTTGCTAAGCAAAAAAACTTTTTATATTTTCAGATTTGAATGAGTAGGTTGTACGTAATTAAATGTTTTCCTGGTTAATCATAGATTCTTTGGATGGGAAGAGACCTTGAAAGGACCTCTAGTTTATCCTACAACTTCAGTCAATATGCCACTTAAATCATTCCAGGTAGATAAAAATTTATCCTATTTTTTAAATCTTCAGTAGTGTGGCAACCTTTGTAGGTAATCTTTTCTGGCATTTAATTATTTCCTATACCAGGAGAGTCTGTCTTCTATTTAACCAGCACCTACTTAATGCTATATTTGTGTTTGTTTCCTCTTGCCCCATTGTCAATTTTTGAGGAAAAAATATCTGCTTACTGTAGTATTCATAAGACCTTAATTCTTCATAAACTTAATAATAGTAGCTAACCCATGTATAATGCTTTTGTGCCAGATGCTGTTATAAGCACTTTGCAAATTGTAACTCATTTATTCCTCACAGCAGTCTTAAGAAGTAGGTACTATTACTATTCTCATTTTACATGTGATGAAATAAAGGGTCCTTAAGATTAAATGACTTGCCCAAGGTTATACTCAGACATTTCTACAGCAACTTGTTTGGTATGTAATATTTTTTAGTACAAATAATACTGCTTTTTGTTAAAAGTGGTACATTTAATCTTTATTTTAGTTCAAAAGATAGACTTCTACCAAGCGTCAACCTTGGCATTTTGCCAGCAGAATCTGTGTTCTGGGTTTACCTCCGTCTGCCTTTCGTGAAGTCATCCCTCCCCGCTCTCTTCTTCAGATTCAACACTTAACAGGTTTTGTTTGCCAATCCTTAAATTATCCTTGTGATTCTGTTATTAAGGTTTTCTCAGTTCGTTTCTAGTTGGGGAACCTAGGGCAGACACCATAAGGGTTATGTGTAATACAAAGATTACATCAAGGTTCTCAAATACTTCTATTTTTTTAATTCCAAAATTGTATTTATAAAACAACCCCAAACCAATAAAAAAAGTGCCTTGCTGCATGACAGATTAATTGTCTATCTTTTTAGCTAGAAAAAGGCCCTGGATTTGTTAGGCACTATAACAGGTTTGTAGTTGAAAGATTATTGCTGTTTGAGGAAAAATGGATTTTTCCTGATTTCCAGATTCCAGTGTAGATATCTGTAAGCAAAATCTGTTCAGACCCTTGCTGTTTTTTTTTACTGTTTTCTGTTTATGTGTGCCTGTCTAAGTAATATACTATGTCCGTTTACCTATGCTTTAATTGGTTAAATAAATTGATCGACTCATTTTTAAAAATAACAATTACTGTTTACTAAGTATCTGGCATTAGGTAAGTGTGTGAATTGTTTGAAACTCAAAACAACCCCATGAGGGACCTTCTGTTGTGAATACTCTATTTTTTTATGACTTTTGATTTTATTACAATTTTCAAATTGATAGAAAAGTTGCAAAAGTGATACAAGGAACTTCTGTATACCCTTACTCAAAATCACCTATTGTTTTCATTTTGCCTCATTTGCTTTATCATTTTCTCTCAATTTTGAGTATTCTTCAACAAGTAAAACTGAAGAAAGTACATATGAAGGCTTTAACTTTAAAAAGAAAAGGGAAGAAGGTTTTGAGGATATCAGAAAGTTTGATGTATGTTTGATTTTAGTCAAGCACTTGAAGCAAAGGAATCTTAAGATTAGATTTAGAGTGGATTTTGTGTTTTGATGCTCTGCTGTCTTCAGTACATTCCGAGAGTCTTTCAACTGTGAATGACGGATTTGTAGGCCCTCCCATCAGCAAAAACTCTGTCCTGCTGTACCCCTCTGTTAGGAACTTCCCCAGTGCCTGGCATGGTCTGCTCACATGTGGGCGTGTCCTCAGGACATGCTAGCTTTAATGGTGTATGAGTGACTGTTGTGTAAGAAACAGGAACCGTGGAGTCTTTCGTTACCATGACCAAGAAATATTTAGGTGAAATACATATTTTGAAGATTCTTATGTAGCTTCAAGGAGCTGGAAAAGATCAAAGTACAAAATGCATTGCTTTAAGAACATTGGTTGGGGCTGGGCACTGTGGCTCATGCCTGTAATCCTAGCACTTTGGGAGGCAGAGGCAGGAGGATGGCTTCAAGCCCAGGAAGTTTGAGACCAGTCTGGGCAAGAGTGACACCCCCGTCTCTACAAAAAATAGAAAAATTAGCCGGGCGTGGTAATGCATGCCTGTAATCCCAGCTATTTAGGAGGCAGAGGCAGGAGGATCACTTAAGCCCAGCAGTTTGAGGTTGCAGTGAGCTACGATGACACCACTGTATTCTAACCTGGGAGACAAAACAAGACCCTGTCTCAGAAAACAAACAAACAAACAGACATTGGTTGGGATTAATACAAATAGGTTTGCCTTACTTATCGTGAGGGAATGAATAGACATATCTTAACAATCTATTACCTTCCCCCCAAATAAACCTGAATTTTAGTGGCCTTTTCAATTTAACTGAGCCCCCTCTCCACTTCCAGTCATCCCCAGTGCTCACTAAAATGATACCTTGTCCATTTGATAAAGGCATGACCTGCAGAAGGTCCTGTTGATTTAAGTGAAAGGAATATTAGTTGTATTCTGACCAATGTAAAATACAGCATTTGTGGGCTTATTTTCCTTTTCTTCCTCTCTTTAAGCGATCATCAGAGCTATGAAATACAGCTCCTTATTAAAGCTGATTGTAATAATTAAAAACACTTCCCTTTCATAAAGATGAGGAAATTATAAATTATTTGGAAAGCATCTTTCTAGCTGTGCTTTATTGTTTCTGAGACATGGGCAGTTTTTAAAGACTGTAATACTGTTCCTTTTCCATTCACATGTTAATAGAACTCTGAAAAGTAAGGCGCTTTCCTGAAATTTTCAGGGTTGATTTTTATTATATGTCAAGCTGTAAACAGCATTCCGTGACAGGTATTTTCTCTCTTTGTCTTCTATTGAGCTAATTAGTAATTTACACTCTAGTAGCATCTCTTCCAGCCTTACTGTGTGAAAACGCCTGCTACTGTGTGCCTTCCGTGCAGCCAGGGCTGGCAAATGATTGGGGGCAGATGTTGGTTAGCACATCAGAAGGATCAGGGATAAAATTCATTTTTGTGTGATGTTTTAAAAGATGTGTTTTAAAGGCTTTTGTATGTGTCCTTCCCCTACTCCACCATCCCCTCCCTGCATTCAGATAGGAATATTATGATCTTTTGTAACCCGGAGCTACTATCCTTGATTCAGTTTTGGATTGTTTTCTATTCTGTCCCCCACCCCCACCCCAACGATGTGGGATTTGGGGAGGATTAGCGGGGCAGTCTGGCATAGTTTAGAGCCCATGAAGCTGGTCTTCACTACTCCCTCCCATCATCAGAATACAGAGCTTTCAGTCACTGTGTTTAGAACCCAGCAGTGCTTGCTTCTCTTGCTGAGCAAGTTGTGTGAGGGATAGGGGGGCAGCACTGTGGCTAGTGAGTTAGGAAGATGCTTTTATATGCTGCTCATAATCTAGCCAAAGGAAGGATAGGCCCTACTTTTGTGTCAGCTTTTTAAAAATGCAGCAGAGAATGACCAAAAGATAATTTATAGCTTGGCTTTAGCATTTTTGTCACATTGATGTCTTGTTCTTTCCTGCCTCCTGTTCTCTCTCTTTCTTTCAGTCTCTGACCCGGGAAAGAAGATGCATAGGATCTGTCATGTGTTCACTTGAATGGGTCACGTGGGTACATTAAAATAGCAAAAGCTTTGGCTTTGAAATAAAGTCTTTAAGAATCAGTTTGTGCCGGCACCGTGGCTCACACAAGGTGGCTCATGCCTGTAATCCTAGCACTCCGGGAGGCCAAGGCAGGAGGATTGCTTGAGGTCAGGAGTTCAAGACTAGCCTGAGTAAGAGTGAGATCTCTTATCTTCTAAAAACAGAAAAAATTAGCCAGGTGTGGTGATGCATACCTGTAGTCCCAGCTGCTAGGGAGGATGATAGTCCCAGCTGCTAGGGAGGATGAGGCAGGAGGATTGCTTGAGCCCAGGAGTTTGAGGTTACAATGAGCTATGATGCCCACTGTACTCTAGCTGGGGCGACAAAACAAGACTCTGTCTCTAAAAAAAGAATCAGTTTGTTTTGTGAATATAAATTTTAGTTGAAAATTAAAGGAAAGGTAGTAGGCATTTGCTGACTTATCAGTTTTGAGCCAAAACCTTTCTTGAATGCCAGATAATTTGTGGTATTTATTTTTGCAGTTATGGATGCTAATTTATCGGGATAATAAGGTCAAAGTCCCTGTTAGAGCTAATTAGATTTTCCTTGACAAATATTGTTACCTGGAGATAGCCACAAAGAAAATCAGGTAAGAAAATGTGAATAGCCATCATTGCTAATAGCCATCATTGCTAATAGCATTGTAATCATAGACATGTAGCCCTTGACAGGAAATCAGCATTCATGAACAGAGGTCATTTTATTTACATAAGCATTCACAGAGTTGTATGAGGCTTCATGAATGTTTTATTTTTATAAATCAGAATGCCTAGAACATCCCTATGAATGGCTATAGCTAACATGTATGTGTCTTATTCTTTTTCTTTTCTTTTTTTTTCTTTTCTTTTCTTTTTTCCTTGAGACAGGGTCTTGCTTTGTCACCTAGGCTGGAGTGCAGCGGTGCAATCACAGTTCACTACAGCCTCGTGCTCCTGGGCTCAAGTGATCCTCCTGCCTAAGCCTCCCAAGTAGCTGTGACCATAGGTGTCCACCACCTTGCCTGGCTAATTTTTTTAAAAAATTTTTTCTAGAGTTGGGATCTCACTTTGTTGTCCAGGCTGGTCTCATACTCCTGGCCTCAAGTGACCTTCCCACTGTGGCCTCTCAAAGTGCTGGGATTATAGGCATGAGTCACCACGCCCAGCCTTACTCTCCTTTTTCTATATTCTAATACAACCATCTATATCAATTGTCTTAATTATATTCAATGCTCATGGCTAGGCAGTCTTGTATTAATACCATAACATCTAAAAAGTCAAAGGTCAGGTTAATAAACAACATTGTGTATAAAAAAGTAAAATCATCAAAATGAACTGATCAGAGAGGGGTGTTATAAGAAGAAAAAGTGAACACATGACTATGGAATTGAATGTAATCTTAAAAGAAATCTTCCTAAAATATATTGCATAGCTTGAAAAGCTTGTAACAGTGCATTTCAAGTAAAGGTAAGTGTGTTTTAATGAAGACACCAGCCTCATGTGTGGTTGGCATCATTTTCTATTCCATGCTAAAAATCCCAAATTGGTGAAACCTTACCAGTCTCCCTGATTATACTGTTAATATAGTTCTTGAATTTTTTTTCTTCATAGGCAGTTCAGCTTAGGCTACAACTAATAAAAAAGTCAAAATCTATTTAAGCTATAAATTCAGTAATCGTAATCACTTAAGTAAATATAAAACAAAACAAAACATAATTACCACTTTACCTTTCAGATTGACAAAAATTTAAAAAGTTGATGATAGCCAGTGGTGAGTGAGGATGTGGGAAATTTGGAACTCTCACATATCATTGGCAGGACTGTAAGTGTTCTTGAAGGTAAATTTGGCAGTGTCTATTGGAATTTAAAATGTGTGTACCCTATGACCCAGCCGTTTGTTCCACTTCTAGGAATTTGTTCTATTGATATATTCATACACTTACATGAAAAATATGTTTACAAAGTTTTTCTCTGTAGCACCATTCATTATAGTAAAAATTGATGTTTGTCAGTCAGGGACTGGTTAAATAATTTATAATGCATCCTCACAATAGAATACTATTTAGCTGTTAAGAATGCAATAGATCTCTATTTGCTGATGTGAAAAGATGTTCATTAAGTTATTAAAAAAAAGTCATGTTATAGAACAATATGTATAGAATATTTCTATTTTTGTAAAATGGAAGGACTGGGATTAAAGTGTTCCTTTTTTGGGGAGGAAATGTTCACTTTTTACTCTATATACTTCTAGAAATGTTTAATTTTAACAAATATGTGAGGTTGGGTTAGTTGACTCAGAACATTTTTATGAAGGAACCTTCTGTAGCAGTAAGGGAGGGGAAGGAAGTTGGTTAGAGGAGAGAACTGTTCCATTCATATGAGAACTATTAGTTGAGTTTTTGAGTCAGAAATGAGGACTGAAATGATAGGGGTTATAGTGGAAGTTGAGGCCAATTGGTGGAGGTTTTAAAGGAAATGATAGAGAGCCTGCATTTGATTTGAAAAATGATCTCTAGAATGGAGATGGTAATAGTACCTAGTTTATTGGGTTGTTTTAAGGACTAAATTAGAAAATGCACATGAAATGTGTAGAACAGTGACTGGCACGTAGTTTAAGTGCTCAATGTTAGCTATTATTATTGAATGAAAAATACATCCTCTTTTGTAAGCCTGTATAAATTAATGTATTGTCTTTTATGATGTGTGGTAATGATTCCACTGACCCCACTGATAGATCGTGTAGTTTGAGTTTTTTCCGGTAATATTACTGGTTGGCGAAACCCTTCCTATTATTTACCTTTGGATCTTCCCACTTAATGACACTTAATATCAAAATCTGAAATACTGAAGTATTGCAATTTAGAGCCTTATAGACATATGATATCCTCCAAGCTATTAGTTTTTTGTACAAGTATTATCATATATACTAATTAATATTTGGGATTTGTGGCATTTCATTATGAGACATTAAAAATGGGGAGAACAGGTAATTTTTTTGGAAACTCTTATTTGCTGTGCCCAGGAGATGTGAAGTAGACATGTTGCTTTGCACTGAACGTGTTAATCAGTTTTTGTTAGCAGTGTGGCATAATGAACATATTAGCTACAACACCTACATTGACAGCCAGCAGTCTGCTTGTGAAATCTTTTAGAAAACAGAAATCTGGTGAGAAGTGTTCCTGAGCAGTTGAAGTATCTTTGGGTTGGGGGCGGGGGGAGGAATTACGAGAACAAATAAAACCGAAAAAATTTCTCTTCCAAAAAGTAATCATTTCACCACTGAAAGCCATGAGAAAAGGTATTTTACCCGAGGATTGAGATATGGTAGTGTAATTTATGTAGGGCTTTAGAGTTCTTTTTTGTATTTTTGACTTGTCATTTAAATTTGTCAGTTAAAGAACTTCAAAGGTATGTTTCTATTTGATGAAAAAAATTTTGTGGAGTATTTAAGGATGATGAGTTTCTCACTTTATGGTATATATAGTCTAATATAAATTATTTTTCCTTTCCACTTTCAGTTAAAACATATCTTTTTGAAGTTTAAAAAAATCAACAGAAATAACAAGAAAAGTTTCTGTTTAAGCAGAGTTTTTGAGAAAAAGTGTTCAATAAGTTTTTATTGAATAAATTAGTGTATGCTTGAATGAAAAATATCATTCTGAATTTGGACTTCATACTCCCATGATTTGGACCCAGTCTAGCATTGGAGTACAAAGGTCTGTTCAGCCCTCATTCCCATGTGCATTTTTCTCCCGTACGCCACGGGCACCCTCTCTAATGTGTTTGATATATGTCCTTGATTCCATATGCATTTTTGTAAAATGCTTTGTGATTTTTTTTTAATGTATGTATCTTTAATTAAAATAGCTCGTTATGCCACACTGTTGTAGCTTTTGACCATAGAATTCTCCCTATAAAATTGTTGTAGGTCTTACTCTGGTTTTTAAAACCTTAGTACTATGTTTTAAGATGTATTTATGTTGGATGTAGATTTAGCTAATTGCTCCTAACTGCCGCATAGTATTCCGTGGTGTGCATTCATTCCCATAGTGACGGGCACCTAGGCTACCACAAACAATGCTACCAGTAACAGTCTTGCATATCTCCATTATGGACGTGTTTGTAAATTCCTGGGGACACAGATCCAGGAGAGGCATTGTGGCTGTCAGGCTGCCAAATGACTGTATCAGTTTACATCCCACAGCACTGGGTTCCTATAACCTCCCCAACACTTGGTGTTGTCCACATTTCTAATTTTTGCCTTTTAGTATTTCTAATACTAGTGAGTTTGAGCATTTCATCATATTCTAGTGAG
This sequence comes from Propithecus coquereli, assembly GCF_000956105.1. NCBI lineage: Eukaryota > Metazoa > Chordata > Mammalia > Primates > Indriidae > Propithecus > Propithecus coquereli. The sequence goes on from NW_012140302.1 coordinate 2,640,966, forward strand.
CTGTTTTCCTTCTGTGAATTGCCTCTTCATATCCTTTGTTTCCTGTATTTTTCTTTTTGATTTATAGAACTCCTTTTATATATATAGAAATTATATATATCAAAACCCTGGACTGGGCGTGGTGGCTCATGCCTGTAATCCTAGCACTCTGGGAGGCCAAGGTGGGAGGATCACTCAAGGTCAGGAGTTCAAGACCAGCCTGAGCAGGAGTAAGACCCCGTCTCCACTAATTAGCCGGGCATGGTGGCGCATGCCTGTAGTCCCAGCTACTTGGGAGGCTGAGGCAGAAGGATTGCTTGAGCCCAGGAGTTAGAGGTTGCTGTGAGCTAGCTAGCCTGACGCCGTGGCACTCTAGCCTGGGCAACAGGAGCAAGACTCTGTCTCAAAAAAGAAAAAACCCCTGGTTGGTTTTGGACCATACAAATATCATTTCCTGAGGTGTCATCTATCTATTAATTTTGTCTGTGGTGTTCTTTATTGAACAAAAATATTTTATTTTGATGTCATCAAATACATTTTTTAGCTTTAATATTAGTGCTTCTTGGACTTAGGTCACTAGATTGTCTCCCCAAATTTCTTTCTTTTAGCTTTATGGCTTCACTTTTTCCATTAAGTTTTTAATGTGTATGGAGCAATCTTCGAATGTGGTGTAAGATTTGAATTCAGCTTTATTTTTCCTGATTTCCCAGCACCATCTACTAAATTACTGAATTTTCCAGTTGATTTGCGGTTACGCCCTTATTGTAAATCAAGTTTCTGTTTATACATAGGTCTGTTTCTCACCTTTCTATTCTGAGATTTCTTTTTATTTATTTATTTTTTGGAGACAAAGTCTTGCTGTCACCCAGGCTAGAGTGCCGTGGCGTCAGCCCAGCTCACAGCAACCTCAAACACTGGGCTCAAGCAATCCTCCTGCCTCAACTTCCTGAGTAGCTGGACTACAGGCGGTGCTGCGCCCAGCTACTTTTTTCTGTTTTTCATAGAGATAGCAATCTCACTCTTGCTGAGGCTGCTCTCAAACTCCTGACCTCAAGCGATCCTCCCACCTCAGCTTCCCAGAGTGCTAGGATTATAGGCATGAGCCACCTCTCCTGGCCTAATTTTTTTGTATTTTTAGTAAAGACGGGGTCTTGCTCTTGCTCAGGCTGGTCTTGAACCCCTGAGCTCAAGCGATCCTCCGGCCTTGGCCTCCTGGAGCGCTAGGATTACAGGCATGAGCCATCGTGCCCAGCCTCACCTTTCTATTCTGTCTCATTGGTCCATTTATCTCAGAGTTACTTAATGGGAACACAGTTGGTACAGTGGGTGTGGTTAGCATCACTGGCCCTGTCCACTGAATGCCAGTTGTACTGCCCAGTAACTGATATCTTTGATGCCTGTGCATTTCCAGATACATCCTATCCTGCACCATATCATGTTTATTTCTATAGTTGGATTTCTTCATTTATCTAGTTCCCCTCCCTCCCTAAATGTCCTGCTGTAATTTTGATTGAGATTATACTTAACTTTTAAATTAATTTAGCAAGACTTGGCATCTTTTTACAAAGTTAAGTCACTCCATCCATGAGCATGAAAAAATGAACTTAGTATTTTATTTTATTTATTTTTGAGACAGAGTCTCACTCTGTTGCCCAGGCTAAAGTGCCGTGGCATCAGCCTAGCTCACAGCAACCTCAAACTCCTGGGCT
>NW_012140302.1:2643473-2646399 GCF_000956105.1 Propithecus coquereli
GATTTAGTTTAGTTAGTTTAAAAAAAATCTTCCTTGGTCAAAAATCAGTAGCTCATCAAAAAATATCAGATCCAGCTATTTCCCCCTGTTTGCAGTTTCCCTAGATGTCAGAACACCGAATAAATAATAGGTAATATCCTTTTTACCTCCCCATCCATGAAAAACCCAACATTTGATCAATAAGTATGGTTTTAACATACATTGATTTTTAGTAGACGATATTAAATGATTAGCAAATGCTTTATGATACCCCTCATTTTGCTATAAAAGGGCGATAGAAAATACAGATGTTTTGTTTTTTAAAGTATTTGGAGATAGAGAAAAGCATATTTCCTAACTGAGATGTCATTCTTAGGGTCTTAGACAAAGCTGGGCAGCCATTGTTTCCGATTTGAGTCTTACCATTATTTGTTTCAGTCTCCAGAAAAGAATGAGTGACTTACTCAAACTGCTCCTTGCCTCGTTCCAACGGACACAGTATTTATGCCTTCCTTTCCTGAGGAAACATTACCGTTTTTTAAGTGCTTTCATTCCTGACCAAGATACAATGCAATCAAGTTGTTCTTCTGACTTTGATTTGTTAAGTGGTTGACATAGCTCTAAATCATGAACTTTTCCCAAAGACATCGTAATACGTTAAAAATTTTTCCTTCTCCTTTTCTCTTTGCTGATTTTGTAGCTATGACTTTTGATTAGGTATCTATCAGTGAAACAATATTTCCTGCTGTTAATTTTTTTCAGACATAGCCATACTCTATGCTAAGGGGTGGAGTTTTCCAAATACTTTGATTTTGCTGTGCCTTGAAAATTTTTTTTCTTTGGTCCCCCCACCCCCCCGAAATCTTTCTTGGAAAAATCATATTTTTAGATGTGATTTTAAAACATTTATTTTAACCTTTTCAAGAAATCTTTTAAAATTTAGTTTTTATTAATGCTAAGCCTATACATAGCATAAAGAGTACATTACTGTCTTTCCCCTACCCAACATTTGTCCTCTCCAGGGACCTCCACTTTCTACTCTTCTACCTGTTTTTTGTTTTCTTTTGTTTTTATATTTATTGCCATATTTCTAAACAGTAGGCTTATACTGCTCTTTTTAAAAATCTGTATAGGTTGTTCTCTAGACCTGCACAGCTGTCATCCTAGGATCAACTTTTTCCCATGTCCTGGTATTTCCTTTGCCTCCATGTGTTAGAGTCCTCTGTTTCCTGGCCCCCATATCTTTCTCCTTTATATTTTCTATTTTAATTTTTGTGGAGCACATTCTCTAGCGGCTCCTGAGAAAAAGGTATATGGAATGTAAATTTGTTTTGAGAATCTGCATATGTAAAAATGTCTTCATTTTCTCTCATACTGGTTTATAGCTTACCTGGGTATGGAATTCTAGATGGAAGAATATTTTCTCTGAGTTTAACAGGCATTACTCTATTGATTTCTGGGTTCCGTTGCTGCTAATGAGAAGTCTGATGCTGTTCTGATTCTCGATTTTTTTTTTTCCTCCTGGGAAATGTTCCAAAATTTTATGATAATCTGTCTCACTCTGGGCCTTGTTTTATCTTTTGTGCTGAGCACTCTGAGGGTCTTTTCAATTTGGTAACAGATTTTTCAGTTCCAGGAGATTTTCTTGAATTCTTCAATTCTAACCAACCTCTCCTTCCTCCCTATTGCACCCTGTTTTCTCTATTCTTTCTCTCTGGAACTCTTAACTATTTGTGTTTGGAACTTCTGGACTGATGAGTCCTTTAATTTTCCTATCTTTTCTATTTCACATCTTTTTGTCTCTTTGTTCTACTTTCTGGGAGGTGTCTTGATCTTCATCTTGAGACTTTTCTAATTTTATATTTCTGTTGCCATATTTTTAATTTTCAAGAGTTTTTTTCTCTGAATGTTACTTTTTAATAGTCTATTTTTGAAACTTTTTGTTTCATAGATGGAATAGCTCTTCTCTGAGTATGTTAATTATAATTTTTTAAACAAGTTTCTTCAGCTTCCTAGACCATCTCTATTTCCTTAAAATACCTTTACTTGTTCATTTGTTTTGGTCTTCCATTTAGGGGATTTCCTTAAATGAAGAGCTATGCTATCTTACTCGTATTCAAGAGTAAGCTGCTAAAAAATCCAAAGCTGGATTTGCCAGAGTGGCAGCTTCTTAAGGTTAACTGATGGTCTTCATTGTCAGGTGATTCGCCAGAGACCCAAATTTCTTTAGCGGTCACCTCTAGCAGTCAGTATTTGCAGTTTTTCTCTTGGCCAGGTTCTTCCCCAGAGAAAATGTGGAATTATCTGCTTAGGGCTTACAAACCCGGTTGTAACATTAGGGAGCTGGGTGCGGAAAATGCTAGGTATGTCTCACCTCTCATGATAGCAACTTTCTCTCTCTCTTTTTTTAATTCTTTTTTTAGTTTCTGCTTTCATCCTGCAGCCAAATCAACTTTCTCTTAATCCCCATCTTTCTTAAACTAGTGGGCCTGGGTTGTGCCTAGTTCAGAGTCTCTCTGATGATCTTACCAGAGAGTAAACCTCCCATCCTCTGCCCAGTGGCTACTTAGAGTCCAAGTGAGAATGTAGGGGTAGAACTTTCACCCCATTTCTCCTCTTTTCAGCCCTTCCTGCTGTCCTTCCTTTCAGAGTCATCCTGAGTTTTTCTGGTGTATCTTAGCACAATTCAGTTTGCTGTGGGCACCCCCTCAAAAATGCTCTTAGGTTTTTGCTTTTTTTGCTCTGCTAAGTCAAATAATGTACTCATCTGCTTTTCAGCTTCCAAAAGCTTTGTTGCACTTAACGAAAAATTATACATAAGGTGATGTATGTTAATTAGCTTGATTTAACCATTTCAGAATGTGTATATATCAAAACATCACATTATACATCATAAATATATGCACTTTTTGTCAACTATACCTTAATAAAAATAAATAAATGTTCA
>NW_012140302.1:2648794-2650908 GCF_000956105.1 Propithecus coquereli
GTTTTGTTCTAATAAAAAAATTTGTGTGTGGACAGTTGATGAAGTTACAGTTTGCAATGGTAAATACCACATGAAGGTTTTAGTTGAAAAGAGGTACTTCAGAGCTGGGTGCAGTAGTATGTGTCTGCAGTCCCAGCTACTTGGGAGGCTGAGCAGGATTGCTCGAGCCCAGGACTTCAAGGCTAGTCTGGGCAATGACACTTTGTCTCTTTAAAAAAAATAAATAAATAAGTACTTTATAAATGTTAGAAAGCATATTGCCTAAGAAGTAAAATTTAAGATAAATTTTAAAAATGGGGTCCTCTATCAGTGATTCATTCTACCAGCAATGTATATTAATACATCCTTTGTGCCATGTACTATGCTTTGTCAACAGGACACAATAATGGATGAGAAACAATCCCTGCCCCCAGGAAGCTCACAGTCTAGGTTGCCATTCCATGTATGCTGTGTAACACCACTTCGTAAACTCATGGACCACATTTCTGTTTAATGGTGAAAAAATATTTTAATAGCTTATAGAAGATCAATCCATTTGGCAAGTGACAGCACTACTATCATCTAGATTATTCTGAACTACAAAGTGTCTAAATACAGTCCTAGCACCCTTTGTGTTTCACAGGAATTAACAAATCTGTTTTTCAGTTTCTGTGCAGAGGCCCTGAATTTGAACTTAAATCGTTATTGAGAGCTGTAAATGGATAAAACCCATAGCACACTAATAACATTTAATCTTAGAATAGTGAAGTCAGCAGATCTTGAACCTTTTGTTCATGCTGTCTATATTATGCACTGCAATGTAAAGTGTTATATGTTTCTTATTATTTATTCTGGGTGATACGTACAAAATTTTAGAATTTTCAGTTTGAGTGGGTCTGGAGATCGCATAGTTCATCAGCGGCAGACTGAAACCAGGCTTCCTGATACCTAGCCTAGTCCTCTTCCTACCAGTCGATGCTGAGCTTCCTAATTTAGCGGCCAAGAGAGATTTAATTGTAATTGCTGATTGTGGTCTCCTTAAAATTTTATACAAGGTTTCCTTATTTAGCTGTGGATGCATGTAAAATTTTTCATTTAGTTGTGTGAGTTTCCTCAGCCTTTGTATCTTCCAAGGCTCTTAGCCTGTTTTAACTTTGATTAGATGACTGATCATTTATTATTAAAAATAATCATTTATGACATTGACTTAAAAATATGTTGTATGGCCAAGCGTGGTGGCTCACGCCTGTAATCCTAGCACTCTGCGAGGCCAAGGCCGGCAGATCATTTGAGCTCAGGAGTTCGAGACCAGCCTGAGCAAGAGCGAGACCCCGTCTCTACTGAAAAAATAGAAATTAGCTGGACAACTAAAAACATATATATAAAAAAAAAATTAGCTGTGCATGGTGACGTATGCCTGTAGTCCCAGCTACTCGGGAGGGTGAGGCACAAGGATTGCTTGAGCCCAGGAGTTTGAGGTTGCTGTGACCTAGGCTGACACCATGACACTCTAGCCCGGGCAACAGAGCGAGACTCTGTCTCAAAAAAAAGAAAAAAAAAAAATGTTGTACTTGTAGACTTTCTACCCAAATGCAAAGAGAGCATCTAACTCAGGTTTTGAGCCATTGGTTCATTGGCAGTGACGATGAGGGTATGCTGACTCCACAGCAGTCAGCATTAGATTATCCTAGATTATCACACTTGCCTTGCCTACTGTCAGGGCTGTCTTGAGGCACCTGGGGGATATGTGTGGAAGCATTCTGAAAACCATAAAGTGCTATAACAATATGTTTTGCTCGTATTCATGCATAAATCTTCTAATTGTATACTTGAGACTTTTGATCATAAGACATTTTGGTATGTGAGCTAATATTTTGGGATAGGCCAAAAATGTGACTGGGTCAAGGAAAGCACTTAAATCCAGCAAAGCCTTGCTGATAGTAAAATTCTGGAGTAAATGGGTGGTGGGAAATAAGCCTAGTTTGTTAGTGCTTTAGGATGTAAATGGAAATCATAGGTGGACTTGAAAATTTTGTCCATGTTTAACATCCAGCCTCTTCGTTCTTTCATCAGTATTCATGGAGCACCTGGTAAGGACTAGGCACTTTTTTAGACACCAGCGATGTTCACAATAA
>NW_012140302.1:2650958-2652153 GCF_000956105.1 Propithecus coquereli
AACTGTTGGGCTGAAGTGATCCTCTTGCCTCAGCTTCCCGAGTAGCTGGGACTACAGGGATGCACCAATATGTCCTGCTAATTTTTCTATTCTTTTGTAGAGATGCTATGTTGCTCAGGCTGGATTTGAACACCTGGCCTCAAGCAATCCCCCTGCCTCAGCCTTCCAAAGTGCTAGTACTATGGGCATGAGCCAGGCTGCACCCAGCCATTTTTTTTTTTTTAATGTTAAAAAGGTTTTTGTCCCAGATAAAGAGGGAAAAAAAACCTTTGTTGTAGTTGTTTCCCCTCTTATTCTTTGTCCTTGTAGATTTTATGTGTATACTGCCACTGCCATTTTAATGGAGTCATGGAGGGAGCAGAGGTAAGTGCAGGCGTTCAATGTATCATTTTCACTGAAAACCCAAGCTTATTTCTTTGGTATCTTGTTTAAACACAAAACTTAATAGGTGGGTGGCTTGTAGCAATTGCAAAATGTTGCTACAGTAGTAGAATTGTATATAACATAAGTTCATTTTTGTTTCTGTTATCCTCAATGATTAACGCCTAACATATAGTTTGCTATAAGAGAATGACATCTGAATGACTGGGGATTTTGCAGATGGAATAATGGAAATTTAAGTCATTAAGTAACTTAAATGTTCCTTTTACATGTGTGGAAACTGATATTCGGAGAGCAGAAATGGCTAATTCCTATTCATTTATCATCTCTCTAGAGCTAGAACTCAATTTCTTCTCTCACGTTCTTTTCCTTTCCAGTATCTTCTCATTAAACTGACTGAAAATAGAAGCCCTTTATCTGTTGCTTATGTCACCCGAATGTCCTATTAATTTTGTATAGGCATTAGGTTCCAGTCATTTGTAGAATTTTTTAAAATTTTATTTTATGTTTTTATTCCTGTTAATGTTTGGGGTCTAGGTTTCAGTAAATTTTAAAACTTGAGAAAATTTATGTCTTACCGTTTAAAGATGTTTATGCTTTAAAGAACTTATATTTAGCATTTATACGATTTCTTTTTTCCTATTATTCCCTTTGTCTTAGTGGGTTCCAAAAGTTCTTTGTGAAGAGAATGGAAACTCTCCTGAGTATAGTTATAGCAGGTAAAATTATTTAGAACTAATCAATATACCTGTTAAAATTTTAAAGTATCATGGAAAGGGGAAGCAGGTATTATAAAAATGTCAAGGTTTCTTTG
>NW_012140302.1:2662803-2665028 GCF_000956105.1 Propithecus coquereli
TTTTTAGTAGAGATGGGGTCTCGCTCTTGCTCAGGCTGGTCTAGAACTCCTGAGCTCAGATGATCCGCCTGCCTCGGCCTCCCAGAGTGCTAGGATTACAGGCGTGAGCCACTGCGCCTGGCCATCATCCATGTTTTTAGTTTGTTCCTATAGTAGTGATATGTTTTATTTATCTGTAATTGCACTTCCCTCCCATTCAAAAGTGTTGTGCAGAAATTTAAATGATGTAAGTGGATATAGATGGAAAATATTTGAATGTATGGAGTCTTATTAATAGTTTTCAGAATTGAGCTGACTTATTATAATTTCCCAGTTTTCAAAATCACTATTATAATTATTGAAGTCATTAATTCTTCATATTAATAACTGTCTCCTGGGACTTCAAGCCTAAACTCCATGTGATTACATATCCTAGGTGGTACTTAGTATAGAACTGATTATTGTAGTCAGCTTTTGGGCTAGAACTCCTGGCTCCAAGTGATCCTCCCTCCTTGGCCTCCCAGAGTGCTAGGATTATAGGCGTGAGCCACTGTGCCTGGCCTGTAGTCACGTTTTGGGGAGCATCCAAAATTATCAAAATAACTTGGATTTAAATGCAATTAAGTTAACTTTAAAATTTTTGGTGTTTTTTTATTTAAACTAGGGTCATTTGGATAGGAAAGAGGGACATTTTATGGATGTGAAACTTACATATATTTAGTGTCAGCTTAGCTTTTCATGGATAAGGTTGCCTCAGAACCCCCTAATCCAGAAACAGTGAAAGTTATAAGCTCTCCCTAAGAATATTTGTGTATTGCCTGGGCTTCATGATCTTGCAATCTCTTCTGTCTCCGGGGCCTGTACTTTCTTGCCTTGTGCTGCTTATTTGCACCATAGTGCACCCAGATGTGAAACTTGCCTCCTTCTCTGATTTTCAGGAAGGTCCTATTCACCCAGGGCATTTATGGATTTTGTATACCTAACTGAAGAAAGGGGGCAAAATAGAGGTAGAATGAACCTTACTTTGTATTATTACAAACAACTTCCCTAGTAAGGCATCCCCCTTCTTAAAATGTTTTCAGACCTCTCTTGACTGGAGAGGTTCACCCCCACCAAATCCCAGCTTTGCTCCATTACACTATCTCTTCTTGTCCTTTCTCTCTCCTCATTATTCTTTTTCCCATTCCTTTCATAGATAAAACAATTCTTCCCCTTCTCTATTGCAGAGCAGTTTCCCTTTCTTGGCAACCATTCTGGGATCTTGACAGCCATTCTGCAGGGAACCACCCACTCTAAGGGGAGTGGACATGAGAGGTGGGGGCCCATATTATGGGAACATATATTCACAAAGTTTCTTCCAAGAGGAATTCTTTTGTTGGCTGTTAGTATGGCAAAGTAGAGAATTTTCGGAGCCAGATGTGGTGGCTCACGCCTGTAATCCCAGTGCTTTAGGAGGCCGAGGCAGGAAGATCACTTGGGGCCAGGAGTTAGAGACCAACCTGGTCACATAGGGAGACCCTGTCTCTACAAAAAATAATCTGGGCATAGTCACACACACCTGTAGTCCCAGCTACTTGGGAGGCTGAGGCAGGAGGATTACTTGACCCTAAGAGTTCATGGTTACAGTAAGCTATGATCAAGACACTACACTTCAGCCCAGGTGACAGAGTGAGATCCTGTCTCAAAAAAAAGAAAGAAGTTTTCATCCTGTTACATGGTGGCTGAGCATACCAATCTCAATCTTTATTGAGTCCTGCTTCCTAAATAAAGTATCAGAAACCTAAAAAATGATTATATATGTAATTTATCTAAATCATAAACTCTAGGTATCTTTGGCTAATACAGTGTCCTAAAGCAGAATATATACTGCTTTTAAAGAAGCATGCTGCTTTCATAAAGGCCATAAACCCACTTAGCACAAAAGAGTCACCTTGAATCATCTTATATTATTATATATTTCACTTATGAAAAAATAATTTTAGCTTTTGATGCTTATATGCCTTAGCCTCCGAGGTAGCTGGGATTACAGGCATGCACCACTTTGCCCGGCCCCCCCTTAATATTTTGAAATAAAAAATTTTTTTTAAAAAAGGCTGTATAATAAGTGTAAATAGCTATCATCATCATCATCCTCATTGTTATTATTTGGCAGAATAAAAGTAAGTGGGTAAGGTTTTAAGAATGGATTTTCTCCTTTTCAAGCCCTGAAAATTGCTCTAAACTAAAGGTAGAAAGATATAGAAAGG
>NW_012140302.1:2665078-2667331 GCF_000956105.1 Propithecus coquereli
CATAAAGGCCATAAACCCACTTAGCACAAAAGAGTCACCTTGAATCATCTTATATTATTATATATTTCACTTATGAAAAAATAATTTTAGCTTTTAATGCTTATATTTTCATTACCATGAAATTTTTTTTCCTGACAGTTTCAGGATATATACAAGGATAATGTGTAATCTTTAAAACCTAAAACAAATTCAGAAGTACATTTTTTCAGGTAGTAAACCTTTAATACTTCCGTTTATGGATCAGTCTACCCGTAAGTGACTGAATCTTTGGTTGCTCTTAGCAAAAAAAAGATTACAGTTTTTTACACTCTTATATTACTTTCGAGGATTTGTAGGGAGTTCACTGTATTGTAATATATTGATCCTTTTTTGAATTTGTAAATAAAATTCATGAAATTGTTTTTTTCTTGCCATGTATTAGCCCAGCCTTACAGATTGTTTCCCCTCTCCATAGGTAATAAAGAAGAGGAAACCTAACCAATGACTGTGGGATAATATGGAAGAAGATGGAAAAAACTTGTTTAATGGGTAAGAAATAAAACTATAATAAAACATTTTTAATGAAAACTATTCATAATAGTGTTAGGTATGGCTGATCTGCCGTATGTGGCTGAGGTTTGCATACTGGTAGGGTAAATGATTAATCACTATCTTTGTTTTATCCCTATTCTGAACTTTTACCACCTGCTTCTATCTTAACCTTGTGAATTTTTCAGTACCATGAATTAACTTCAGCGAAGAGGGGATATAGCCATATTTCAAGATAAAATGGGACCTGGAGACTAGCAAACATACTAAAACAAGTCTGGAATAGGTCTTGAAACTTACTGGTGGTTGGATAGAGACCATGTCTGTCATGACCTGTGAAGAATACTTATTGACCCCTTCTTTTTCGCCAAATACTGTCAGCTGCTGTGATGTTAGTCCCACCATGGGGAGCCTGTTCATTTGAGCAAGTGCAGATGTGTGTCAGTGGTAATCAAATAGAATTGCACAGATAGCCCAATAACATTTTGACTAATTTTTTATGAGATATAAAAAATATTTAATTACACAAATCCATACATTCTTATTGTCAATAATTCAAACATTATCCATAGCCAAAACCCTCTACCTGAATCTTAGCCCCCTCCCAGAATATATAAGTGTATGGCATGTATTTGTGCAACCTTCTTTGCCTAGTGGTTAAAAACATGGGCTTGGAGCCAGACTATTTTTAACCAGCCACTATTAATTTGACATTTGGGCAAGTTAATCTCTCTGTGCCTCAATTCCTTGGGTATAAGGTGGGGATAATAAAATGCCTATCTCATAGCGATGATGAGGATTAATGAGGCACTCCATATAAAAAACTTTAAATAATGTCTGGAACATGGAAAGTGTTCAGTAAATGTTAGCTACAATTCTCCTATATATCCCACTTAGCATTTTTATGCACCAACCATCCATGCATGAATTTTTCTCTGATACGCTGCAAGAGTTAAACCATCTCAGATAAGGTTAACCCTGGTGGCAAAAAATTAAAAAAAATTTTTTTTTTTATTTCAGCATATTATGGGGGTACAGATGTTTAGGTTACGTATGTTGCCCTTGCCCCCCCCCGCCCCCCTAAAAATTTTTTAATGAATAGTTTTCTTTTTGGCCTCATTTCTAAGTATGCTGCTCTACTATGTGTAAGAATAGAGTTATACACCTTCACCTCTTACTGCATATCTTCAGGCTATCATAGATTCACTTTGCCTGTAAAAATATCTGGTCAAAGCAGGGTGCACAATTCTCTTGTTTCTAGATAGCTGTGTCATTTGATTCTGTTAAGATTCTGTCAGTCTATTTTGAAGGACAAGCTTTCTTGAAGTTCCTTTTTTCTTGTTGCACAGAATCATAGTAGTTTTAAAAATGTCTTTGATCTTTTCCATGGCTTGTCAGCACTTTCTTAGGTGCTGCAGACCATTACCTATTTTAAAAAGGAAGGATATTGCTGGGCACGGTGGCTCGCGCCTGTAATCCTAGCATTCTGGGAGGCCGAGGTGGGCAGATTGTTGGAGCTCAGGAGTTCGAGACCAGCCTGAGCAAGAGCGAGACCTCGTCTCTACTGAAAAATAGAAAGAAACTATCTGGACAACTAAAAATATATAAAAAAAATTAGCCGGGCATGGCGGCGCATGCCTGTAGTCCCAGCTACTTGGGAGGCTGAGGCAGTAGGATCACTTGAGCCCAGGAGTTTGAGGTTGCTGTGAGCTAGGCTAACACCAC
>NW_012140302.1:2668881-2672297 GCF_000956105.1 Propithecus coquereli
GCTAGGATTACAGGCGTGAGCCACCGCGCCCGGCCTGTACGTATCTTTTAAAACAATGTCTTAAATGGTGATTCCCTGGGCTCCTGGGACCCTTTCAGGGACTGATGAAGTCAGAACTATTTACAATACTAAAATGTTACTTGCTTTTTACATCCTCATTCCCTTATGCGTGTGCAGTGAAATTTTCCAAAGGCTACGTATGTGTAACTGACTGAATGCAGAAGCAGACATTAAAAAGATTTGCTAAAATGTAAAATGAGGCCGTTCTTCTCACTAGATTTGCTATGATAAGCACTGTGATTTGTTTCTGCATCAAAACGTTGCAATGACCCCAGTGTGGGCTAGAGTGGGTGCCCTCTTTCACCGGTATGTACAAAACTCAGAATGTTCTTTGTATGGGTTACTCCTAACTTTGGAAAGGACCTTTCAGGACAGGCTTTTATTTTAGTATTAACTATATTAACTTAACATCTACTATGTTCTGGCCTTGTTCTAGGGTCTGGAAGCAAGGCAGTGAACAAAATGAAAGCAAAAAAATCTCTACCCTAAGAAAGTTTACATGCTAGCTTCTATTCCAGCTTTTGAGTCCTTTGCCCCGGACACAGCTCCCTCCTCAGGGGAATCTCAGATTAGATAGCCTCTGTGAATCTTGGTTATGAGCCCAGCACGCTCCCGCTGCACCACTCTGCTTGCCACTGTGAATCTTAAACACTGGTGTGTCTGAGTGGCTGAGTGCTGAGGATAGAGTGGCTTGACATTTTGTGATTTTTTTTTTTTTAAAGACAGAGTCTTGTTCTGTCACCCAGGCTGAAGTGCAGTGCTGTCATCATAGCTCACTGCAACCTCCAGTTCCTCAAGTGATCCTCCTGCCTTAGCCTCCTGAGTAGCTGGGACCATAGGCCCACAACACCACGCCTGGCTAATTTTTCTATTTTTTGTACAGACGGGATCTCACTTAAGCTGGTTTCGAACTCCTGACCTCAAGCAATCCTCCTACCTTGGCTTCCCAGAGTGCTAGGATTATAGATTTGAGCCACTGCGCCCAGCCTGTGATTTTTGATTTTTTAAAAAAAGGCACCAAATAATTAGGATTGTTCAGATATTACCTGGAACTCCAATATAGCAATAAAGATGGGCCTGTCCAGTCATACTTGTGATTGATTTAATCTTGTTTTGCCCTCAAAGTTAGTGCCACTTTTGTCAGGAAATTTAAAGAAAATTAAATACCAATGGATGTTAAATTTATTCTAATTGTTTTTTATTATTTGAAGAAAAATGTTCTTACATGTATGAGATTTTCTTTGCCTGGTGAGTTGCTCCCAGGACCTTGTAATTTGTTTAATAGACTTTTATACAGAAAGAGATTACTTGGCTCATTAGATTGAGTCACTTAATAATGACTTGAAGGTTAACTAATACAGCCGTCATCCTTCTTGCTCACCAGCTAGACATTGATGTTAACACTCACTAACTTCAGCCATTTCTAAGTGCAGACAATTGGGAATACCATTAGAATATTAATGGGAAAAGAAACTGACATTCAAAATGTGAATGACCCAAAATTTTCGCTAAAGATTATTTTAAAATGCATTTTAATAGAAGTTCTTTTTTTTTTTTTTAATTGTGTGGCATTTTGGCCTTTCCTTCATTGAAGATGTGAAAGGAGCTTTTTGATCCAAAAAACCAAATGATACACTAGTATCTGCCAGGCACCCCATTCTCAGCTGTGCCTAGTGCACCAAAGACCAGACCTTTTTTTTTTTTTTTTTTTTAAAGAGAAGAGATCTCACTCTGTCACCTAGGCTAGGGTGCAGTGGCTCAATCATAGCTCACTGTAGCCTCAAACTCCTGGGCTCAGGTGATCCTCCTGCCCCTGCCTCCCAGTTAGCTAGGACCACAGGCATGCGCTACCACACCCAGCTAGACTATCTAAGGTCCAAATAAAATTCTGGTCTTGCCAGAGCTGAGGAGAGGGAATCCTCCTTATGAAGGGGGATTCATATGAAGGTGTTCAACCAAACTCTTTGTTTTGGTCCTATACCTTAGCTCTACCTTCAGAGGTATGTGGGGCCTCCAATTCCTGAGCCTTTCTGTGTCCTGAAATTCTGAAGTTCTAACCAACTTGTTTCTTATTTATTTCATCTTGGTAGCATTTAAATTTTATCATGCTCCTGTCTGTTACAGTTTCCATTCCTCCATTTACTGTCCAGCTTCCAGAATTTTCATGAAACCTCTTATTTGCTAGTCTGTCATCTTCTCACATTCTTTCTGTCCTTGTGAATTTGTGCCCCTTTTTGCTCCTTTATTGCGATTTTACTGGGATTTTAAGAGGAAGAGGAGTTAAAACGTGTATATTCATTCTGCTGTGTTTTACTGGAAGCCCAAGCTTGTATTATCAAGCTCATGCAACATATCAGGGATTGTGTTAGATACTTTAGTCTTTTCTCTAATTTAAAAATCCCTTCAAATTCTATTGAGGCTTAGAAAATTCATTCACATTAATGTTATTCATCTAATTTTTTAAGCACTTCTTATACACTGTCACATAAGTTATTTTATGTAATCATCACAGCAACTCTGCAAGGTATATAGATAATTATACTCCATTTTAATGAATACAGAAATAAATTCAGAAAAGTTAAATGGATAATAAATTTAAAGTCACACAACTAGTAAAAGGCAATGCCAGATTTGAGATAGGTTTCTAAAACAAATGTGCTTTCTGTTATACTATCTATTGGATGTTGGATAGCTGTTTTTAAAGCAGGCAAATACAGTATAGAATGAAAGTGTTTTTATTTAATACAGTGATAGTATTTAAGATTCACTGCAGTAGATCCAAAAAGGTCAGAGGCATCAAGGTCAACTAGCAGTGAACGCAGTGGTAATGCAGGCATGCAGTGTTAGGGGCCTAGATTCAGGGATGGGGATAACAGTGGAAATGCGGGGGGGGTGACTGGGTTCAAGAAGCAAGGGGGCCTTTGAATTCATTCTCTTAAATGAACTATTGTGATGAAGAACTTAGGCCAGGGTCTGGTATTCCCATTTCTGAATATAAATTAGTAGGCCTTGATAACTGGCTTGATTGTGACATGAATAAGGAGTTAAAGAGAATGCCAAGTTGTTCACCTCAGGTGAATGGGAGTGCCGTGTCTAGGACTGGGGAAAGGTGGGGGAAAGTGCTGCATTAAGGGGACATTAGTATATTTAAACATTATGTGTGAATTTCATGGTTGCTTGAAGATAGGAACATCTGACATGTTCTGTCTTCTTTTGTTTTTTGACGTTTATCGGAATGTCAAAATTGTAACAGCTGTAAGTCAGATTGTTTCCTGGAGGTAATATGTACTCCTATTTTTAAGCTGATTTTTAGTATTTTTAAATCTGTAATTTGAGGATCATTTTTTCTTTTGAAA
>NW_012140302.1:2672347-2673671 GCF_000956105.1 Propithecus coquereli
CCACGGCACTCACTCTAGCCAGGGCAACAAAGAGAGACTCTGTCTCAAAAAAAAAAAAAGGAAGGATGTTTGGAAAAAAATAATCTATTTTTAGTATTAATATTTCCTTGTTGAATTGTTCTGAGCCTCTATTAGATTATTATAAACTATTCTATCTGCTGTGACTATAGTGAGGCTGCTTTAGAAGACTAAAATATAAAAACAGAAGTTAACATTTACTGCGTATTTATTGCATGTCAGGCAAGTGCCTTCCTCATTTATTCATCATCTCATTTAATCCTGTCATCCATTTATAAGGTAGATACTGTTATTATCTTCATCTTAAGGCTGAGAAAAATGAGGTGAAGATTAAGTAACTTGCTCAAAGTCACATTGTAAGTGGCAGCTTCAGGATTTTAACCTAGGCCTATATTATTGACCAGGGGAGTGCTGGCCTAGTTAATAAACTCTTCTAAGTTTGCTAAGGTGGGTGTGAATTTAAATAAGACATGAAAACCAAATATCTCCTGAAGAAGTTACCATAACTAATTTGTTTTTACTTGCCTGTGGGAAGGAAAATTTGAAATCATGTATCTTCTTAAGTACAGGAAAAATGATGTGAGACGATTATTCATAAATAATTTTCTTGACCATACTTAAATGAAGACGGCTGTTTTCCTTTGTTACGAATCATTTGTAGTAGACAGAAATCACCTGAACTAGCTAAACAACAATACACGTTTAGAAGGGATTAGAGTGTGTTGATTTGTAGATTACCATTTAGCAGCTATTCATAGAAACATGCAAACAGAAAGATTCAACTGTGCAGCAGTTTGGAACTGATTGATAATTGGAAATTGCTCTTATGTCCTGTTAAATAATATTTGAATGACAGTCAGCAGAAAGTTGTGCAAGAGAAGAAAAGCCAGGAGAAAGGTGACTTACGGGTCTTACAATTAGAATGTCACTTATAAGTAATGGCCTAAAAAGTAAATGTACATTAACAACTGACATTTATATAGGAATTGGAAGGAGTTATAGTATATGGTTTTTGTTCTGAGGTCTGCCTTGTCAGAGAGAAGCATTGGCTTTTCTTTTCTTCAAATAACAATTTATTTTCTATTGAAATATGGTGAGGTACAAAGAGTAAGCAACATTTAAAGCAACAAGTATGCTGTTAAAATGTCTTGGCCTTCCTGTAAGTGTGGCTGCATGTGGTAGTCAGTGGTGTTTTCCTCTCTTCCCTCTGTCTTTTTTTAAAGCCTCTTTCCCTTACTTGAGATTCGATTCTGAATGTTGATCAAAGTTATGGCTCTTACTGTGCATATCTTTTTTTTTTTTTTTT
>NW_012140302.1:2685501-2687952 GCF_000956105.1 Propithecus coquereli
CGGGAGGCTGAGGCAGGAGGATCGCTTGAGCCCAGTAGTTTGAGGTTGCTGTGAGCTAGGCTGACGCCACGGCACTCTAGCCTGGGCAACAGAGCGAGACTGTCTCAAAAAAAAAAAAAAAATTACTTTTGCCCTCTCAATTTTCATCAGAATAATTTTTTCCCTTCTGAGGGTATGTAAAAGCAATCTTAGATATAGCAATTAATAATTTTCCAAAGAGGACACTGAAGTAGAAGGTTGTTTGTTTATTCATTCAGTCTTTCATTCAACAAAGTTTATTAAAGTACCTGCTGTGTTCTTGGCACCATGTCTGCCTCAGATTCATTATAGTTGGATATAGTCCCTTACAATGACCAGTAAGGCTCTACAGGCTCAGACACCTTTCTCTCTGACCTCAGCTCTCATTTCTCTCTCCCTCGCTTATTCCTCATCAGCCACATTGGCCTCCTCACTGTTCCCCCAACACACCAGGCACTCTCTCATCTCAAGCCTGTGCAGTTCTGTTTCTGATGCAAAGAGGCAATTACAATGCACCATGGTAGATGGCGAATAAGAGAAAGTACACTTGTGCTCTGACAGCACATAGAAGGTACACCGAACCAAGTCTTGGAGGACAAGGGAAGGTTTTCTAGAGGAAGGAATGGCTATACTGAGATGTGAGGGATAAGTATGAGTCAGACTAAGGAAGGAGTGGGTAGCCAGGGGAATGAGGAGAATGCACTAGAGGAGGGAGCAGTTTATGGGAAAGCCCAGAAGTAAGAGAGAGTAGTTCCTCAGGGAAACTAAAAATGATTTGGAACAGCTGGAGCATAGTCATGGTGTAAGGAAAGAGGGGTAGGCTAGAAGGTATGCAGGATCAGAACACGAAAGACTTGCTGAACCACATTGAGGAGTTTGGACTTTACCCCAAGGCAGTGAGAATGACATTTTGGGTTTTAGGCTGTATAGAGAAAGATCTATTAAAAGGCAGTTATAGTAAAGTGGGCTAGAACTGATGATAGTCTAAATTAGATTAGAGGCAATGGAAGTGGAGGTAGTTTTGTTCATTCTTTCAGAAAATAATTGCTGGATGTGTTTTCTGCCAGGTGCTGTTCCAAGTGCTTGAGATACAGCTGGGACCAAAATAGAACTCCCTGTCCTCATGGAGCTTATAGTCTAGAGGGAAGGACAATAAATAAATAAATATATACTATGTTTAGCTAGTGATAACAGGGAAGGGTTCCCCGAGCACACATCTGAACAAAATGAGGAAGCAAGCCATGTGGATATCTGAAGGAAGAGCATTCTAGGCATCAGAAACAGAACTGCACAGGCTTGAGATGAGAGAGTGCCTGGTGTGTTGGGGGAACGGTGAGGAGGCCAATGTGGCTGATGAGGAATAAGCGAGGGAGAGAGAAATGAGAGCTGAGGTCAGAGAGAAAGGCGTCTGCGCTTGTAGAGCCTTACTGGTCATTGTAAAGATGTGATGAAGAGAAATAGAGTCAAGCTTCTTAAGAAAGAATCAATAAGACTTGGGGATTGACAAAGTACAGGAAGTGGTGAAGAGAAAGGAGTCTTGAGAACAGGGAGCTACCACTGAGAGAGGGAGCACAGTGATCTCAGAACTGAACTCTAATAAAGCAGCTGGAGCAGACAAGCTTAGATGCCAATTATTATGCAAATCTCTCTTGTATTACAACCTTGGGGAAGAGGTAATATTGATTAC
The DNA here is from genome assembly GCF_000956105.1 of Propithecus coquereli. Classification (NCBI taxonomy): domain Eukaryota; kingdom Metazoa; phylum Chordata; class Mammalia; order Primates; family Indriidae; genus Propithecus; species Propithecus coquereli. The sequence goes on from NW_012140302.1 coordinate 2,687,207, forward strand.
ACCCATTATAAAGGGGGGGAAATTCTCTCACAATAAAATGGGTTTTCCTTCAGTTTTGGTAGGTCTCCAATTAGGGACAGACTTTGTTTAGCAGCCAGGAGAATGAGTGATGGGGCAGAAATGCCAGGCTAGATATGGATGGAGCCCCTAGTATACTAAAAACTGCTCCCCAACACAACCACCACATGCCCCCCCGACCCACACACACACAGCCATTTACATTTTGTCCTTACCCTTAGTGTTTAAGATGTCTGCTAAATCCCTGGTTGACACTAATGTAGTTGAACAGTATAGCAGCTGCTTCTACCGAGAAAGAAGTCATTATGACTCTGTACTAAACGTGGTTTCAGGAGATTCATCCATCCATTGACTCCCCACTTACCGATAAACTATATACATCTCTGTGTGATGCCTGGGTTACAAAGATGACAATACAGGATCATTCATTACTCTGGGTCTTAAGGACTTCAGGTAGATAAAAAACCAGGGATTATAGTTAGGCATACCTAATACTGGGTGTGAAGAAGATGATATAGGAATACCAAGGAAGAGTTCCTCACACTCTAGGCTCAGTTAGGTAAGCTTCTAAAAGAGGAAGATAACTTCTGAATCCATGGTCTTTTCACTTCTTGCCTAATGTGTGTGGAACACTCCCTTCTACCTTGGGTCCTCCTTTCAAGTCCCTCAGACCCTCCTTCATGAGGAAAACTTTGTTTACGAACCAAGGTCCCTGAATGTTCTTCCTT
>NW_012140302.1:2688374-2706200 GCF_000956105.1 Propithecus coquereli
TAATATATGACCATTAAATTTAAAAAGATTTGCTCCTGGAAGGTTCCAGTTCTGGAAGACAGAGCAAGCAGAGTCTGCTCAGTCTTGCCCACTGCATGCAGCGGAAAGCCTGGACAGAATGCATACAGAAGCAGTGGAGGACTCTGGAAAGTAAATACTAGCAGGTGGATTAGAACAGACCAGAATTTGAAGTACTGTCAATCCAGCTGGCAGTTTTCCCTTTTATTTCTAGTATCCCCTGGACTGGACTCAAAGCAACCCAAACTTGGAAGTAGGGACCAGGCCTGGACAGAGAGAGCTTGAGGATAAAATCTCTAATTCTGATTTGAGTGGGAAGGAGACTTCTGATGATCAGAGTGGAAGAAACTCCTCTCTTTGAAATGTTTTTCCCTTTTCTTTCATGCCCCAGGCAATCTTGTGTTTGTATTGGCAGTGACAGCAGCAAGGGCCCACAGATGCCTGAAACTGTAAGTGAGGGGAACTTCTATTTGGAGAGGCCGTGGTCCTAAAAGAGGGGGGCAGACTCCCATCATTTTTTTCTTTCTCTGTCTTACTGTGAGCTAGCCCCCAAAATATGTGGTAGAGCATGGTAACTAAAGCCCCATCTTTCTGGCTGGCAGACAGAAAAGGGGAGCTCCAGGGAAGTAGAAAGTACCTGGGAGAAAATGGGAGAGAGGGAACACTTATTCTATTTTATGAGATGAAATGTTGCCTGACTCTAAAATCGCAAATAAAGCCACGTGAGCCCTTTAAAAATTAAAAAAAAAATGGGAAGAGAAGAAAGTGGGAAACAGACCCAATAAAGTTGTTCATGAATTCCCAGGCTCACCCTTAAACAGCTCATGTGTGGATCTGATCCTAAACAGCACACCAAAGACTTTGAGAATTGAACTATGAGCTAGATCACTACCCAGGTGCTAGACTGGGCACTGGGTAGCGCTCATGCCAGGCAGATCCCAATAGCTCTGCAAAGCTTTGACTATGTTACTGATATTTAAATTATGTCCACAGAAGGTTGGTTGGATCTTGTGACCTGAATCCAACCAGGCTGATTGCTTACTAAAATGAAACATTCATTGTGTGATTTAAAGAAGACTTCCAGATTCTCAGAATATTAAAAATGTTCAGGATACAAAATTACTCCACCTACAAAGAACCAATGCAGTCTCAATTCATTTGGAAAAGACAACCAATTGATATCATGACCGAGATGACAGCTCTCTCTTACACATGGATTATTCATTTCCATTCAATTTGTTGGGCAAGCCTAGACCTCATCATGCCCACAGCTGGACCAGTGACCATCGTCAGGGGTACCATGCACAAACTGGCTTAGACTTTTCAGGACCCACCCCTGAGCTAGTGCTGAGGTCAACTTCTCCTGAACCACATTGCCCTGTGGAGGAAGAGTAGATACTCAGGGTAAAATAAAAAAACAACAAAACTTCTACTTTCAGGCGTCATAAAAACTTATCTAACTTGAGCTCCTAGATTTTAAAGGACTTTTCTATATGTATAAATAATAAGAGACAAAGTTGAAAGGAGATAACATGTCATATGGCTCAAAACATTTTATTAAGCTCTTTATGTTTTCCCTTTATGTAGGATTCTTTCCATTTTTATTTTTTAGGCAGATGTAAATGTCCCTCCAGGCCAACTGTTGCTTTAGCACTGAGATAAATAACTGATTGAGGAATGCAGATGTAGAGAGCCACACCTTATCCTTTGTATTGAAGATGACAGCCACGGAGCAGCAATTGCTGTCTAGCCCCACCAGTCGACATACTGGCCCCTGATTTGTGGCTGCAAATTCCATGTACAGTAGTCTCCCCTTATCTTTGGGGGATATATTCCAAACCCCCCAGCAGATGCCTGAAATCATGGATAGTACTGAATCCTATATATATTGTGTTTTTTCCTATACATATATACCTTTGAGAGAGTTAATTTATAAATTTGGCACAGTAAGACATTAACAACAATAATAATGAATAGAACAATTATAACAATATACTGTAATAAAAGTTATATGAATGTGATCTCGCCCCCTCACTCTCCGTCTCTTTCTCTCACTCACTGTTCTATATTATTGTACTATATTCGCCTATTTTTAGACTACAGTTGACTGCAAGTAACCAAAACCTCAGAAAGCAAAACCTCAGATAAGGGAGGACTACTATAGTGAGTTTGGCACAGTCTGCTCCTGCCATCCTCTCTTCAGAAAGAAATACTCCAGGTGCTTGTCAGTGCTGCCTATGTTTACCTGCCTGTGTGATTTCTCTGCGTCCCCAGTGGTGCTGTATCATTTGAAGTTGCACTTTAGTGTGTCTTCAAAGAGCTTCTTTTGCAAATTCTGCTATTGGGCATGCAAAGCAGAGAATTTCAGAAGGTATGCTTGAGAGAGAGGCTGCTGAAGTGTTGGAGCATATTAATATTACAAGTTTTTAAAGCCTTAAGTGTGTCAAGTTTCCAGTTGTGCAAGTGAAAAAGGAGTACGAAAGAAGGTAGTTTTAAATCATAAACAAACCTATAGCATTAAAATGGCAGGATTAGGTTGTGTGGAACTAAGCAGTTGGGTTTTACTTGAAGAGATAACTCTTAAGAGCCCAGAGTAATAATTTGCCCAGAAATACTACATGTATTACCTTTATAATATTCAACCAGTGAGAAAGGGGAGTGTGTGGGGGCCTGATGGAAGGATCTTAGCAGGGAGCAAGCTAGTCATAGTATCAACTTTGTTAGTAGTGCCAACTTGTGACCTGGAGCAAGTCTTAGGATCACTCTATGTGATAACTATCATTTCTTGAGCTCTAACTGTGTGCCAGGCATTGCTTTAAGCATTTTATATCTATTAACTAATTAATCCTCCAACAATCCTATGTGGTAGAAATACTGTTGTTTACATTTTGTGGATGAAGTAACTGAGACCCAGAGAGATTATTTGCCCTGGGTGATACCTAGCTAATAAGAAAAATTTCTACCTTAACCATTTTACAGAGTTATAAGGAACAGAAAGCGAAATAATAGAAGTACTTTTAATGAAGAAATAATGCTAAAAACACTATAGCAGAAGAGCCCAGCATCAATGCTGGTAATTACTATGAGAAGTGCTGCCCTAGAGAATTGTGATATTTAGAGTCATTGAATCATAAGGTTAAGGCCGGGCACAGTGGCTCTTGCCTGTAATCCTGGCATTCTGGGAGGCTGAGGCAGAAGTATCGTTTGAGCTCAGGAGTTCAAGACCAGCCTGAGCAAGAGTGAGACCCCGTCTCTACTAAAAATAGAAAAAATTAGCCGGGTGTGGTAGCGTGCACCTGTAGTCCCAGCTACTTGGAGGCTGAGACAGGAGGATTTCTTGAGCCCAGGAGTTTGAGGTTGCCGTGAGCTCGGTTAACGCCATGGCACTCTAACCTGGGTGACAGAGCAAGACTCTGTCTCAAAAACAAAATAGGAATCACAAGGTTAAAAGGCTCTCTAAGGATTTATTCTCCTGTCCAAGTACTAACCAGGCCTGACCCTCGTTAGCTTCCAAGACCAGACAAGATTAGGTGCATTCAGGGTGGTATGACCATAGACTTCCAAGGCTTTGTTCTAAGAGGACTTGATTTAAAACAGTGATTCTCAGACTTTCTTGATTTCATGAGTCTGGAAAATACATGCATGTGTGTGCACACACACACACACCGCCCCCAACCTAAACTACCATCTGCTGTCATCACCATAAGAGAAAGAACATTTTAATACCACGAACGTTGGAGAGATATAATCTCTTAATAGAGAACCAATGTTTCCCAAGGACAAAACACATAGGAATCTTACCCCGGCCAGTGAAATTATTGGTCCGAACATTAGTGGTAGGGGACTCATTCATCTTGTCTGGTGGGTTTAGATCCTGTTTTGAGTTAGGATAAATTATGTTGGGGTAGAATGGACTCCCAGATGTTATAGCATCATCATATCAGTTGGAAGCGTGTTCAGGGAAATACTAGTTGAACTGTATTATATCCCTGCTTCTTAGTAAGTCTTTTAGTGTTTGCCTTGGCACCCTGAAATGACCTGACCTATCCAAGTTCTCTGTGTTTACTTCTCATCTTCCATATGAGATTGTAAATTCTGAGGTCACAGATCTTGTTTGTGTTGGACAAATGTTTTAATATTCTTTTCGTTGTGGTAAAAAGCACATAAAAAATTTACCATCTTAATCATTTTCAAGAGTACAATTCATTAGTATTTAGCATATTTGCCTTGTTGTGAAACAGATCTTCAGAACTTTTTCATTTTGCAAATCTAAAACTCTATACCCATTAAACAACTCTCCCCCTCCAGCAGCCCCTGGCAGCCACCATTCTATTATACTTTCTGTCTCTATGAATTTGACTACTTCAGTTAGCTCACATAAATGGAGTCATACAATATTTGTCTTTTCGTGACTGACTTATTTCACTTAACATAATGTCCTCAAGATTCATCCATGTAGCATTTGTCAGAATTCCTTTTTAAGGCTGAATAATATTCCATTGCATGTATATACCACATTTTGTTTATCCATTCATCTGCTGATAGACATTTTAGTTGCTTCTACTTCTTGGCTATCGTGAATAGTGCTGCTATGAACATTGGTGTGCAAATACCTTAGGGTCTCTTGAAATTCCATATGAATTTTAGAATGAATTTTTCTGAAAAATGCTGCTGGGATTTCGATAGGAATTATGTTGCATCTGTAGATTGCTTTGGACGGAATTAATAACTTTTCACTTATTTGTGCCTTCTTTAATTTCTTTCAGTAATGTTTTGTAGTTTTCAGTGTACAAATCTTTCACTTCCTTGGTTAGGTTTATCCTTAAGTATTTTATTCTTTTTGATGCTATTGTTAATGAGATTTATTTTCTTAATTTACTTTTGAATTGTTTATTGTTAGTATATATAAATGCAGTAGATTTTTGCATGTAGATTTTGAATGCTGCAACTTTACTGAATTTGTTTGTTAATTCTAACAGCTTTTTGTGAAATCTTTAGGATTTTCTACATACTAGATCATGTCATCTGAAAACCGATAATTTTGTTACTTCTTATTTATTTTTCTTGCCTAATTGTACTGGCTAGGATTTCCAATAGTATGTTGAATAGAAATAGTGCAAGTGGGCACCCTTGGCCTGTTCTTTATCTTAGAGGAAAAGCTTTCAGTCTTTCACCATTGAGTATGATGTTAACTGTGGAGTTTTCATATATGATCACTTTTCTTTTGCTGCTTTAAGATTTTATCTTTGGCCAGGTGTGGTGGCTCACACCTATAATCCTAGCACTCAGGGAGGCTGAGGCGGGGGCTGGGGGGGGGATTGCTTGAGCTCAGGAGTTCGAGACCAGCCTCAGCAAGAGTGAGACCCTGTCTCTGCCAAAAATAGAAAGAAATTAGCTGGGCAACTAAAATAGAAAAAGTTAGCTGGGCATAGCAGTGCGTGCCTGTAGTCCCAGCTACTCAGGAGGCTGAGGCAGGAGGATTTCTTGAGCCCAGGAATTTGAGGTTGCTGTGAGCTAGGCTGATGCCATGGCACCCTAGCCCGGGCAACAGAGCAAGACTATGTCTCAAAAAAAAAAAATAAGACTTTATCTTTGTCTTTGACTTTAGATAATTTGATTATAATGTGTCTGTGTGTGATTCTGTTTGGATTTATCCTAATTGGAGTTCTTTGAGGTTCTTGAATCTGTACATACATTTCTCTCCTTAGATTTGAGGCACTTTCAGCCATTATTTGTTCAGATAAACTCTCTGCCCCTTTGTCTCTGTTTTCTTCTAAGTTTTCATAATGCACATTTCATAATGTATTCTCTTGTTAGTGTCCTATAAGTCCCTTGGGCTCTCTTCTTTATTCTTTTTTGTTCTTCTTCTTTTTTTAAAAATCTTCATTGGCTTTTATTTGAGATTCTAGAATTGGGCATTACTTCTTTCAATGAAGGTGTTCCCATCTTCTTTTTGCTCTTCTGATTCAATTCCAAGTGACCTGTCTTCAAGTTTGCTGATTCTTTCTTTGGCCTAATCAAGCCTGCTCTTGAACCTCTCTAATGAATTTTTCAGTTCAGTGATTGCATTTTTTAAGCTCCACAATTTCTGTTTGGATCTTTTTTATGGTTTCTTTTTGTTAATATTCTTGTTTTGTTCATGTATTGCTTTCCTTATTTTGTTTAGTTTTACATCTGTGTTCTCTTCTAGCTCATTGAGCGTCTTTATAACAGTTACTTTTAATCCTTTATCAAGCACTCATAGATCCACATTTCTTTAGGTTCTGTTTCTGGAGTTTTATTTTGTTGCTTTAATTGAGCCACATTTCCCTGTTGCTTTGTATGCCTTATACTCTTTTGCTGGGATTTGGGCATTTGAAACAACAACCACTTTCCAAGTCTTTGTAGTGTGACTTTGTGGAGGGGAAGACCTCCACCAATTAGCCTGGCTGGCTGTTGGTTCTAGGTTCTCTTAACCTTTTTTCTAATCTCTTGCTTCCCCTGATGACTGCCTATGGAACTGCAGTGCTAAGTTGCTGCTCTCCTCTGTTGTTCATGTCTTCCAAACTCTGTAAACTGCCTAGTCAGTTCTCTGAAGCATGTGAGATAGAAACCAGTCCCCCATGAAACCCCCAGACAAGCCAGAATGCTGGACACACAGTCCGCTGTTTTGTTTCTGTCCAGAGAGAGGAGACTGGTATGCGGGATTTCCTCCCTGTTGCTCTGTGCTATGCCTTGTAAGGTGGAGAGACATGGATGGGCATGACAAACACTGGGAATTTTCCTATTCTTTTTGCTGTAATCTCTTTGGTTTTACAATGGCCTGAGTGCTGTAGCTTCTCAGCTCATCTTTCAAGTTCTCACAGAGGTATTCTGGTGTATATATATTGTTATGTATATAATATTGTTGTTAAACAGACTCTTACCCTCTCACCTTTGCTCTTTGTCCCCTTCTAGGCAGGGCTTCCACACTCCCTCCCACTCAGCCATTTGTTCAACAAATGATTCAAGTATCTATTTGGCATTCTGTCGGCTCTGGAAATATTATAGTGAAAAAATGCACGGTGCTTACTTTCTCTGTGTCTCTTGGGGAAGGACCTGTAGTCTGTTATCTTGCTGATATCACTGTCTCCGATGATTTTTATTTTTAAAGCATTTTGCTTGGCATTGGAGATATGAGGTAATGATAGCTGCCCTGAAATAACTTACCTTCTGGCTACGAAGATAAGATTTATAAATTAAAAGTATCAATATTTGGTAGACTATAATAAGTGAGGGGTCTGGGCCATAATCCCTAAAGATGCAATCCAGAATGTAGTAATCCTGAATGTTGAAATCCCAAAAGATCACAATCCCTAAAGTCTAAAATCCCAAATTCACAATCCTGAAAAATCAAAATCCTGAAAATATAATTCTGAAAAAAAAATTTTAAAAGACATTTATTTACATTTACAAATTTTGTTTATTTTTATTTTTAGAGACTGGGTCTTGCTCTGTTGCCTATGTTAGAGTGCAGTGGCTATTCACAGGCACAATCATAAGGCACTGCAGCTTTGAACTCTTGGGCTCAAGCGATCCTCCTGCCTTAGCCTTCTGAGTAGCCGGGACTACAGGCATGCATCACTGTGCCTGGCTGAGAAATTTTATCTTTCACAAATGCAGATATACAAAAAAGCCATCTCTTCATTACTGAGGAGGTTTCAACATTTTTATATACATGTACAATATCAATGTTGTGGTAATGCACTTTCATGGAATCATATTTGCAAAAACACATAAAACAAATTAGAACTCTCTAAAAGTCTTTATACAATTTATACCTTCAGTATTGGAAATGATGTGAAGGTGAAATATATAGCGTAGTGAATTGTACAAAATAATGCATCGCAATAAATAGCTGCTTTTTTTCTTTTAGGGCATTGCTTTCCTCGGAGAATATGTTCACATTCATTTACCACATGGTGCTACTCCTTTTGAAATTCTTTTGTGATTTGACATACACTGACATGAGCATTCACTGTTAAATTTTCCCATCTTCTGTAACATGCTTCTGTGTTTTATGTATGTGGAAATCCATTCCACAAACGATATATACATACAGAGCACAAATTTGGTGCAGACAATACTGGCGATTGAAGAGCAACACCATTGCTTGTATGTTTTCTTATCCTACCATGGACATAATTATTTTTGGACCAGCCAGTAACTTTACTGGTTTCTTTAGGGTAATGCTGCTTTAATTCATAAAAGCTCTTGGAATTTCATCAGATGGAAGGAACGCCAATGCAGACAAGTGATGCATTTTTAAAATGAAGTTTTCATCGTTGTTGTACCACGTGGCCAAAAGTCACCAGTTGCATTTGGTGAATTTTTTACCAAATGCAAATAAGGACAATAATAAAGTAATAGTTCTGCTTAACATGATGCAACTAACAAGAAAACAACTATCCTGCATACAACCGAAAGTACATTAGTCTCTTCCCCAGAATTTGGCTTTTAGGCTTTCAACATTTGGAATTTTATTCTTTCAGGATTATGATTTTTGGGATTTTTAAATGTTAAGGATTTTGATCTTTCAGGATTATGATTTTTAAGATTGTGTCTTTTGGGATTATCAGCACTGATAAGTGAGCAACCCTAATACAATAGGAGCTCAGAGTAGGACTGCATAAGTACAGGGACCTTCAACCTAGAATTGAAGAAAGAATAAACTTTTCTAGATGGTAAGTTCCGTGTGGACAGGGACTATTCCTTTTTTCACTCTAAAATTTCTGGGGCCCACAGAATGCCTAATAAATATCCAAATTATTTACTGAACAGATGAACAATTGGAAGGGAGTGTGGAGGCCGTTCCTAGAAGAGGACAGTGTGGGCAAAGGTGAGAGGGCAAGAATGTGGTTAGTTTGTTTGGGAGGCAGACAGTGAGTAATTTAGTTTGTCTGCATTGGAGGGAGCATGTGGAGCCTATGGGAAATACTCAGAAATAGTTGGAGAGGATGATGGGGCCAGATAGTAAGAGGTTTTCAATGTTAACCACAGAATAGTAAGGTGCTGTGGACATTTTTGGAGCAGTTATTATTGGAAGAGGGTGGTTTGGGTAAGATTGGGTGGAAATTATTTTCCATTTAAAATGAATGAGGGCAGAACTTTTCAGTCCTGGTTAAATGGGAGAGTCATGGTGCCACTCATGGAAATGGGAAGAACAAGGAATGGTTGTGTTTTAGTTACTTTGCTTTTAACAGGACAAACTTCATATTTAGTGGCCAAGATGTCTTATTCCAAGGCCTTTGGGTACTGCTTTGTGAAGAAACACTTATTAGTGTTTTCTGTGAGCCAAAAGAAACACTTTTCTTCGCATCTGCCTTCCAGCTTACTCAACCAACTCCTGTTAACATCCTTCTTACCTACTCAATTTATATTGTTCCACCAACTCCTTTACCCACCTTTCGTTAGCTTGCATTTTCTGGTTCTTAAAATAACAGTTGTGTTTACATCTAATGCCTTCCATTTTCCATACTTGACTAGCCTAGCAAAACTTAATTGCAATCCAGTGGGCTTTCATGAGTGCATTTCAGAATCTTGTAGTGGAACTGTTAGTGGCATGAGCATTCCTTAAGTTGGCTACAGCTTTCCTTGCATGCTAAATGTATCAGTATATTTGTTATCCTTCCATCTACTCATCCATTCATCCAAAAGGCATTATTAAGCCTTTGCTACTCTGGAACATACCAAATAAATGTAAGACACAGCAATCCAGTAGTAAGCTATTCTCTAACCTGAGGATTGTCCCTTTGATGGTGGGTAGAGGGCCAGATTGAAGAGTTTAGTGGTGGTTTGAGCTTAGCGTGATGCATCTCCCTAAGAATCACCACTGGTTTTCTTTCCCTTGCCACCATCTCCCTCCCCATTTCTACTGACTGTTACATTATTTTTTCCTTCCTATCTCTTGAATACAAATAAGTATTACAGAAACTGAAGATAGGCAGTACTGAGTCTAATCCCTGACTCAGCTATTTTCTAGCTGGGTGTTCTTGAGAAAATTATTTACCCTCTCTGAGCCCCGGGATCCTCAAATATAAAATGAGGATAATAGTATCTGGCTGTTTTAGGACTAGAGAAGTTATGAAAAATACCTGATACTTGGTGTACTTTACTAGTTACTATTGCTATTCTTATTGTAACTATTGTTTCCATTTTCTCAACAGCATGGGAGACTTCTTAGACAGTGTTCCATATTATGATAGAGTGAAATAAAGAATGGATGTCATAGGAATGGAATTGGTAGTTATTAACTTGAAAATCATAAGGCCAGACATCTCTAGGACATTGAAGACTCAAGAATGCCCCATACTACAGAGGAACTCACAAGAACCTAAAACAGGAAATTTCCTTTAGTTGATGACTTTGATTTCTTCCATGAAATGCATGCATGTTTCAATGTTCTTAGCTATACAAATATGTGTGCATTTTGACTTTAAAGCCTTGTTTATTGATATACCAGTGGACCTGCTAATATACTCAAAACATTTTCTAGTTTTGTGCTCATTTTAGCATCATTGGCAGTGTTTTGCCAAAAGGGCAGAATTCAACAACAGCTTTGTAGGTGGCATTGCCAAGACAGATTTGAAATCAGACACTGAAGCCTGTGCTGGGTGAATAACTGGGGCTTTCTAGATGGACTGTCAGCCCTGTCTTCATTATTTGGCCCTTTTTGAGATATAGAAATCTTGCTACTACTTGTTACATTTCCCTTAAACCCATACTGTGATAATCTTGTCCACCTCTTCCTTATTCGAGCCTAGATTGTCACCTGTGATATATGGCAGGTATAAGAGAATTTTTGACCATACCAGTGATATGTAGTGAGAAAGAAGCCTTGGTAGGTGTTTTACATGGAATGTTTTTCACTTGTATTTGAATTTCAAACTGGAGTCACTTTCCAAAATCTTTCCAAAACTGTTACAGTATGGAAGATGTCATTGGAGCAGTGTTTCATGTCAGGGCTTAAGCATTTATATCACGTATTATAATTCTCAAATTGTTAATCACTTATTTCAGCTGTCAGAATTAATGGGGAAACATATTTGATGAGCAGTAACAAAAATTGTGCTTCCCTAAACGCAGGTCTTAAATTTTTCATTAACTGGAATTCAAGTCAAAGGCACCCCTCCCCCAAAAAGGCAGAAAAGGTAGCTAGACATACCACAAGATCTTCAATCACAAAATAATAAAATATTGAATTATATGTATTCTAGTGTTTTAAGACATCAAATTAGCCAGTAATTTTAGTTAATTGAGATTTTTGTGATGTTGCCTAATCCTGGTTTTGACTGGTTTCTGTGCCTAAAGCATAGTGCTTGATATATGAAGGTGGGCTCTCAGTGAATACTTACTGACTAAATTCATTTCTAGTGATAAAGTGCTAGTTTCATGGAAGCTGATATCTTTGAACAACACAGTCCTCACAGTAACACTCAGTTTCTGGTTGGAAGAAACTAACTTTGTTTAAATGTGTCATGTTGTTGGGAGCTATTAAAAATGTCAGCTTTACAGTGCTTGTTTTTTCTCTTTGCAAGCAACGCACCATGTATGTGAGCTATCTATAGAAAGCCAACTCTTTAAACATTAGACTTTTTTGCCTTCACATACCCAATTTTGTTTATACTAGGACCTAGGCATTTGCCAGTACATATATTTGTCGCTAGGAAAGCATGACAGTCCTATGCAGTGCCCTGCAAGAGCTAGAACTGGGAAAGAATAGGATAAATGAGCAGTCATCACAGAATTTCAGAAGATAATCATCTTTACTTAATGCAAAGCAGTTCAGTTTTTCTGTCAAAATAAAGGTGCTCCACCTAGGATTAGAAGTTAAAACTGGCAGTTAACATAAGTAAAAGATGCTCAAGAAAGATTTAGGACCTTTGGCCGGGTGCCCTGGCTCATGCCTGTAATCCTAGCTCTCTGGGAGGCCGAGGCGGGCGGATTGTTTGAGCTCAGGAGTTCGAAACCAGCCTGAGCAAGAGCGAGACCCCGTCTCTACTAAAAATAGAAAGAAATTAATTGGACAACTAAAAATATATAGAAAAAAAATTAGCCAGGCATGGTGGCACATGCCTGTAGTCCCAGCTACTCAGGAGGCTGAGGCAGAAGGATTGCTTGAGCCCAGGAGTTTGAGGTTGCTGTGAGCTAGGATGACGCCACGGCACTCTAGCCTGGGCAACACAGACTTTGTCTCAAAAAAAAAAAAAAAAAAAAAAAAGATTTAGGACCTTAGTTCTTATAGCAAGAGTCCTGGGTAGGGAGTGAGTGGTAGGAAGCAGTACAGCCTTTTCCTTAAGGAGCTTGGACTATGGTTAGGAAACCAGATGAACCACTGAAGGCTGTAGACAATCAGGTCTTTTTTGAGGGAGAGATCCACTGGGTAGTTGAGTTGTCAGGAAAAGTCTTTAAAAAGGGTAGGACCTAGGCTGGGCTTGAAGGGTTAGTATAGAAGAGGAAGGATAGCATATCAAGGAAGTGAGTGTTCTTGGGACTTCTGAGGAAATGGTGAATAGACCAGTCCAGCTAGTTGTTTGCATGCAAAGAAAGGGTAGGAGATAATATTAGAAGCTAGTTTGGGGTCAGATTGTGTGGATTACTTTTGAAGGTCTGGCTAAGGAACTTGGAATTTATCATACAGGCAAGCCATTAAAAGTGGTGGTTATGGGTTATTTTGGTTGTTTTAGTTTTGCTTTGGAGCAATGGTTAATATTAAGTATGGATTTAGATGCTCAGGAGAGCTAATGGTGAAGGGAAATTTGATTAGTTTACTTCAAAAATAATAGCACCACTTTTTATAGCAATAATGCAGGTTATCTTGTTTGGAGGTACCCACCGTACTTTCCATGTCAGTCAGCCTGTACAAGTAGCACCAGTGTTCAACAAGCTCTTCTCCAGTCAGCACTAGTGTTTCTTACTGTTTTCCTAAATTTGAACTGCTTGTAAATCTGTTTTGTTTGCTCCACCATTATCTGTCTTTCTACCATTAATATACTATTTTTTCGAATATTTTCAAAAGTAGAGGCCAGGCACAGTGGCTCATACCTCTAATCCTGGCACTCTGGAGGCTGTGGCAGAGGATGGCTTGAGGTTAGGAATTTGAGACCAGCCTGAGCAACAGTAAGACCCTGTCTCTACTAAAAATAGAAAAAATTAGCCAGGCTTCGTGGCATGTGCCTGTCATCCCAGCTACTTGGGAGACTGAGGCAGGAGGATCACTTGAGCCCAGGAGTTTGAGGCTGCAGTGAGATATGATGATGCCACTCCACTGTAGCCTGGGCAACAGAGCAAGACTGTCTCAAAAAAAAAAAAGGGTAGAAACCAACATGGAATTACTGTAGGGGTTAAAGTAGACACTGGGTTACCAAGACAGACTTTCCCAAGGTTTGGAGAGCTATGATGACTGGGAGGATTTTTGGATCTTGCTCTGAACTTAGCTGTAGTAACCACTAAAACAATCCTACAGAATGCCTAGAAGAAAGCTGGGCATGGAGGCTCATGCCTGTAATTCCAGTGACTTGGGAGGCTAAGGCGGAGAGGATGGCTTCAGGCCAGAAATTAAAGACCAGCCTGGGCAACGTAGTAAAACCCTGTCTCTAAAAAAACTAATAAGAAAAATTAGCCGGGTGTGGTGGCATGCACTTGTAGTCCCAGCCACTTGGAAAGCTGAGGCAGGAAGATCACTTGAGCCCAGAAGTTTAAGACTGTAGTGAGCTGTGATCGCATTACTGCACTCCAGCCTGGGCAACTGAGTAAGACCCTGCTGTCTCTTAAAAAAAGGGGGGGGGGTGATGCCTAGAAGAAACAACTTTACAATTTTACCATGCCTTCATGAAACAGATAAACCATGGGAAAAATAAATTGTTTCTGAGAAGAAATAAAGAGGAAAAGCTGCCCATCTCAGTTTTTAAAATTAGTGTAATCATACAAAACCAGGAAAGGACAGTACATGTAAGAAAATGAAAGACTATTCTCACTTCTGAAAATGCAACGTTAGCAAATATAATACTAGCAAATTGAATTTATCATTGTATTAAACAAAACATCAAGACCCAATAGTCCTTTTTAAATTTTATTATATGCAAGTATGGTTCAACATCCAAAAATACATCACTGATATAATCTAACATATTGATTTTTAAAAGGGGAAGGTCATGTGGTTTTCTTAATAGGTTCAGAAAAAAACTTAAGATGAAATTTAATATGTAGTCTGAGTAATTTTTTTTTTAACCGCACTAGACATGAAAGAGAATTTCTTTAACCTAAAGTTAACTAAAACCCCTGATGGTAAACATCACACTTTACAGTAAAACTGTAGAGCTGTTCCCACTAAAGTTAAGAACACGACATGGTGCCCACTCTCAGCCTTACTGTTTACTAATCAACTGGAGTTCCTGGTTAATGCCAGAAGACAAGAAAAAGAAATAAAAGAGAGAGAAAAGAAAGAACAAAACTGTTTGTATTTGAAGACGATGTGGTTATCCATAGAAAATTCAAGAGAATCCACAAATTAGAGCTAGTAACAAGAGTTCAGCAAGGATGCTGAGTATCAGATCAGCAACTTTATGATTGAACCATATGAAATTATAATTTTTGTAGGTCAAAATGGTCAACTAAGTATCAGCAGTTTCACATGATTCAACCTAATACAAAAATCAATATACTAACGATAACTAAATATACATTTAATAAATGTATATTTTTTAAAAGATCCCAGCCAGGTGTGGTGGTGTGTGCCTGTAGCCCCAGCTACTCAGGAGGCTGATGCAGGAGGATCCCTTGAGGCCAGGAGTTCAAAGCTGCAGTGAACTATGATTGTGCCACTGCACTCCAGCCTGGGTGACGGAGTGAGACCCCATCTCTCTAAAAAAAAAAAAAATTGAATAAAAATATCCCATTCACAACAACCACAAAAAACTATGAGGCATCTGGAAAATAATCTGAACAAGAAATATATATCTTGGGGAGGAAGCATGGTTGAGAGACCTGAATAAACAGAGACCATGTTCATGGATGGGAATACTATCATAAAGAGGTTAGTTAATTTTCCCCGGATAAGTTTATAATTCAATGCAATACCAATCACGATTTCAAAGGGATTTTTTGGACAAAATTTTACACACTCATACTAAATTTCGTATGGTAAAGAGCCAAGGCTATTTTGAAAACGAATGGTGCAGATGAAGTTTTGTGGGCCAGCATATGATTTGCAGAACCTGTCTCTCTAGTAATCAGAGCAGTGTGGCACTGGTAAAGAGTGAGTCAAATAGGCCAATAGAACAGACTAGGGAAAAATCCAGATGTATTAATAACATAAGTGTAAACCTTAAAACTTTTAGAAGAAACTATAAGAGAATATCTTTTTTTTTTTTTTTTGAGACAAAGTCTACTCTGTTGCCAGGCTAGAGTGCTGTGGCGTCAGCCTAGCTCACAGCAACCTCAAACTCCTGGGCTCAAGCAATCCTCCTGCCTCAGCGTCCCGAGTAGCTGGGACTACAGGCATGTGCCACCATGCCCGGCTGAGAATATCTTTATTATTTATATATATTATATCTTTATTTATCTTTATTCTTACCTTGGGGTAAGAAAGGATTTCATAAACAAAATATAAAATCATAAAGCGCATCATATGATTGCATTAACTGTAAATCTTATGCATGACAATAGACACCTTAAACAAAAGACAAGCCATAGATAGGATATTTACAATGCTTCTAACTGGCAGAGGCCTTGTATTCAGAATATATGAAGAACTCTATTTAATAAGAAAATGACAATCAAAACATAGAGGTTCGGGATGTCTTGGAATATGTAATGTCTGTTAGTTTCTGCCAATATTAAATATGATGTCTCTACTGATAATGCATTCAAACCAGTTTAGTTCTTATTAGTTCTCGTAAGTTCTTATGTGAGTGGTAGCTATAAGTGGTGAGTGTGTTTTGTCAGTTCACAGAAGAGAAAAGAAAACGGCCAATAGATACATGGAAAGATGTTCAACTTTAGTAATTAAGAAAATGCAAAGTAAAGTTTGTTTTTTAAAATTCTAACAGTTATCAATCACATTTGGCTAAAAGCCAGCTTTGGAATCTGTGTCACAACTCAGCATATACCAGCAGTGCAAACTTGGAGAGGTTTCTTTACCTCTCTGAGCCTGTTTATTCTGTTTAAAATGGGGTTAAAATGACTACCTCATGAGATTGTCGTTATGAATAAAGAATATGTATTAAGTTTTAGAGCAGTCCCTGAATGTAGTAAGTGTTCAATAAATGATAGTTGATTTAATTATTTATAATGCAAATTAATTATAAAAATACTGAAAAGTATCCAAACCCAGCCAAATTTTGAACAGCTGTATTCTATGAAGAGATCTTAAATGGAGAAGCTAACTACCCCTGAAAATTCTAGCTAGTTTCATACTCAGAGCCCTCCCAGGTGGCATTACCTTGGTGAAGTCATAACTAGGAGCTAGACCTTATCTCTAAAGGTTCACAGCCTCAATTTTATAAGAACAAAAAGGGATGACCAGTTTCTTGGGAACTGGCTTATGTGGTCAAAATCCTAAGAGTGAAGATTCATTTACAGTGAGAAATAGAACTGTTAAACAGACTAGTACTTGAGTTTGTGTTATTGCATTCTCTCCCTGAAGGCAAGCTCTGTGGAAAATCAATTTTGGTTTTCTGTGCAAGGAATCAATGCAGAGGGAGTCCGCTGGATGGTTTTAGTGACTAATAGTATCAGGCCCTTGTGATATCACCAGGCTCAAGTAGTTGTATTTATGGGTTGGGGACTTGCTCTCCTCAGCTATGCAGGAGGAGCACTGCCTAATTACTGCTCAGAGGATGTGCCCCTCTTAACCGCGGATCTCCAGTCCATGGTTGGCTATAGGCTGGCAGTCCTCAACAGTCATATTCTCTCTGGCTTTCTGAGGTTATACTGGGTCACTTTGATTGGATTCGAGGGTCCCTGGAACTCTGCAGTCACTCACACTTCAAAGGTTTGGTATTTTAAACAATGAATTACTGTGTCCACTACATTTTTTTCTCTTTCTAACTTCAGTCTTGGAAGATAAAACCTTAACTGCTATTCTGGAGACATTTTATATCATCGCCATGTGTGAAATCTGCTCAATGACATCATCATCTTAATGGTCCTGCCCCCACCTTTCCATTAAGGTCCAAATCATATCTGGAAGAATTCTTTCATCTTCTTCTTCTTTTTTTTTTTTTTGTTATTAAACACCAGCTACAGGAGAAAATACCTGGAAGAGTTCTATGGGATATTTTCTTTATAGATAGACTCGTAAACTGTCCTCTTAGAATTAATAATGCATTAAATGGTCCCTCTGTTGTTTGGTCTCTTGAAATGTGTAATTGCTTCTCCCAGTATTAGATAGGATGTTTCTTATTCATAGTTCCTTCAAAGCAATTTCGTTCTTACTAGTTCTGGTAAGTTCTTGTTTCAGTGGTAGGTATAGTGATGATATGTATGTTTTGATAAGTTGGTTATGGCTGAGTTAGGTGGCTCAGTGAGACCTTTGTCTTCAAACAAGCTATTCTTTATTTACCCTTGGCTATAAGCCGTTAGTGACCATTAACTTAAAAATAGTAAACAAATTTACTGAGAAGTCAGGCTTGGCCAACACATTGTTCATAAATCAAAAGTTTAACTTCAGGCCGGGCATGGTGGCTCACGCACTTTGGGAGGCCGAGGCGGGCAGATTGTTTGAGCTCAGGAGTTCGAGACCAGCCTGAGCAAGAGCGAGACCCCGTCTCTACTAAAAATAGAAAGAAA
>NW_012140302.1:2707473-2712067 GCF_000956105.1 Propithecus coquereli
TTTGAAAAGATTGTGATTTTTCTTGTTTTTAATATAAAAGTATCCTCTAATTTCCTGTTTAAGAATATCTTATTATGAATGCCTTATTAGATGAAATTATCCTATAAGATGCTGAATTAACCAGCAAAAACAACTGGTCCCTAGGAGCTTCTTTTAGGGATGGGTGACAAGGCTGGCCAAGTCAGCCAGTATTTTGGTTAGATTTTACTGCTTTCAGAGTCATTCGGTACGTAGACATCTCATTTGAGCCTCTCTCAGAACAACTCTTTGAAATAGGTATTATTGCTCCTCAACTTTACAGACTGAGAAACTGAGGCTTATAGTGTACCTTTTGTACTTAGAATGGTATGGGGGAGGGGTGCCTCATCATTCAGCTGATTCCCTTCACCATTTCCAAAGTCTCTTTCTCTTTCTCTCTCCCTCCACCCCCGACTCCCCTACTCCTTCAGAGACGTTGGTTGGGTGTTGAAAGAGATTTTTTACTGCCCAGTAAACTGGAATAATGTTAGGAGCTGTTCCATGAGGGGAAGGAAGATCTCTTGAGAGTTGGGGAAAAGAGTTTGCCCACAAATTCACTTCTATGGACAATTTTCGGTAGTGGCCCCTGGGGAAGAAGAGTAGAAATTACCTTGGTACCTTGGTTGATATGAAATGTCAAATGATTGACACATGACTGACAGAGGCTCTGCTATATTGCCAGTCTGCAATAAGCTGAAGAGATCTCCACTTTGCCAGTCATAAGCTTATGGGGGAGGTGTGAGGAGGGGGCTCTTTTTGCAATAACTTGTGCTACTAGAATATAATTCCTTAGGTACTCCATGTACCATAAATATCATCAGATTGCCTATCTGTAAATCTCATTTCCTAAGGAAAACATAGTAAACCATATTTGCTCTGTGCTTATCTTTAGTCATCTTGCTGATGCCTGAATTTTTAAGACTGCTGAAACACCAAGTCTCCTCAGTGCCATGTCCTTTCTAAAAACAGGCAACACGTGATATTTTTTCCCCAAAAGGTGCAAAGGTTGATGACCAAGTCTCCTTTCCATCGCCACCCCCAGCTTCCCACATGGCAATTGGTGTTACCAGTTTTTTGTTTATCTTCTTACTTGCATGAGTGCATCCGTGTGTGTGGGGATTTTTTTATGCTCATGATGACATATTATGTACACCATTCTGCCTTTTTGCTTATTTCACATACGGTATTTTGAATTGTTACACACAGAGCCTGCCTCTTTGTCTTTTTTTTTTTCTTTTTAGACAACTGGTGGTTTCCATTATATAGCTGATTTACAATTTATTTAACCTATTCCCTATTCAAGTACCTGAGTGTTCTCTTTGTAGCTTCCAGTTTTCTCCTTTTGTATGAATATATATTTAACAAATACCCCTGTGAATTCATCTTCTTCTCGTTGGACATTGGTCATTTTTGCTCTTGAAATCAAGTGCTTAAAACTTGTGTCTTCGTTCATGTAAAATATGATGGGCCTCCGTGCTGGCAGACATACTTTGGGTTGTTGTGGGAGAGGCACAGGGACTACATGTACTGCTGTCATTTAAGCAGCAGGGCATTAGGAAGACGAGTTCCCATTTCTTAGAACAGCCATTGAAATAACCAACACCGGCATCTAATCCTGAGGATCCACTTGTAAATTCTAGTCAGATTTATTTTCTATTCACAGAAATTTTTCCTTTTTTTCTCTGCAGGCAGTTCCTAGCATATATGTGTGTCTTCCATACAAATTGACCGTGTGTGGAAAGCCCTCTTCCACTATGTGGAGAAAGGGGGAGGAGGGAGATTCCCAGTTTCACTGCTTCGGCTGCAGCTGGGAAAGCAATCCTTGGCGTCTCGAGATGCAAGTTTGAATTAATTTTCTCAGAGAAAATACATTTGGTAGTTAGCTTCCATAGTGGTACCACTAGTATTCTAGTACTATACTATAGATACATTATGAGTTCAATAGGCTTTTTAAACTAGACCAAGTGCTATTCATAACATTGTTCCTATGAGAAAGTATATTCCAAAGTCCCAACTGAAAAATTAACCTGTTGGTTAGTGTTTGGGAATATTATGTTGGATCTGTGTGGCCAGATTTTGCTTTGCCAAACCAAATGTCATGTGGACTAGAAGTAACCTTTATGTGACTGGGGTCAAAAAACCAAAAATATTTGGATTTTTACAAATAGAATTTTTGTGCTATTGTTTGCTGAGACTACAGTGAGACTTAGAAAGGTATAGCATCCTTTCCACCTGGATAATTGGAATTAGTGAGGAAGGAGCAGAATTATGAAAAAATGGGGGATTTTTCTTTCCCAGTAAAAGAAGGAATTTCAGAAAGAGAGAAAAAGCAATAGACTAAGCACGGGCATTTCAAGAGACTGACAAAAGTGGTTTTATGCCCCCAAAAGACGGAGATACCCAGGAAATTTTATGGACAAATTTGTGGATAAAAATTTGGTGAGGTTACCGAAAGAAATTGGGTTGGGGGGTTGCCACCTGAGTCTAAAAGTTAGACCTGAACCCCAGACAGAAAGGCCCATGCAGGCAATCTCTGCGACTGACACTGCTGAGAAAAGCTGCACGGCTTTGTTTTAGTGTGTACGTGGGGGCTGGGAGGGCAGCAAGGGTGCATTTCAAAGTGAAACTAGAAATGATGCTTAAAGGGATGACAGAAATGAAGGGTGTCTCATAAACCTGTCTCATCTGTGAATGGTTTGTGTCCCGAGGTTTTCCTCTTACTATCAGAGACTATATTGTTTGCTTTTTTGTCTTTAAAAATATTTTTTATGGAACTTTTCAATTATACCCCAAAATAAAGAGAATAGTATAATGAATTCCATGCACCCCATCAATCAGCCTCAATAATTAGAAACATTTTGACAATCTTGTTTCATCTGTCTTCCTGCCACTTTCTTTTTCCTGGAGTATTTTAAACAAATTCTATACATCGTAACACTTCACCTATAAATACTTCAGAGCTATCTCTACCATACAAAGATTTTAAAAAACACAACCACAGTACCATTATCACATCAAACTAATTACTTGATGTCATCTAATACTTAGTCTGTGTTCACATTTCTCTAGTTGTGGACTAAGGATGGATTAAGGAGGGAGGCTGGAGGAAGGGATTACAAAGGGGCACAAGGAAACTTTGGGGGGTGATGGATGTGTTCATTATTTTAATTGTGATTTTGTAAGTATGTACCATATGTCAAAATTTATCAAATTGTATACTTCAAACCTGTGCAGTTCATTGCATGTCAATTATACCTCAGTAAAGCTGTTTAAAAAAAAAACTAGTTGTCTAGCTAGAATCAGACAGTATTTAAAAATATTCTTTCCTAGTTATCTCAAAAATATCTTTTTATGGTTGGTTTGTTCAAATCAAATCTAAATAAGAACTACACATTGCATTTGGTTGGTATTTCTCTAGGTTTCTGTTAATCTGTGGCAGATCCACCAGCCCTGCTCCCCTTTGCATGCCATTTATTTGTTAAAGAACCTAGATCATTGATCTTGTAGCACTTGCCACATTCTGATTTGGTGATTTGGCTAATTGTAACCTTGTAGTACCATGTGCCTATCTCATATATTTCCTGTAACCTGACAGTTCAATCCAAAGCCTTCACTGGTGAGGCTCACTGCTTTTTAAATTGTTTTTTCTTTTGTTTTTTTGCTGTTGTTGTTAATAGGCTTTCAATGGTACCAGAATCAATTCTTGTAGCAAGAGTACTTTATAGGTGATGCTGCTATGAACCTTTTATTACATCATATCAGGAGGTCTAGTTGCCCTACTTTTAGTGCACAATTGATCAGTGGAGTTAAGTATTGTCAGTCTTATCCATTCATTATAAAATTTCCTGTCAGTTTTCACCTAATAGTTTAAGGAGCCACTGTCTAAATCCTTGTTTCATTAGGAGTAAATTATTCACTGTGTGTGTCTGTATAATTTTTAACAACTGTATTGAGGTGTGATTTACATACAACAAACCACACATATTTAAAGGCTACAATTCAGGAAGGTTTGACACACACACACACACACACACACACACACACACACTTTGATACACGTGTATACATATGTATACATTTTTGATGACTGACCAGCTGCTATAGAGAAGTGGTGTTTGGGAGGCATACTGCAGGGACAAACCATGGTTCCTACAGTCAGCTTTTTGAAGGGTAAACCCTGATTCTCTCAGTGGTAGGAATGAAATTTTTCTGTGTGGCAGTAGAGAACAGGGAACCTTTAGTTTTGGACCTTGCTTTATAACTAGCTTATCAGGGAGATCATGCCAAAACAATACAAAACAAAAAAGTTTGAGTGGCTCTTTGGTTTCCCCTTACAGATTTTATTACACAAATATCCTAAATACTTATTTACAGATATGCACTTGTTCTGGGGTTTATTACATGAACTCAACCTTGTTTCTGGCTCTTCTGCCCACTGACTTCCTGTTCCATTTCAAAACAAAAAATCTCAAAAAAAAAAATGTATTTTTTTGTTGTTGTTGTTGTTTTTTTTTTTTTGAGACAGAGTCTCACTGTGTTGCCTGGGCTAGAGTGCCGTGGCGTCAGCCTAGCTCAT
>NW_012140302.1:2714242-2716647 GCF_000956105.1 Propithecus coquereli
CCTAGGTTTCAAGGAATGGGGGACTCATGAAAACAGAGGTGTGATTACAGACACAGGAAGCAAAACAGATAAGAACAGTTGCCTAGGCCGGGCGTGGTGGCTCATGACTGTAATCCTAGCACTCTGGGAGGCCGAGGCAGGCGGATCGTTCGAGACCAGCCTGAGCAAGAGTGAGACCCTGTCTCTACTAAAAATAGAAAGAAATTTAGCTGGACAACTAAAAATATGTAGAAAAAATTAGCTGGGCATGGTGGTGCATGCCTGTAGTCCCAGCTACTCGGGAGGCTGAGGCAGAAGGATCGCTTGATCCCAGTAGTTTGAGGTTTCTGTGAGCTAGCCTGATGCCACGGCACTCTGGCCTGGGCAACAGAGTGAGACTCTGTCTCAAAAAAAAAAAAAAAGAAAAAGAACAGTTGCCTAAAATTCAGGAGAGAATGTGTTTAGTGTCAAATGCAGAATAAATATGTGTGGGGACTGAGAAAAGGCTAATGATTTTAGCTATAAGGAAATTACTAGTGACCTTTAAGAAAACAGTTTCCATGAAATGAAGGTGTTAAGGAGTGAGTTGTGAGGGAGATGAAACTGCACATTACCTTTGCCAGAAATACAGTAGGCAGGAAAAGGAGAAAGAACCTAAACGTAGTGTCAGGGATAGTCTAGAGGCAGGGCAAACTTTTGTCTGTCTGTCTTATTTTTTTTTAGACAGAAGAGAATTGATAATATTTGTAGCGAGAGGAAGGATGCAAACAAAAGAAGGCAGAGGATGAAGGTTTGTTTGGAGGGCATGTGGAGCAAAGCATTTGTACCTCGCCAGTTGTTCAGTCTTGTCATCTCCCTGCATGGCAGCAAAGATGGCCCCTTCCCTGGTCAAGCCACCAGTGTTGTGTACCTGGCCCAGTTCTCTGGATGAACCATGCTCCTTTTTCATTGAAGAAAGCAGATCTCCTAATGCAAGTGAGACATTATCGTGTTGGAATAACCTTAAATCTGCTGTAACCCATGATTAGACAAACTCATTCTTCAACATCAGTACGTGATTACTGATGACAAATGAGTGATAGCACACCTCGCGAAGGCCCTGGCACACTCAGCACATCAGGTCCCATCAACTGTGGCTAAGAGCTGCTGTTTAAGTGGGTGTTCCAGCTCTCAGGCCAGAGAGCTAAAGAACACCTTTGGTCAGAGTTTCCGAATCCCTCTTAGAGAGTTCAGCCTCTCCAGGAGTCTCTGAACTGTGCTCTGACCTACAGGTTACCTCTCATCCACCCCCACATTCAGGGCCAACGGTAATGAAGAAGAAAAAGGGAAAGTACAGCAGTGCAAGGACACTCTACCCACTCAGCAATCTCTACCCCCCACACTGCCCCTTAGCAAAGGACTTCTGAACAGCTTTTCTCTAACTCTACGCTTCTCAGTCCCGCCCATTTTTTTGTTTTAGCCATAAATACGAAAATTCAGAAGGTTACTGGCATTGTATTTATGGCCTTTTAAAGTCTTATTTAATATTCTAGAACTGCGGTCCCCAACCCCCTGCCACGCCACGCCAGGAACGGGGCCCGCACAGGAGGTGAGCGGTGGGCAAGTGAGCGAAGCCTGAAGAACTGCACCCACAAAGCCCCAACTGCACCCACAGCCGCTCCCTGTCGTTTGCATCACCGCCGGAGGCCCCACACAGTCAGATCAGCCCTCATGGGAGTGCGAACCCCACTGCAAACTGCGCATGCGGGGGTGCCAGGTTGCGCGCTCCCCCTGAGAATCCTATGCCTGATGATGTGAGGTGGAGCGGAGGCAGTGACCGCACCCTTCCACCCCCCATCTCCGGTCAGTGGAAAAACTGTCTTCCACAAAACCGGTCCCTGATGTCAAAAAGGTTGGGGGACCACTGTTCTAGAATGTGGTACTCTTCCCTTTTGGGTTACTAACTATTCTTTATGTGATTTCTACCTAGGTTTTTTAATCTTTTTCTTAACTGTATATTGATATTAAATTATATTTTCCCATACCTCTTGGAAATAAAATGTTAGCAGAAAATGAAATTGATTTTTAACGCTTATTTGTAAAAATGTATTCACTATGTCTCTTCAAGCAGTTCTGCAGGTTTTGTAGTAGATATAATTCTGGGTAGATTTAGTGAGTTGAAGGGTTAAAATACCCAGTGCTGTCGCATATGGCAGTGAGCAGAATCACAGATGTTGATGATACCACGTAATTAGTATTCTTTTATGTAAATGAAGGCTGTCAGCATGTTACCATAGTGTCTCCTCTCTCTGAAGCTGGAATTTATGCCACTTGGTCTCACCAAGACCAAGCAGGATTATTCTATGGCCCTTAGTTAAGAACTGAGAAGAAATCAATACAATGAGAGAGAGAATGAGAGAGAGAGAGTGCGCGCACGAGCACCCGCG
>NW_012140302.1:2718276-2719443 GCF_000956105.1 Propithecus coquereli
TAAAATTAAAAGTGCAGTCCTTCAGTCTCACTAGCACATTTCAAGTACTCAGTAGTCACATGTGACTAGTTACTATAGTATTGGACAGCACAGAGAATATTTTCATCATTACAGAAAGTTCTATTGAACAGTATTGTTCTAAGTGGAAGAATTTGAGAAATAAAGTTCTTTCTTTGATTTCTGTGTTCTTCATCCCCACATAATTTACTGGATAAATGCAGTGGTTTTAAGGTTTTTATGTGCAAAAGAATCACCTGTGGAACTTATTTAAATTGGAGATTTTAGACCTCTCTCAAGAGTCTGATTCCTCAGGTCTACAATAGTAACCAGGAAATCTGTATTTATAACAAGTAGCCTAGGGAATTCTCATGGTAGGTGATTGAGGGACTACATTTTGGAAAATATTAAATTAGTGAGAAAGTTGGGAACTGCCTATCTCTTGATTTGCCCCTCTTCGTTTCTTCATTACTGACTTTCTTTTGTGTCCCCAGTAATTGGTTTTAAGCATCATGTGTACCCAAGTTGTACTCTCAATTGGTAGTAAGTAGCAAAAAGAAATTTCATTTATTTACCATTTAATCTTTTCAATGTATTTGTGTTTTGATTTGGCTGTACCTTAAGAAAAGCAAACAAAAATGGTTATTTCAGTACTGTTCCAGATTGTGTGGGAGGGTAATTCTGAGAATACTTTTGACCTCTAACAGTTGAGCACTCACAAGTCTTGAAATTATACAGGAGTAAAAACAGAAATATGATGCATGATCTTCTCTCTGAAGGAGATTACAGCAGCCCTCCCATCCTCAGGCAATACATCACAGGACCCCCAGTAGATACCACAGATGGTACCAAACCCTATAAATACTATGGTTTTTTTCCTACATATACATACCTATGACAAAATTTAATTTATAGGCTGAGTGCAGTGGCTCACACCGGTAATCCCAGCACTTCGAAGGCTGAGTTGGGAGGACTGCTTGAGGCCAGGAGTCCAGAACCAGCCTCGGCAACATAATGAGACCCCATCTCTTAAAAAAAATTTAATTTATAAATTAGGCACTTAGAGCCTAGGAGTTTGAGATTGCAGTAAGTTATGATGACACCACTGCATTCTAGCTGGGGTAACAGAGCAAGACTTTATCTCTAAATAAATAAATAAATAAGGCACAG
>NW_012140302.1:2719493-2720700 GCF_000956105.1 Propithecus coquereli
CCCGGTCAAAAAATGTATTTTTGAAAGAAAAATCTTTTTATCCCCTCTTTCCTTTAGGAAAACTCTTAATACTAATGTGGTAATCCCAGGCAGAATGAGACATAGGAAGTAGTTTGCATTGTGCAAGTCTCATTGCACATGTGCTGAAGTGAAGTTTCTTTTGCACTTAATGGAGCGGATCTGTCTATGTGCCAGGAGTCATATACAGGATATGGCTAAAAACAGTACAATGTATGTCTTCAATGAGTAGAGGAATTAGCAAATGAACAGATCAGGGGTTCTGTTGCACAGGATGATCTTTTCTTGGCTTAAGAAAAATCCTGGCCTGTGAGTGGCACATTTCTTCCATTGGTTGGAGTGTTCCTGTGTTGGGATTCATAGGGAAGTTGGGTTAGCTGACCGAGGCAAGGACAGAGTTGATTCCCTGGGCTGGTGAGGAAACTGCTCCTGAGCAGGGCCTGAGCTGTGGGACAGACTTGAGGACAGGATACTGGAGTGACTCAAAATGCATGCAGTGACTGTTTGAAGTCAGCACTATGAATGGCCTCTGGAACATGCAGTGCCAGTACCACATTGTAGAAAGTAGGCCTCTTTGATCTGGAGGCAGCACAAACTACTAAGCTCTGAGACAACCTGCTTAATCCTTAAACAGCCAACCTGGTTCTCTTCCACTTTTGGCTGCCACTTCTCCTCTGCACAGTCAGAGCTAACATTTCTAAGAACACACACATGTGTATGTGTTCATTCTCCCTGTGTATTCAGAATTTCCTTGAATTTAATATGAGCAGTCTTCTTTTGCCACCTTGCCCCCAATCTACTATCCTCCTAAAGTGGGGTTAAGTTTTAGGCACAGACCATTTTGGCATGAGTATTAAGTCAATGAATCAAAAATTCTGATCTCTTGAAGGCCAGCTAACTCAGCTTCTCCTTAATACCCACCAGTCATCTTACAGATCTTGATCACCAGGAGACCTGAATGAAATAGTGTATATAGCTCAGTGTAGGATCATCACTGCAGCCAAACAGAAAAGTGCAAAATATATTTAGTAGCTTCATCCTGCAAATGGGAATAGTTGTGTGCCATAATGCAGGTAACAGTATGTGACAATTCAAGCTGAGACTCAAAAGTATGTGTGGGAGCTGGGCATGGTGGCTTGTACCTGTAGTCCCAGATGCTTGGGAGGCTAAGGCAGAAGGATGGCTTGAA
>NW_012140302.1:2724650-2726085 GCF_000956105.1 Propithecus coquereli
AGTTGTGCATTTAGGATCTGCTAATAAATTTGCTATTTGAGAATTATTGGAATAGTCCACCTAAAGGACATCGTATTTTCAAGCTATAGACTTTTTTGGCACATAATTATTATGTTCTGTCATCTCTCATATGGATACTTTTTAAAAAAAATAATGAGATAAATCCAGAAGTTTTTAATCAGAACAAAGACAAAAGTTGAAAAGATTCCATTATCTTTTTATTTATCTGTAGTAGAATAGTTTTAAATATTGATTATGGTTCTTACCTCCAGTTGATTCAGATTTTAAAAATAAAACTATGGTAATTAAAAAGGCAAAAGCTAATATTTTGTCAAGTTTACCTTCCCATATGCACATCGACCCTGGATGTGCAGGACATTTGCTTAAAGCTGATCTACTTAATGATGTAGAACTGTTCAGACACATTATATTCTTTCCCAATTACACTGTAAATTTATCAGTTTTAGATATTGGGTGCCTGTCACATTGGATGATGTACATTTTGAGTGGAAATGTTAGAATTATTGTGACCTTTGGGAATATGAAGGAAAAAATGTACACATCAGAAAAATATCAAATAGAATTCCTCTTTCTGCCAGTGGGTGTTAGACCTTGTTCTGAAATAAAGTGGTCAGAGTGCGTGTGAGAGGTGAGTTAAACACATTGTCTTTCTTGAACTGAGCATACCTGAGCTTGTGTTCTCGCTTGTATTTTCCATTTTGTGTGTAGGTTAAGGTGGCTTTTTTCTTTTGTGTCAGTTCTAGGAGATTTCCATATCATAATCAGATATGTTTTTCCTCTAGAGAAGCTGGTCTGCTTAGCTTATATCAGTGTGGTGAGGTGCAAAGTAGCCCTGTGTTTTCCTGAATGGATTTACTCTGCCATATGGCAGGTTAGTGAGTCGCCACGACAGATTTGTAATGGGAAAAGGGTTGTGCAGGAAAGGATGTGCGTGATCAGCAGATTTATAGATCAGAAAATGAAATCAGAAGAAAGAATTTCCAGAGTGCCCTTTCCATTTGACAGCTCTCCATGGAGAGGGTGTGGAATGGTTTTTTAGTGTTTTTCTCTTGGCTTTTCGTTGTTCCAGCCTATTTTCTCTAGCACAAGAGTTGATTTTATAAGGCATCAGTGTTCCGGGTGTTATGTTGCTATATTCCTATTTATAGAAATATTTTCTTTTTGTAGGATTTGTGCTGTGTTTCATATGATAAGATCTCAGTAGCAATTAAATTCCTGAAGACATAACAAGGCTAAAATGGGGATTTGCCACCCATCAGATTTTGAGTTACAAGAGGAGGCTATTCAGATAAGATTTAGTGAGTACTGAATCTTTTGAAGGAAAGAAAACAAAAAGTGTGGGGCAAAGGCAGTATATGTAACGTAAATATTTGTACCCCTGTAATATGGTGAAATAAACAAAAAGTATAAATAT
>NW_012140302.1:2729296-2733477 GCF_000956105.1 Propithecus coquereli
TGTAGTCCCAGCTACTCGGGAGGCTGAGGCAGAAGGATCGCTTGAGCCCAGGAGTTTGAGGTTGCTGTGAGCTAGGCTAATGCCACGGCACTCTAGCCCGGGCAACAAAGCGAGACTCTGTCTCAAAAAAAAAAAGAAGAAACTTTCAAAGGACCCAATTTTGAATTGAAAACTAATGAGTCTTGAGTTGAAACACTAACTGCAAGGCTCTTTAAAGGAAAATATTTTGCTGACAGTATTTTTTTTTTCTTTTCTTTTTGGGGGCTCTATCGTGCCAGGTTAAGAGAGTGGCGACTTCTGTGAGACATGGATAGATGCAAACATGTAGGGCGGTTACGGCTCGCCCAGGACCACTCCATCCTGAACCCTCAGAAGTGGTGCTGCGTGGAGTGCGCCACCACCGAGTCGGTGTGGGCTTGCCTCAAGTGCTCCCACGTGGCCTGTGGCCGCTACATTGAGGACCACGCACTGAAACACTTCGAGGAGAGTGGACACCCGCTAGCCATGGAAGTCCGGGATCTCTACGTGTTCTGTTACCTGTGCAAGGACTACGTGCTCAATGATAATCCGGAGGGGGACCTGAAGCTGCTCAGAAGCTCCCTCCTGGCAGTCCGGGGCCAGAAGCAGGACCAGCCCGTGAGACGCGGGCGGACGCTGCGGTCCATGGCTTCGGGCGAGGACGTGGTCCCGCTGCAGCGCGCTCCTCAGGGACAGCCGCAGATGCTCACGGCTCTGTGGTACCGGCGCCAGCGCCTGCTGGCCAAGACGCTGCGGCTGTGGTTCGAGAAGAGCTCCCGGGGCCAGGCGAAGCTGGAGCAGCGGCGGCAGGAGGAGGCGCTGGAGCGCAAGAAGGAGGAAGCGCGGCAGCGGCGACGCGAAGTGAAGCGGCGGCTGCTGGAGGAGCTGGCCAGCGCCCCTCCGCGCAAGAGCGCGCGGCTGCTCCTGCACGCGCCCCGCGACGCGGGCCCGGCCGCCCTGCCTACCTCACGCCGAGCGTCCGCCGCCTCCCTCAAGCCGCGCCGCCAGCTGGCCGTGGCCCCGGGCGTCACTGGCCTGCGCAATCTGGGCAACACCTGCTACATGAACTCCATCCTCCAGGTGCTAAGCCACCTCCAGAAGTTCCGAGAATGTTTCCTGAACCTTGACCCTTCCAAAACGGAACATCTGTTTCCCAAAGCCACCAACGGGAAGGCTCAGCTCTCTAGCAGGCCGGCCGGCAGCTCGGCCACCGAGCTGTCTTCGAGGAGCGACAGGGCCGAGGCGTGCGAGCGGGAGGGCCTCTGCTGGAATGGCGGGGCCTCCATCAGCCGGAGCCTGGAGCTCATCCAGAACAAGGAGCCGAGCTCGAAGCACATTTCCCTCTGCCGCGAACTACACACCCTCTTCCGAGTCATGTGGTCTGGGAAGTGGGCCCTGGTGTCTCCCTTCGCCATGCTTCACTCTGTGTGGAGCCTCATCCCTGCCTTCCGTGGCTACGACCAGCAGGATGCGCAGGAATTTCTCTGCGAGCTGCTGCACAAAGTGCAGCAGGAACTCGAGTCAGAGGGCACCACGCGCCGCATCCTCATCCCCTTCTCCCAGAGAAAGCTCACCAAACAGGTCTTAAAGGTGGTGAATACCATATTTCATGGGCAGCTGCTCAGTCAGGTAGGTGTGTGCCCACCCTAACCCCAACTCTGCCCAGCACAACGGAGGGAGGCTTGTATGTTAGTTTGAGCTTCCTATGAATGCCTGCCCCGGATTATTGCGCTAAATAGGATAGCTAACAATCGCTGTGATTATGCATTTTCTAGGGTGGCCATCGTACCTTTCATTGTCCTGTACATTGTGATGGCCTTGTTGGTGAACTTGCCTACTTGCCTGCTTCTCCTTCTAGCTAGATTTTTAGTTTAACTTGCCACATCGCTTTAGTTTCAGTGAATGTCTTTAACCGTTAATGAAGATATGGGTAATATCATACTCTCATTGTTATAATTAAGTACCCGTTGTTGGTATGCCATCCTTTGATCAGTTTTAGGAAACTGAACAGAGTTCCATGGTAGTTTGAAAGAGCTTTCTTCCTCCTTTGCATACAAGGAAAGCAGGTGGCTGGGGCACGCCAAAGGCCTCCTCCCTGTTCCCCATTACTTTTCATTTTCCGAATCTTTAGCCACGTAAGGACCTAAGCAAAGATACATAGCTAAGGCCTTGTGAGAATATGCAGAAAGAAAATTTTTATGGTTAAAAAAAGGGGAGGCAGGCAACTTAAGAGATTGAGGTTAAACCTTTATACTGTGCTACTGAGGTTTTGTGTCTTGGTTTTTAGGGTTTTGAAAGAATGGTGAGTGGGATGAAAAGAGAGAGCTTATTTAGGCTTTTGTTTTTCAGCATGTGAAAGGGGAGTATTTATCAGCATTTCCTCTAGCCTCTGTCCTCTTAGGAAGAAAGGTGCTTCTGGTTAGGTTATAGGGGGAGAGTAGGTTTAATCACAGTACTTTGAGGCTCTACAGATGGAGGGGATTGGTGTAGGCTGCTTCAAGAAAGGACAAAAAGACAGACAGCTTGGACTCTGTGGAAGGATCGAAGTCAAGAGGAAGAATGCCAGGGTGAGAGAAGCAGACAGGGACTTGCAGATTCTCTGTCTCAGAGTGGTTCCTTGAATGATTGCACGATAACTTGCAGTCTGTACTACCGCAGCATTGAACGATAGAGTGTACTTTGGGATACAAGAGAAAAGGGGGTAGGTATAATCTCTGTGCAGTGTGGTTTGTGAATTCCAGCTACCATCACATGTTTAGAAATGTATATCAGAACTAATATACTCTAATTCTTTTAAAGTTATGTTTATTATTTTAATATTAGAATTTTTAAAAAAATTATACTTAGTTTTGGTAAAGTTATATGTTTTGTATAAAGCAAGCAAAAATGTATGTGGGAAGCATGGAAGTTATATAATCTGTAAATTAATCTTTTCATTCTAGGTCACATGTATATCATGCAATTACAAATCCAATACCATTGAGCCCTTTTGGGATCTGTCCCTAGAATTCCCCGAACGCTATCACTGCATAGAAAAGGGGTTTGTCCCTTTGAATCAGACAGAGTGCCTGCTCACTGAGATGCTGGCCAAGTTCACAGAGACAGAGGCCCTGGAAGGGAGAATCTACGCTTGTGACCAGTGTAACAGTGAGTGCTATGTGGAGGGTGTGCTCTGTGGAGTGGGTGGTGGGCGGAGATAGGGCATGCAACTGCAATATTAGCTTAAGGTGCTTCTTTTTCCTTTTTAGTCGGAATTAACACTGATGATATTGAGTGGTTCGAAAGCATCTTTTGAAGAAGATCTTTTTCTCCCATTTTTCTGAAAACAGGCACACGTACTTTATGTATTGAAAAATAAAAGCCTAGGAGTTGTGCCTCTTTTGACCCGTCTTGATTGACATTAATTATCTTGGGAGGCATTTGAAAGTGTAATTTCTGAAATGGGGACTCTGAGAATGTTATGCTTAGCTTCATAGTGCTACAGAGCCTCTGCTTAAATTCGTGAACGTGGAGTCTGACAGTTCTTATTTAAGCTAAATCCAGGTGGCATAGCCTGTTCGAAGGGTGTGATATTAACATGCTTTTGTACTGAATTGGTAGAATTAAAGTCTGTCAGAAGTGATTCTTAAAACTGGTACAATGGGCCCGAGAAAGCAAGTCTTAAGGTGGCAACTTCATGGATATTTTCTGCATATATTTTTTTCACATGCCTGAAAAGTTCACATTTCAGAGAGTGTCATAAGACTTTTGTCTGTCATGGCTTTAATGTTAAAGTGGAACTCTCTCCATATGGTCATGTGGGTATCCTATGCAGGGCCCTCCTGTCTTGCCACACTAACAGCTGATGCTTCCGCTAACCCAGCATGGACAGAGGAAATGCAGAGCAAATGTGTGGAAGCTTGTGTTTGGGTTTTGTGGCATATAAAGATTTAGAAACTAAAAATATAAAATAATTGGATTATACAGAGACCTAGAAATCAATTTGCAATATGATAGTTTGGACTACAAGTTTTGAAAAAAAATCTTATGGTAGCACTTCTTAATATCTTTTGCATATCATTTTTTAAAATAGTAAATTTTGGGAAACCTGTACTGCTCTTTGAAGAATGAGAATAAAAATCAAAAGTCATGCTTTTTGCCATTTTAAAATAAAATTTGAAGTG
>NW_012140302.1:2733527-2734231 GCF_000956105.1 Propithecus coquereli
CCCGCCTCGGCCTCCCAGAGAGCTAGGATTACAGGCGTGAGCCACCGCGCCCGGCCTGTTACCATTGTTTTAAAAAGCATTTTCATATATATCATCTGGAAGATTTGTTGCTTTTTTTTCTTTTGTCTTGGTAGTTTGGTTAAATACTGGAATCCAGTAGCCCACTTCACCTCTTGTCCTGAGTCAGATTTATCCAATTCTTTATTTAGAAGGTGAACATTTTCCCCACACTTTCTACAAGATAAAAATGTTCTTTTCAGAAACAGATATATAAAATTTTAAGTTGAGGCACATAGTCTACCTCCTTAGCTAGAGATAGAGGACTTTCTTTTTCTTATCTTTACCGTATCCATCTCTGCTTTGAAATACATTGAAGTTGACCTAAGAATGCCTTTTTATTTGAGGTTCTTCGTCTCTCCTGATATGTGAAGCACCATAAAGTTTCAAATTGTTTCTACCCCACCTCCCGTATAGTACTTTATGATTCTTCCTTTTTAAGGAATTTAACTGTCCTGTAATTCTCCGCCTTTATACCAAATATGCCTTTTTAAGAAACTTTCAAAGGACCCAATTTTGAATTGAAAACTAATGAGTCTTGAGTTGAAACACTAACTGCAAGCCTCTTTAAAGGAAAATATTTTGCTGACAGTATTTTTTTTTTCTTTTCGTTGGGAACTGCCTATCTCTTGATTTGCCCCTCTTCA
>NW_012140302.1:2738449-2746901 GCF_000956105.1 Propithecus coquereli
ATAGTAAATTTTGGGAAACCTGTACTGCTCTTTGAAGAATGAGAATAAAAATCAAAAGTCATGCTTTTTGCCATTTTAAAATAAAATTTGAAGTGGTGTACTTGGTTACTATAGAGCCCCCTGTCCTGTTCCATTTTGAGATACAGAGGCAGGTGAGTTAGTTTGTTTCATTGGAGAAGGATCTGGTTTTGGTTTTTTTCCCAATAGTGATTCATAAAGCCTTTTACTTGTAAGTAACAAAAGTATATTAACAGCTTTAACTCCACCATTCTTGGATATGATAGATTAGGCAAGAAATACTTGTATTTATTTTTACAAGAAAGGGTTGTTTTTCTGGTTGCCAGAAGTGCCAGTTTATCAGGATTTCTCTAGGCAGGTGCAAATAATGGCAGGAAAGGAAAGCTATGGTGAAGGGATGAGATGCATTGATCTGTTGCCTGTGAAGTTTAAAAATTGTCAGTCTTTTATCTCTCTGTGTGGCCGGCATAATCAAATCGAGACAGAACTGATCAATCTCATTTGAATCAATAATTCCTTTTTCTTTGTGAATTCCATTTTAGGGAAACAAAGCCAGATTCTATATTGTCTTCATTTTAGCTCACGTACTCCCTCTGCTGAGGGTGGCAGTCACTGCCAGGGTTCTCAGGCAAAGCTGCAGTAATTTTCAAAAATCTGGTGCATAGGAATATAAAATAAGGCCAGGCCCCTCTTTGAATTCTGTTCATGCCCCCATATATTGTGACTGCACACCGTAGTAAAAGCTTCTCCTATGGCACACTCATTCTGATGCAGTTTATTATGAGAAGCAGCACCTCCACATCCTATTGTCACAGAAAGCTCTTTACGTCATCTGGCTGTGATTTGCTACCTTTCACAAGTGGTACAGACGGGACTTGGAATCAGATGCCAAGCTCTTCAGACACTGAGACCGTGGTATCAACAGCTCAAAGACAATTAGCAGACACTATAGTGGACCACTCATTTTATATTCCCATCCATTTACCAATATAATTAATATAATAACAGAACAGTTACCAGTAAATGGTTATAGAGAAGTCTTCCAATGGAAATGAAGAGTACTTTATTTCCATGGTTTATTTGCTGAAATTTAGAAATGCATTTCTCCCACAGAAACAAAATTAGAGTCTAAGCACTGGTTCTGCTCTGGACTGGGTGAATTTAGACACCTCTCAGCTTTATCCTGCATGTCTAGCAGTATGCTTTTATCCAAGAAACATTTCAAAAACTAGGTACAGCATAAAAATATAGAACCAGCAAAGTTCATTTCCTAAATATTTTCTAATATGCTATAAACTAATCATACTGGAAAAAAATCTGTTTAAATACTCTGTCCTGTGATTTGAGGAGAAAAAACAAACAAAAAAATACTCTGTCCTTTAGTAATCTTATCCTTTTTATCTTTTTCCTAAGCCTGAAATATATACATTATTCCCTATTTTACTGGTGAGGAAACTGAGGTTCAGAGTTTTAAATAACTTATCTATTAGCACTGTGGTCCCCAACCCCCGGGCCATGGACCACAACTGATCCGTGGCCTGTTAGGAACCAGGCCGCACAACAGGAGGTGAGTGGCGGGTAAGTGAGTGAAGGTTCATCTGTATTTACAGCTGCCCCCCATTATTAGCATCACCACATAAGCTCCACCTCCTTGTCAGATCAGTGGTGGCATTAGATTCTCATAGGAGAACGAACCCTATTGTAAACTGCACTTCCAAGGGATCTAGGTTATGAGAATCTAATGCCTGATGATCTGAGGTGGAGCAGAGGCGGTGATGCTAGTGCCGGGGAGCAGCTGCAAATACAGATTATTATTAACAGAGAGGTTTGACTGCACAATAAATGTAATGTGCTTGAATCATCCTGAAACCATCCCCCCCACCATCCATGGGAAAAAAAATTATCTTCCATGAAACCGGTTCCTGGTGCCAAAAAGGTTGGGAACCACTGCATTAGCACACAACTAGCTGTGAGCAGGAAACAGAATTAGGCCTATCTAGTGAAAACAAGAAGCTTTTTAAAGTTATATTATGATATATCATAATTTATAAGCCCATATATAAAGGCCTAGAACCCTAACATATGCTTCTATTCTGTGTGCATGCTGTTGCAGTGACCATTCATTATATTCTATTAATAAAGCCATGCTATCAGGAATGTACCATTGTAAATCCATACCAGTTTTAGAAGTTGCCGATGGCAAAAGTTTGAAAGATGGCTTGAATGATTGCATGTAACACTCAACCCAAATAACAGTGACTTAACATGAGATATAATTTTATTTTTGTTATATAAAAGAAGTCTGAAAGACATTCAGGGGCTGGCATGGTGGCTACGTGGTCATCAGGGACCCAAGCTCCTTTTATCTTTTTGCTTTACTATCCTAGTGCAAGGCTTCCATCCTCAAGGTCGCCTTGTGGTCCAAGAGGAATTCCAGCAGTTGCAGACAGTGAGAAGGACAAAGGGATGCACCTTACAACTGAGTCAGCCCCTTTTCAATACCCATCCCAAGAATGCCACACAGTCATTCCTTTCATCTTAACCAGAACTCCCATGGCCATACCATGCAGGCATGTGAAGCTGGGAAATGCAGTCTGACAGAGGGTCACATTGCTGCCCCAAATAAAATTGAGGTTCACATATTGAGAAACAAAGAGAATGCATATTGAATGGCAAGTCATTGTCTCTGCCATAGCTAGAAAAGAATGTGACTCCTCACAACCTGTCTTATACTTTCCCAAACCATATAGGCAAACGACGAAAATCCAATCCAAAACCCCTTGTTCTGAGTGAAGCTAGAAAGCAGTTAATGATCTACAGACTACCTCAGGTCCTCCGGCTGCACCTTAAAAGATTCAGGTGAGCATGCTCTGGGAGTCCCAGATGGCTGTGAGCTATGGGAATAGCTGCTTCAAAGGCTTTGTTGTGAACAAATGTCTTCTTTGATGTTAGGATGGTGAGCCTATTCCCTTGAGATGTCGTGCTTCCCATGGAGATAAAATGGTTCATATCCAGTAAGGCATGTTGATGTTGAGGCCCAGCAGGACTTGGCTTCTGTTCTCACGGCCCTGTTTAATTGTCTAGCCTGTACTAGTTGTCTGTGCTTGAAAGATTTTCTTCAGGAAAATCGCTTGAGGCCAGGAGTTTGAGACCAGCCTGGGCAACATAGCAAGACCCTGTCTCAAAAAGAAGTTTAAAAGAAAATTAGCCAGATATGGTGGCATGCACCTATAGTCTCAGCTTCTTGGGAGGCTGAGGTGGAAGGATCAGTTGAGCCCAGGAGATGGGGACTGCTATGATTGCACCACTGCACTCCAGCCTGAGTGACAGAATGAGCACCTGTCTGTACTTAAAAAAAAAAGAAAAGAAAAAATGTCTACCCTTGCTTGGGCTTATGTAGATCCATCTTCAGGATGAAGTGTAAAGTAATCTGTGAAAAGAAGGGCAAACAGTAAACTACAAAAAGATTGTTGCCTGAATTGCTTGTTTAAGGATCTCTAGGTTCAGAGTGCTTTGTGAAACATTCATAGCAAATATATGTGGACATTGATCACCACCATTTTGTTGATGGGAAAACCAAAGCCAGAAGTTAAGTTTTCTTGGTTCTCTGCTTTACCTGCCTCTACCTCTGAATGCATATACAAGTTTTTATTAGTAAGAAGTTTATATCCATGTTCTAGGTGGTCTGGCCGTAATCATCGAGAGAAGATTGGGGTCCATGTCGTCTTTGACCAGGTATTAACCATGGAACCTTACTGCTGCAGGGACATGCTCTCCTCTCTTGACAAAGAGACCTTTGCCTATGATCTCTCCGCAGTGGTCATGCATCACGGGAAAGGGTTTGGCTCAGGACACTACACAGCCTATTGCTACAACACAGAGGGAGGTGCGTGCGCTTTACTCTGTGGGGCGGGGGACACAAAAAAGGGTTGATTTGTCCACATTTTATTGCTTTTCTTTTATTTCCATCCCATGGATTACCTAGAAGGAAATTACATACATTAAAATCCAGTAGCAAGAATTGTGAAAGTTGGATTCAAATTTTGGATATATCACTAAGTAACAGCATATGATCGTTCTAAGAATGAAAAGGAACTGACACGTAAAAGTGCTTAGAAAAGCACCTAGCACATAGTGCTTGCTCAGTCAGTGTTGGAGGATATTGTAGTATTATTGATAGCATTGGTTAGCTATAGCATTACTATTGCTTGTAGTAATGCTACTTCTGCAGACCTCACTTTCCTTCTTGGTTATGCAGAAACAAAAGTACCTGTGTAACATGGAGGTATTGTATGAATCTCACTAGCATGAGCTCATAATAAAGCTGACAACATTTACTGAGCACTTACTCTATCCTTACTGCTTCCCTTACCATGGGAAGTGTGGGGATGCAAGGATGCCAGGGCCCCTTCAAAGGAGACTTCAGTCCTCGTCCTCCAGAGTGGAGCCTCCCAGCTACTGCACTGAGGCAGGTGGGCTGCAACGTGTGTTTTCAGCAGAGCACTATTCTTGAACCCCTCTGCCCTTGGGGTAGCCAGGGCCTGTGAACAAATACTTTTTTATTCCTTCTAAATTTTCCTTTATCACTCCCATTTCCATTTCTCCTCTCCTCCCCTTCCTATTGCTTAGCCTGAAATAGCCTGGCTGTCTTTGTAGAAGGCCCTAATGGACAATGAAAAAGCCTGAGTAAGACGAGGACAAAAATTACAGTCAGTTGATACTGTTTGAGACCAGCCTGTAGTATGGTGGTGGGGTTAAAGCCAGTGATTACAGAGAATTCTGTTGGTTTCATTTCCTTGTCCCTTCCCCCACCACCAGTAATCAAGGTTGGCTCTATTCGGAACTCCTCTGTCCCTTTCTTCATCTCCTGATTTTGCCTGCTCACTGGAAATACAAGTTGGGTAGTCATTTTCTCTCTTTCTCTCCTTTGGTTTCCCAGGTTTTTGGGTCCACTGCAATGACTCAAAGCTGAATGTATGCAGTGTCGAGGAAGTGTGCAAAACCCAGGCCTACATCCTTTTTTACACTCAAAGAACAGTGCAGGGCAATGCAAGAATCTCAGAAACCCAACTCCAAGCTCAGGTGCAGTCCAGCAACAACGATGAAGGCAGACCACAGACATTCCCCTGAATGGGAGGCATGTATCAAGGACTGACTTGCTTTTAAACTATTGGTGTCCATACTTCTTTCCTCTTGTAGGAAATAAGGCTTACTGCAGGAACAGATTACTAGGTTTGCCTCACTGGGTCTTGAGTAGAAGGTGCCAGGTGATTCATGTCCTACCATAAATTTTATAGTTACTTTCTTTTGAATGGATTTGGAAATTCCCTCCTTTCATAAAAACAAATCAAAAGGAATAACTTCTATTCATCAGTTGCTTGTGAATATAAAGGGATCTGGATGCAGGAAAGGGGGTAAATTGATCATATCCATGCAGGAAAGCAGCCATGTTTTCTCTCCACTGTGTGATTCCCCTGCTAATCAGGACCTCCTTAGAACACCAGAAGAACCCTCCCGATGTGAGCAGCCGTGGATAAAGCACATGAGGGGGGCCCTGGGCTGGCAGCTTGCTAGATGGGATTGGTTCCAAGGTGGGAGATGAAGTCTAAGGATTTATTCCCGCAAAGGAAGTGACCCTTAAGGGTTGAAAACTTGTGTGCTTCCTTTTTTAGGAGCTAGCAGTTGAAGTGAGTGAGATGCATGGAGCAAATTGCCCCATGCAAAATGGGAGGGTTTTCATGTGTCATACCCTCCGTGGCTGCTGCTGCTGTAATTTAATCATTCTAAACCTCTTGAGACTGGCATGAATACTCCTTCATTCCAAAGAAGGGGCAGTTCATATAAAGAAGCAATAGACTAGCATATGTTCTTCGTTGCATGCTGAGCCAAAGGGCACTTCTGGCTATCCCAGTACTGTAGCAGATTCCTGGTGCAGGTCTAGGGCAAGCACATGGTTTCGTTCAAATTGGTCCTTAGATCAGTTGTCTGAGGCTTTCTCAGAACTCAGTTGAGGGTGGGCAGGGATAGCCAGTGGTCCAGGGCTTATTTGAATGCCTGTCACCTGTTCTCACCTTGGTATAGCACGCAGCTTCTTAACCTACAGCTTCTTTCTTGCTCCTGGAGAGCAAAACATTCATGTTCACAAGATTTGGTAGCTTTTGCTTTCCTAGGGTATGGGAACTGCTTAGGAATCTAACCCCTACATGTCCGAACAGTTTATTGCTGATGGCCTTGGCCTGTTTCCTCCCCAATCTGGTAATCCCTACTGTTGCTTTACCCCTCTATACTCAGTCCATCAGAGAAAAAAGCAAGAGTGCCCTTTTACTCCAGGACTAGTGAAATACATCTTTCTTTTTAAATTGGCTCGGTTTCTAAATAGAACGAAATTGCCTACACAAAACCTCCCCATCAGGCACCACTGAATTTCCCTTTTTTTTTCCTTTTTTTTTTTCAATAGACAGTGTCCCTGAGGATGAATTTCCCTTCTTAATCTTTCACTTAGACTCTCCAGTGAAAGCGAAAGCAAACCCTAACTCTCGTTGCTATGGTTGCTGCAGTGAGCCTCAACCTGTCACTATGAATGCTCATCTTTTGACTGAGTATAGCATATTAATGTTTGAATTCAGGTAGAAGTACAGTTGTCACTTGAAGGGAGTAGACATGGAAGAGAGTTTGGGGAGGGGTGGGAAGTGGGGAAAGTGAGGCTAAAGAATGAGGGTCATAGCTTTCGCAATGTTGATGAGCCACATTTCCCGAACAGATCTGTAGCATTTGCTGTTGACCTCTTTTGCGATGAACTCTCCCATAGGACCTGCCAGGTAGCACTGAGACATGGAGGAAATTCAGACAAAAAATGGCTCACCCTGATAGGGAAGGAGTTGACTATATTTTAAATTAAACTTGCTTTTCCAACACTGTGAGGTTTCTGTAATATTTAGCTTTTATTTGGAAGCGATAGCGTATGGCATTTTTTATGCTGTTTGGTTTATATTGTCTACTGCAGGCTTCTTTGTATAAGCTTTGCCTGGGCTCACCCTCTCCTGGACACTGTTTTAAAGTGTCACAGCTGCCCACGCTGCCAGAGGCTCTGATGTGAAGCCGTATTCTTGAGATCCACATTTTAAAGTCGGCATGATTGGTAATGACTTTTCGTGGCAATAGAAAAGCCCAGTAACTCAAAAAAACCAAGGAGAATAAAACAGAAAGGAAACTATGAATCATGCCTCATCTTTCATTGAATCCTATATTTATTATTCTAGAAAAAGAAAAACTTACAAAATAGAGAAGAATACTAGAGAGCATCTACTTCACCCCTCAGATTGTCTAAGGGGAAATACTTATTAATAAACAAACATTTAATGGAAAATTAAAAGAGCTTCAAATTTAATTTTTAAAATAGTTTTATACCAAATATTGTAAGGATTATTAGGCAGATTAAGGACTTTGTGAAATAAGTGCTTAACTTAGCTGAACACCCATGTATCAAATTGATAAAAGAAACCAACGTCAGAGTCTCCACTGAGCTACACACTCATGGAGGTGCCCATTGCAGTCGCAGACACCTCAGGTACCCAGAGGCAGCAGCACTAGACACTTAAAGTATTTAAGGAGATTTTTATTAAAGACAAGAGTTCCCTGCTGCGTAAGCCAATATTGTGAGGGAAATGTCCCTTTGCCTTTAATTTATTTACATATTGGGAGTAGATGAATGTCTCAGTTGCATCTTACATTAAATTGAAACATTCTAAAGAGAAGAAAATAAGAACCAGGTAGACGTTGACTTAGATGCTGCCAAATCAAACCCAAGGTCTCCTAACTGAACCTTAATGGGCCTGCTTCTCTCCCAGGGCAAGTAGTTAAGAGTCCTCTTCCAGGAACCCTTTGTAGTTGGCTGGCGTGTTTACTTGCTGCTGTAGCCAGCCAGGATGAGTGCACCCTGGCCCTCAAAAAGGATTTTTTTACCTCAAACTAGCCTGACCCTCATACTTGTCATTGCCTCTGAGATGAGCATCCGTGCTAGTGTAAAAAAAATTAGGAATGCCCTTGGCAGCCAGATACTGAAGCTCTTATTAAATGGTGGGCAGAGCTCTTGCCAGCTTTGATCTAGCTCCTCTCAGGCTGGGTGGGGGCAGTGCCACACTGTAAAGAATTTCCAGATGTCTCTTAAAATGTCATGAATAAAATTGGAAACTGTAGAAGTATTAATGTGTCCTATGGACTCAATAGCAGAGTTTATTTTTGTTTTTAATGGCAAGGTTTCTAGAGTCAATGATTGTATGAGTTCCTACTCTGGCTATGCTTACAACTCCATCCAAGTTCAAGGGAAGAACCAGTGAGGTGGGTTGGCTGGCAGTGGGGCATGCCCCGGCGTAAGCCCTAGAGAGTTCAACAGTAGTGCAGAATGAAAACTTGGTTGGGGATGAGGGGGTGGGGG
>NW_012140302.1:2746951-2793883 GCF_000956105.1 Propithecus coquereli
ACATACTCCATGATCTCATTTATATGTGGAATGTAAAAAAGTTGAACTCATAGAAGCAGAGAGTAGAATAGTAGTTACGGGGGGTTGGAGGTGGGTGGACAGGGAGGGAGAAATGGAGTTTGTTTTACTT
The DNA here is from genome assembly GCF_000956105.1 of Propithecus coquereli. Taxonomy (NCBI): domain Eukaryota; kingdom Metazoa; phylum Chordata; class Mammalia; order Primates; family Indriidae; genus Propithecus; species Propithecus coquereli. The sequence goes on from NW_012140302.1 coordinate 2,747,082, forward strand.
ACTGATAAAGCTTTGTGAACTAATTTTATACAATTCATAAAATTTGGTGCCTTGTACCCAATTACTGTTTGCATGGGATCAAAAACATTAAGGGAGAAGATTCCTTCTTGTCATTTCAAGGGGCAAATGGGTCTGTGTAGTGTTTAAAGGACATTTGGTATCACAGACTTTTAGACAGCATTTCATATCTCGTGTGTGAATGCAAGTTATTCTTACCAGCAAGTTCTAAAATTTTATTGTAATGTCCAGATTCTTTGTATTTGTGATTGTTCATCAGATGGCTGCTTTTCAAGGCAGACTGTGTACCCCATTGCTTTTTACCACCCTTTTCATGTTCCAAACATTAACTCGGGCCTTTTCAAATCCGGCTGGGGGGCTACCCCTTCTTAAATGTATACTATATCCCTATCTGGGATTATATTTTATGAATGGAAGGGTTGCTTTTCCAGCTGGTTGGGAGAGCACAAATGTTCAGAAAAGGCTTTTTAGTCTTTATCAAAACAATAACTAATGCTGGGCAACATGGTAGAAGCCAAACAAAAATGGTTCCTCCTGAAGTGGTACCTTCGTTGGTTCTGAAGTTCTTTTGCACGAAAGTGTTGGGAAGCAGTGAACCTTTAGACTGTAAGGCAAGCCAGTTCACTGTGTAACATATAAAGGTAGTGATGCAAAAGAGAAGGCACAAAGACCCTGCCCCAGGCCTCCACACTCTTTCCCTGGCAGGTGCTGACTAGCATGGTGCCCAGTGGCTATGGAAGGTGCTAACTGTTTACAGCCTGCCTATTTTACTCCAACCTAAGGTTTCCACTGAGCTAGTGAGACTTCCCCAAAGGGTGTTTAAAAAGCTCATCACTCAAAGCACACTTGATAACTGGGTCCCTCAGCCTAGTTACTCACCAAATTAGGTGAAGAGGTGGTACCTTTGGGTAAAACTTGCCATGGCCACTTAGTTTTTTAACCAGGTAAGTATGCATCTCTCTGTTGGTTCGGATTCTTTTAAAAGACAGCACTAAAGCTGAAAAGCGCCTTCTAAATATGACTGTGAATTTAGTTTATATCTTACAAATTTAGTAGCATTCTCTTGATCTAGGGCTATGACTTTAACCACTGTATTCATGTTCAGCCCACACACCGCTCTCAATACACCATAGCTACTATAGCACTGAAGCAAGCGGTCATTTTTGTGGACTCTTTCCATACTTCTGCTGGCATATTTCATTTAAAATCTAACTAGCTAGAGATTTTCATACTAAATGTTAACTACCTAGGGCTGAAAAGTGACAGCCCTTAGGAAGAATGTTGCATTGGCAATGGGGAAAGCTGGCACTCTCATTTACAGAATTAATGATTTATCAAAATTTTGGAAATTGTAGATTTGGTGGTTTTATTTATAAATTTGTATCCCTTTGAATAATCAAGCCAGTTTAAATGAAACTGTACCCAACCAGCATTATGGCTTTAAAACCCAACCAACAGTAAACATTATTACTTGAAGCCAAAACATTAAAATTTGAGTGAAGTTTGGATTTTGCTTTTGGAAGGTAACATTTCTTAATTCTTGCTGGATTTTGATTGTCAACTTTGGAAATTTTTATCAAAGAAAACTTCACAATTATGAGTAGATCAGGTGGCAGATTTTAAGAATCTAAGTTTCAGTCCTATAAAGAACAGGAGGTGCTGGTATTTCTTGCCTTGGAAGTAGTCTGATGCAGATTTGATGGGTTAGCATCTATGCTATGGCTTAAAAGTTTCCTCCTTGGTCAGCGTTTGAGGCTTCATGGCTTCAAACCTAAGCCTTGCTCTCATATGTGACTCTTCTTCATCTTAATACTCAGTAAAATATAAACTTCTTAGAGCATCTGTGATCCCATGTAGACAGATGTGGCTAAAGGGTCTTGGCTCCTCCTGTCAGATAAGATCTATCAGACTAATACTCATAAGACAATAGTAGGGATTTTTTTAACATATAAAAAAAATCTAATTCCCGAACAGTTTTCTTAATGAGATTTATGCCAGCAGGGTCAAGAAAGACTATTTTGTCCTGTTTACCTTTAGTAAACAAATTGCTAGAGACAACATCTGTCAGCTGTAACATTTAGGCCATTTATACTGACCCTTTCCTATTCATGTCCTTTAATCCTATACCAGTTCCATAGGAGACCTGGCACATGAAAGCAGTATTTAAAAAAAAAAATGCTGGCCAGGCAAGGTGGCTCAGGCCTGTAATCCTAGCATTGTGGGAGGTCAAGGTGGGAGGATTGCTTGAAGCTGGGAGTACCAGACCAGCCTGAGCAACATAGTGAGACCCTGTCTCTACAAAAAATAGAAAAATGAGCTGGGTGTGGTGGTTCGCACCTGTAGTCCCAGCTACTCGGGAGGCTGAGGCAGGAGGATCACTTGGTCCCAGGTTGCAGTGAGCTATGACAATGCCACTGCACTCTACCCTGGGCAATAGAGTGAGACCCTGTCTCAAAAAAAAAAAAAAAGCCTATTGGAGTAAATCAACTAGAAGAAATTTGCCATGAGGAACCTATCTCTATCTCCACTTCTTTCTATGGCTACGTGAGTCTTTCCATTGCCAGTTCCTTACATATTCCATTTCCCCAAAACCGCAAACCCCGGAACAGTAGCACTACCATGAATTTTAGGGTCAGAAAACATCTATTTCCTTTAAAGGAAGCAGCTTCCTTAGCAGTATCACTTTAGTGCCTACTGCCCAGACTTATTTATACCTTGTCTCCTCCTATACATCACTGTCCTCTTTCTGCCACCAAACCTCAGTCTCTTCCAGCAACAATGCCTCCCTGGTGCCTGGAAAACCCACCTGGTACACTAAAATGCTATGCAACACCAAATGGCTTCTTCCCCCAGAACTACTCAACAGTGGAAATTCCCCAAGAATAAACTTCATGCTATGTTAACATCAATGTATGGTGGTTACAGTTTCCATTTAAAAAAAAAAAAAAAAAAAAAAACCACCTCTATTACAATCCATGTTTGGAGCTTGTTCCTATTTCTCGAGTGTGAAATATATATCATGTTTTTATGATTTTTGTAATCTTGACTTTTTACACCTTGTTTTTGTAAGAAGTTTCTTATTAAAAGAATAAAATGGCTATCTTTGTGTACAGTGTTTATTTCAGATATTTGTTAAAACACCACTGTTATTCCTCAGGATAGGAGCAAAGATCACCCTCCGCAGAAACTTAGGAAGTATGTATAGAACTTTACAGAACAGAGGCAATGCTTTAGCTGAAGCCTGACTGCTGACCAGAGAATGGAGTTCTGAGTGGACTTGGGAACAAAAGGAAACCAAGCCGGGAACGGGAAAGTGCCCATCTGAATCACATTTCAGCTGCCATCAGGACGTGTCTCGTGGTGGTCACAGATTGTAGGCTCTGTTTTTGGAAGGTTCGGGTACAGCACAGGATTCCATTTGTCTGCAATCAGATGACAGGACAACAGGTGGCATTAGGAATGTAAAAGCACTGGTGGGAAACTGGTAAGAGATATTTAGATCCCTTGCAACATCTGGAAACACACTTATCTAGGAATAGCCATGGGTTTTACATGCATTCTCTTTCCTACACTTAGTGAATAACTGATACAAATTATTGCTTCTCCCAGCCTCCGGACACTGCTGTAGTTAAGTGCTTACCTACCTGGCTACACCCCTGGCTGAGGTGCCATAAGGTCAATGTCACTCAAGTTCCTGGCCAGCCAAACTCCCGCAGCAAAGAGTCCCAAATTAAGGATCAAGTTCCTGGAAAAACAATGTATTTCATTAACTCTAAGGTTAAAGAAAAGTACTGGGGGGAAAGGCTTCCTGAAGTATTGATAACATGGTTACATGCATGGCAGGTTGCCCACGATCCGCAGGGGAATTTGGGGCTTGTTTCTGTGCCTAATAAGAGCAGGATCACCTATAAAGGTCAGCTAAACACCTGTTCGGGGCCGAAAAGTTAGTTTATGTGTTGGGGCCTCTTCTCCAGTCCCCTGGGCAGGGTGATGTTGTCTATAGATAAGCATCGCAGCAGAAAGCCAGCTCCTGGTCGAAGGCCTCGGCAGTCAGAGCCACGAAGAGCCCGCTATACTGGCAATATTAAAACACAAACCCAAAATACCCCGAGGGCACCAGCCTCTCAAGGAAGGGGAAATACAGGCGTATACGGACGCGAGGGCCAGAGCGGACCAAGCTCCCCGGGATCGGTTACCTCCGGAAATCATTCCTATCGGTGGCAAAGCGATAGACGCCCCGAAGCCAGTCTCCCACGTTGTCCGGAATTTCGGGAGCCTCACTTGCCGGGCCCGCAGTGCTCACTGCAACCCCGCTGGAAGCCATACTAGTACCTTCGGGCTCCACACCGGCCTCGCACGACACTCCGTATCGGCGTCCGCGGATCACGCAACTTCCGGTCTGGCACTTCCGCCGGCTACTGGCCGGCAGAGGGCGCCGTTCCCCTAGCTTGGTACGACGCCCAGGACTAGAATTACAGCCCCGGCTACACGTCCGCGAACTCTGCGCGGGGAGGAGCGCGGCCCCGGTAGAGCGGGTTCCCGGTCCCACTTCCGGCTCTCCAGCCAGCCAGTCACGCGTGCTCAGTGAACACTTAATTGGCTCAGGAGGGAGATGGCGGGGACGAGGCTGTCCCAGCCTGTGGGCGTAGGGGCAGATAAGCAGGGCAAGCGTACCTTTGGGGAATGAGAGGTTCCCCCAAAGTCTCCATCAAGTCATAGATCGCGCTGTCCTGAAGGGGGCACACTCCAAATCTGTCGTCTCGCCCCCTCCCCCAGGCGTGCCCCTGATCGCATTCAGTCTAGGACAGTCTTGTTCTGCTTTACCGATCCCTTCCTCCCCACTCACACCCGTCTCTGGGCTGCGCCACTAGCAAATGGTGCAGTGCTTCTTGGAGGTGTCGCCGTCCCCTGGTTGGAGGGTTCCGGGGGTCTTCCAGAGCCGGGAAAGGCGCTGGCCTAAGAAAAAGTCTTCGGGTTCCGAGTCGGAGGAAGAAGAGCAGGTGGAGCAGTGGGCATCCTCCCTGGGATCACGGGGCGTCTCCAGGCGGTATTGCTCCCGCCCTTTGGATGCCGCTGCCTTGTCCCCAGCTCGGGTCTCCTGCTCGGGGCTGGATCCAAGCAGCCCCGTCTGGGTTTCCAGGCTTGGACCGCCAGCAGCAGCGACAAGGGCTGTTCGGGAGATGGTCACGGCGTTCTGCGAGGCACGGTCCCTTCCTTCAGTTCGGTCGGGTCCGGTCTCCTCTGTTCCGGGCGGGTCAGAAACGCCCATCTCAGAGCCCAGGTTTCCCTCTCCCAGAGCCTGGCGGGGCGACCCACTGAAGGTAGCGGGGGTCGGGCCCAGCCTCCCGCCCCATCCCCGGGCCTTGTGCGCCGCCGCCGCCGGGAGTCCTCTCCAGGGTCCCCCGCCTCTCCCCGCCTCCGCCCACCAGAGGGCGGACGCGTCCCTCCCCTGGGAGCGAGTTCAGCGCTGCAGCCCCGACCGCGGCGCGGGGTGGGTTCGGGAGGCCCTTGGAGCGCTCCGGCCAGGGACGCGCGGTGAGAGCTGCGGGCCCCGAGGCTCGGGTCGGGGGGGTGCGGTGGGGGAACAGGGGCTGCTGGAGGGACGGGATGGTGTGGGACTGGGGCGATGTGGGACTGGGGCGAGGGTCTCAACCCGGGAGAACTCCCTCCTCAGCCCAGCCAAAGCCACCGCCCCCTCCGCTTTGATCTGCGCCTTCTCCCTTACCAAGGGACGCCCGCCCTTCCAGAGCCCCGGCAGGGCTCCAGCCCGCACCCGAGTAGCGGCTCTCGAAACAGCTGGGGCAGCAGGGGCTGCCCCCCGGCAGGGCGTAACGTCCCCCGCCCAGGGGCCCGGCGCAGTCCTGGCAGCAGAAGTGGTTCTCATGCCAGCGACGTCCCTCCGCCTCTGTGCAGCGCCGGGAGAAGATCAGCTGGGAGAGAGGGAGGGAACGGTTCATTCATTCATTCACTCATTCATTTATCCAATAACCACGCCTTATATGCGTTAACGCTAAAGCACGTCTACAGACATTCCCATTTGATCTACTCAGCCACTCGCGGACGCAGGGGAGGGCTGGTTGGCTTAGCCAGGATCCCCCAGATAGCAGGTGGCACAGCCCAAAGTGCCACCCGGCCGCCTGGAACCCCAACCCAGGGCTCTACCTGACATTAAGGGAATTTCTAGCATGATCAGGCACAGCACCGGGCACTTTAGCATACTGAGATGAACATCTGTCCAAGAGTCCCTGCTCCAGAGAAATACTGAGTCCAAGAAAATTTGAGGGACTTTGCTTGCGGTCCCAACTCCGCGATACTGGGGGATGCTTCGGTCCTGGAGGGTGTTCCCTTACATCCTGCCACTCTGGACCCTGGGCAGACACCGCTCCCCCGCCCCGTACCCCTCCTCTTGGAGCTGTACCTGGTCACAGGCGGGGCAGCGCGGCCGCAGCAACTCGGCGTGATGACGGCCGCAGTAGAGACGTCCATCGTGGTAGAAGTATACGAGGTTTATCAGGGCCTGGCCACAGGCCTGGCAGGCAAAGCAAGGCTGGTGCCAGCAGCGCTGCTCCCCTGCCCGGGCTGCAAACACTCCGTACTCTCCTGGCTTGAGCCGCTCCCTGCACTGCCGGGCGGGGGCGCTGGGCTGGTTAGGCTGGCGCCACCCTCTTAGCTTCCCTCCCGGCGGCTCTTCCACCTCAACCCCAACCTGTTCTCCCCATACCCTGACAAGCGCGCACCCACTACAGCCTCCATCAAGAGCCCCCAAACTTGGTTTCTTTTTCCTAACGTTTGCCAAATTACCAATCCCTAAACCCTGTTTTCCAACCAGAGCCCTAGAAGCTAGCCTCTTCTGCAGAAGTGAGAGGGCAGAGAATGGAGGAAGGGAAATGTTTGCGGGGGAGGCACTACGTACTTTCTCACAGGTGTGTCCTTCAAGCTTGGGAAGTACCAGACGGGCCACCCCCTGGCCCAGGGCCTCCTGCTTCCGCCGCGCACGGAAGAGCCGTAGCTCAGCCAGCTCCTCTTCCCCAAGGGCCAGGCAGTAGCGCTCCTGCAGAAACAGGCCTCCACTGTGACTGGGAGAGCCCCAGCGGACTGGGGTTTGTTGGAGAAAGGCGGCTTAGCTGCGGGGCCACAGAAAGGTTGCAGAACCTCAGGGAGGTGTGCAAGAGACAGCAGCATGGAAGGGCATTGAGAAGGGCGGGGGAAAAGAGCGTGAGGAAGTCCACCTCAGTCTCGCCCCACCCCCAGGAATGGTCATCACTCAGGTCCTGACAGTCCCACAACATTTAGCCCTGTCACCATATATTTAGGTCCTTTTCCCCAATGAGCTAGAGCTTAGTATTATTTCATATACTCCTGTCTTGCCTCCCCAATTGAATTGTAAGCCTTTAAGCCGGGCCCATGTAGGGCTTCAATAAATACTTAACCACCATACTCTCTACATTTGTACATTCCATGAGCTGTTTCAAAAGTTGTTCATGTCCATTTTCTCATTTGCTCTAGAGCTAAGCATTGTGCTGGGCAGAGCAGAGCAGATGCTACTGCACCCATTATGTAGATGTGAAAACTCAGGCTGGTGGGGAATGACTTCCCCCAACAGTGGCATAGCTGAGCCTTAAATACATGTCCTCTGACTTCTGGACGAAGGTTCTTTCCACAGTAAGTAAGGAGAGGGAGAGAGAGGCGCAAGCGAAGATGGGGAGGGGAGACCCACATCACTGTCCTGTGGAGGGAGCTGCTGCAGGAGGGTGGGAAGTCCAGGCCACTTGGGGGCTTGGTTGGTGTCCAGAAAAGGGGGACCCAAGCTGAGAACTGCAGGACTCTAAGGAGACAGGGTAGAAGAGGAGGAGCGGAGCTAGGTTTTTCCTTCCTTTCCCCTTCTCTCCCCCCTCCTCATGGCCACCTCTCCTCCAATCTAGAGCGACGTCTAAGCATGCCCCTCCATTTGGAGAGTCCTCCTTCCAGATCCTAACCGAGTGCAAGGACAGTTGATTCACTCCTGCCTCTCGGGTCTTCCTTGAGGGAGGCTGGGGACGCCCCACACCCCAAAACAGCTTCGCTTCTTATGCCTGAAACCACCCCATTCACTCCTGGGAGCCAAAGCCCCTAGAGTCTGCTTTGAAAACACAGACCACCTAGGAGAGGTAATGTGTATTCATGTGAATGAGTTTAAAGTCAAAACCATATGTCCTAAGGAGGTATAGAGACAGGAATTCCTGAAAAAAGAAAAGGGCCACAAGAGGTTAGGCACAAAGGCAGACTACCTCCTGGTTGGTGGAAAAGAAGAGGTCTGAAGGATAGAGGGCATGTTGGTCTCAGAGGAAGGGCAGGATTCTTACTACCTGAGCAGAGGTATCCTCAGGGTCCTCCCCTGGCAGGTGGCCTGAGTCACTGTCTGAGTTGGCTGCTGGACGTGGCTCCCCAGGGGTGGGGCTGTCCTCTGGGTGTGGCCAGCCAGAGTTCAGCACTGACATTGGTGGCAAAGTCTACCCTAAAACAATAAGAACATCTCCATTTATTGGGCCCTTACAATCTGCTAGGCAGTGCTAAGTGCTTTATAGGCATCATCTCAATCCCCTCAACACCCAAGTGACTTAGGTGGTATTATCCCCATTTTACAGATGGCCAAACTGAGGATCAGTGAGCATGAATGGTATGCCCAAGATCAAACAGCTAGTAAGTGGCAGAGCCAGGACTTGAGGCCAGGCCTTTCGACTCCAGAGTTTCTGAAGTTCAAATTCTGGGGTCTCCCAAGATTGGGCTGAAGGTAAAGGTGGCCCACAGTGGAAGGAGAAGGCACTTTGCCTTTCTGGTGAGCCTTTGGGCAAGCTGACCCTTCCCTCCTCACCTCACCAGCCTTAACTGCCCGCCTCCCCAGCCCCCGGCCTTATTGTGCACTCATTGTCCCAGTGAGCCTGCTTCCTCACAACTCCCCGCACAGGCCCGGGTTTTCCTGCTCTATAGGCTTGGGCCTGCCTGAAGGACCCCTTTGCCAGGAAGCCCTTCTCCACATCTCTGGCCCATCCCAGCTCCCCTTTCTATGAGCTCCAGAAGTAAATACAGTTGGTGCTCCAAGATTTAGCACCTAACATTTCTCTCTTTGTACCCTGCATCTCTCTCAGCTCCTCACCTCGTCTGTAAGTTCCTCAAGGACAGAAGAAAATCTTGCACTTCTATCTTCTATCTATAGCACCAATTTCACTGGATAATCCAAGTGCATCTCTTCAGCCTTCCTCTTGGCAAGTCCTGATATGATCACAGTATTTGGGGGGCAAAGAGTGACTCTTAATGTAGAGAAGAGATGAGCCCTGCCCTCAAGGAGCTCTTAGTCTAGTGGGTAAGACAGAGATGAAATCAAGTAGAGTGGGACCAGAGCTATGGGCAGATGTATATACACCCTGGGGGGGAAAATAACCAGCACAAACTTTTCCGTAATGTTTACTCTGTGCCAAGGACTACTTTAGATTTTTTAAATAATATGTTGCATTCTCACAATAATCCTATGAGATAGTTTCTATTATCCTACTGACAGTTGAAACAAACTGAGGTTAATCAACTTACCCAAGATCACACTAGAAGGCTAAGGGAAAGCTTAGGAGGAGGTAGCCTCTGAGAGCTGGGATAGATTCTTTTTTGTTTTGTTTTGCTTTTTGGTAAAGATGGGGTCTTGCTATGTTGCTCAGGCTGGTCTCAAACTCCTAGACTCAAGAAATCCTCCTGCCTCAGCCCACAAAGTAGTGGGATTACAGACGTGAGCCACCACCACACCTGGCCAGGGATGGATTTTGACAGCAGCTGGGCACAGGAGGGCCATCATCAAATCCCTGGCCTTTTTTAAGACCCAGCTTTGGGGTTTGGGCCAGGGTTTGGACCATAACAGTTATATTGCTTCCCAGCCCTAAACCCTTCCTCACGCCACCCCCTTCAAATGTCCTGTGCCACCCTTTCCTCCTTCCTGGCTCCACACCCACCTGCTTCCTTCCTCTTCTGTCCCTCAGGTCAGGTTTCCTGTGGAAGGTGGCCAGGATGGGCTGTTCACACTCAGGGCCAGGAGTAGCCACTTCCCTAACAGCTCTGCCCCTGCTCCAGGCAGCAAGGAACGAGGGGGAATCTGGGGCCCAGAAGGAGACTTGCACCCGCTTCCAGGTTAGCTTTAGTTTGCGTGAACGCAGAAACAATGCTCAGCAATCAGTCCCCTTCCCCCCACCCTCCTATCCCCCCACCAAGGGTGGCCAAACTCCATTTCCACCTAGCACTGGAACCCACCTTACTAACATGCCAGATTCCTTCCATAATTCCCCTCTCCTTCCCCCATTAGATAAGGGACAGGGCTGAATCACCACCCCACCCCAACCCCTACCCCCTCCCGCCACCACGCAGGTGCAACCGGGCTCAGGAGCTCAACCTCCCCAACCCACCTCTGCCCTGAAGGGAAGAGCACGAGAGACCCTAGGACCTAGGGAGGTGGAAGAATGGGAAGTTTTCCCGGGACAGTAGGAGGGAGAAGCAAAGGGAGTGCCCGGTCCTGCCAAGTGCCCTCTCGACAAATCCCCCAAGTTTTTCTAGGATTTGGCGGGGCCCACCTCCGGGGCAGGGACACGGTGTGGTTCCCGAGTCCGCTGGGGTTCCCTGTCTGGCTTCTGGGAGTTGAAGGGAAGAGAGGGGAGTCCTCTGGGGTCTCACCCTCGCTGCGCGCCGGAGTCCGGGCTGTTCTGGACCGACCCCGCCGTGGCCCCTCACTCAGTCCCCACCCGAGGCCTCAGCGCCAGCCTCTACCCGCCCTGATAGGGCGGCCCTTCCTCTCCACGCCCCCAGCAGCCCCGCCCGTCCTCCCGGGCCGAAGGAAAGCATTTGTGGGATCTCAGGGTGGAAAGTGTCTGCGCCCCCGCAGGCATCCAGCAGACACAAGCAGCCGCCCTTACGCCGGGTTCTCCACCACTGGCAGAATAGAAACGCACTGCCGCGCCCCCAGACCTTTCCCTCTGCGTTCCCGGGGCCCCCTAGACCCGCCCTCTGGTCTCCTGGCCCCGCCCCTCTCCCTGTGTTTCCCCCAGGTCCCTCCCCTTTGTCCCCAGTGGGCCCCCAGCCTCTTCTCCTCGCCTCAGCCCTTTTCCGGGGTCCCTCATCTTGCGCTTCTCCCTTCTGTCCCTTCAGGCGTCCTCCCCTATCATTCGTGTTTCTCCCCCCACCCTCTGTCCCGTTTCGGCTCCCCAGAGTACGCTCCACCGCCGGTCTCCTCAGCCCCGCCTCTGCGTCCCGCCCCCGTCCCAGGCCCCGCCCCATTCCCGCCAGGCTCGCTCAGCCGCTGGCCGGGAGCGCCCTCTGGCGTCTGCGCATGCTCCCTGCTCCTGACTGCAAAGTCCTCCAAAGGGACCTTCTAGGCTTGCGCACCGGTCGCCCCGCTCGGGTCCTCCCGCCCGCAGCGCCTCATTGGTGTTGCCGGTGACCTCCGACCCCGCGGCGGTGGGGCGGGGCGGGGAGGCCTTAGCTCCGGGCGGGCGGCGGCTGCTGCAGCGGGACCCGGGAGCGGGGCCCGGCGCCGCCCGGGCAGCGGGGCGATGTGAGTCGGGGCGGGGCGGGGACGATGCGGCTCCACCGAGGCCGCGTCGCGTCGCGCCGCGCCGCAATCTCCGCTCCCTCCCTAGGAAGCCCCGGGCGGGTGGGCGGTGGAGCCCCGGGGCTGGGGGCGGGAATCCAGGGACGACGCGCACCCCGACCTCCTGATTCCTTACGGGTGTCTAGAAATACCCCTTGACAGTCGTGCAGTCTAAATCTATCTCTGACTCCCAAACCCCACCCTCTCCCACCTCCACCCTGGGCTCTCCTTCGCATCTCTTGGAGCCCTCAGAATCCCCTCACTCATTCTGCAAATCCCCTGATTCGCCCACAGACGCACCATTCTCTCCTGGACGCCCCCAAATGCTTCCACTGCCCTGAAATTCGTCCGCTCCTTCATATTCCGGATTCTCTCCTTGCACTAACCAAAATGCCCAAATCCAAAATTCTTGCCCATGTGCCCCCCAAGCCTTCTCAGGCATTTTCAGTCCCCATAACCCCTTCTAACTCCTGCCCCCAATCCACACCTATCCTAGACCAGAGCCCCTACCCCTATCCTGCCTGATGTAATCCCCATCAATGGGCTATCTGTTATGTCCTGATATCTTGAAGAGATGATGATAGGAAAAGTGCAACTCCTCCCCCATCTTGCACCCCATAGTTCTTGGTTTCACATCCCTCCTACTTCTCCCATCCCTCCACGCTCATTGCTGGCTCAAGGCTCAGTATTTTTGCGACCTGTCTTTGGTCTGTGCACACCTCCTTCAGCCTGCTTCCACCTTCCGGAGTAAGCCAGAGGAAGGGAATGGGGGTCCTTTTACCTGAAAGTTGTCCAAGGATGCAGGGTACAGGGGACCCTGGGAAGTATTGTTTTTCCAGAGCAGGAGGGTGGGCTTTCAAGAATCTCTGGAGTCCTGGCTTGTCGACTTGTCTGCCTTGGGCTCAGATGCCCAGAAATTTTGGCTTATTGTTAACATTTATGTTTAAAATTAGTCCTTTAAGAGCTTAGGGATCAGAAAATCTATCAAGGTTCCAAATGTGAAATTAAAGGAGCTTGTCCCGGAAGAGGAATATGTCCATTTTCGTGATGTTTGTTTTATACACTTAACTCTAGAAGTTATTTAATCTAGAAACCCCACAGTTTAGAGACGGTTCCCCTAAAAACTAAGGCCTTGGGGCGGGAGTTGGAAGGAGTGGTAAGGAATTGACTTGACAGTCTCCCAGATACTTGATAGAAACAAAACTGACTAGAACATTGGTTTCCTGAATCTTCAACCAGTGCTCTTTCTACTATGTCATAGTCTCCTTTTGAGAAAGCTCTTTGTAGAGTTAAAGTTCTCTGCAAAGGTAAGGTGGTGTTTTTGGTTTGGGTTATGATAGGACTCAGAAGGGGATCTAAAGGTGATAGAAAAGGTTTTGGGTTATCTTAGACTTCAAATTCATTGACACTAGGAGAGTCTGTCCCTCTCAGGGACTATGGGGCTTAGAATTTGTGGTCCCTTTGTTCTTGATCTTGCTTTCTTCATTGGTGTTTTTGTCCCTTTAGGTCCTGGAACAGATACCAGGTAGGATGGACTGACAGCAGGTCAGTTTCATTAACAGCTGGGGGTGAGAATAGGTTTCCATTAATCTGTGGTCTCTGTCTCCTGTGCTAGGTGAGCCCCAGGTGTGTCCTGAGGGATCCAGGTGACTTCTCTGCAGACTGTTTGCCATGACACCCCACCAAGGACAGGGGGAATAAAGTGGGAATCTTCTTCATGCCCCTCCCATGGTCAGCTCCCCAATGGCCTGGGTGAGGTAAGAGCTGTGAATGGGAGTCCGATTTCTGGAGTTTCCCAAGTTGGGAGGAACAGAGGGTGCAGCTCACTGAATTGTCAAGGCTCTGTGTATTCAGCAGGAGTTGTAGAAGGATAGCTAATCCCTACAGACTCATTTCTTGCAGTAAGTTGCAGACCCTTAAAACTCACAATTGGGATTGGTCTATGTGTTTCTTGTTCCCTTAGGTCATTCAAGCCTGGGTTGTGTCCCCTTCATCCTAGGCACAGGCCTGACTATTATAACATATAATCCGAGTACCAGAATCCTGGAAGGAAAAGCCAAATAGTAAGGCCCCTGGTCTCCCCTTCAGATAAAGGGGAGCAATCCCAGCACTTTTGTTTTTAATGAAGAAATACCCAATTGAGGTTATAAAACTTGTGCTGTATTTCAAATGTTCAATCTTTTGAATGTATCTTTCTGATTATAATGTAACAACTCATTTGAAGAGGATGTCACAGAGAGAAATTTGAGGTAGATATTGGGATGCTGATGAGGGAGGAAAAAAGAGAATTGAATGAAGTGAAATGGGTGGGGGAGAAAAGGGAAAGGTACAGGCCAAAGTGTCTGGGACTCCCAAGTGACCATTTCTTTGCTGAATCCAAATGAGGCCTTGGGCTGGCACCTGACTCCGTCTGATGCAGATCTCTTCTGTGCCTCTGTTTATATCCGTGCTGTTCTTCTTGCCTAGGTCTCCCTTCTCTGTCATTACATGGGTCAGAATCCTATATACGTTTTAAGGTCCATGTCACATGTTACCTCCGAGAAGCTGTCTCCACCCTCCCCCCATCAGCATTAATCCTTAACACATTGTAACTTGAATTAATGTTTATCCAAGGTGTGTCTGGCCCTGGATTCAGAGTGTGAGTTCCTTGAGGGAGGATCTGTGTCATTCAGTCTCTTGGACAGAGTAGGTGATCACAATGAGGTGCTTTTGCCCAAGTTCCCCGGAGCAGGGCTTTTTGGAACTGACATGGTGACCTGCTTATCCCTTATGTTTTTCTCTAGGGCGAGCTGGCTGCTCTGACACCATGGGGAGCTGCTGCAGCTGCCTGAACAGAGACAGTGTCCCAGACAACCACCCCACCAAGTTCAAGGTACCCAGAGCCGCCTTCTCTCCTGCATTCCCAACATGGCCTCTTGGGCTCCATGTAGTGGAGTTGCCCCAGCCTCCCTATAGAAAACAAAATGATAGGTTGAGGTTGTGGGCTGATTTAAAACTTCTCTAGCTCAAGCCCTCTGAGGTGGCCTGAGGAAAAGAGGCCCAGGCCACTGCCATTTTTGTAGCTTTTAATACTAACGAGAATGAAGAAATGCCATAATGGTGCTTTTAGAGCATTTACTCCTGTCAGTATATTTTGGTAACTTTATATATACCTTTTTTGGAGAAAACAAGAAGTCTGTATTTGTGAGTTAACATATTTTAAATACTTAGCACATGGTCGTCAGCACTCCTCTCGTGTCTGCCGTTTGCTTTGGGAAGCCAAGGGCAGGCCCAGTGGACCTGCCTGCGCCCCTTAAAACACCTGCCTGTAGGAGGAGCCGCCTCCTCCCTGCTCACACTGGGGGCGTGGAGGCACGTGTTTCTCCCGCCCACCAAAAGAGGGGGCCCTCAGCAAGGTCATGCAGTTGGGGAGGTGGGAGAAGCAGTATGCATGGGTTCTGCCTTGAGCTTGACTCCCCAGGATCTTAAGATTTTGAATTTACAATTGAACCCCTTCCTCATTAATATCTGAGCCTTGAATGCTAAACCACAGGCAGTCTGAGGTCATCTAAACATTTGACCTTGGAGGTCAACTACCTCTTCTCTCACTGTCCAAATGACAAAGCTGAGGCCTGGAGAGGAGGGTTTGCCCGGAGGACGGCTGCGGGTCCATGGCACTGCTCCGTGCTTTCCCCAGTAATCATGTGGCACTCAGGAGAGTCTGGTAGCATCAGGTGAGACCCCTGGACCCCAGCTCTAGCCCTACATCAGACCGCCTCCCAGTGGCTCAGGGACCCATGCAAACGTTTGTTGGACTCACTCATTGACCCTTCTCTGCTGTCCCCTGCAGGTGACAAATGTGGATGATGAGGGGGTGGAGCTGGGCTCTGGGGTGATGGAGCTGACGCAGAACGAGCTGGTGCTGCACCTGCACCGGCGGGAGGCTGTCCGCTGGCCCTACCTCTGCCTGCGGCGCTATGGCTACGACTCCAACCTCTTCTCCTTTGAGAGTGGCCGCCGATGTCAGACAGGCCAGGGTGAGTACCAGGCCCTGCCCTGCCCTACCCTGGGATAGGGGCTTGTGCACCTGGGGCAGGCACTGTGGAAGGTACACTTCAGGGGACTGCGGGAAGTTGTGGAACTCAAGAATGGGCCTTCACATGCAACCCAGCCCTCAGATTTGACATGTGCTTCCCAGAGAGGGGTAGGGTCTTGGCCAATGGCACATAGCATGTTATCGCAGAACCAAGTGGACTCCCAGGCCAGTATTCTTCCTCTTCAGTCATTGCAGCTCCGGTCCAGTCCCTTTGTGGGAACATTTGTTGCTCAGCCCATGGTGCTCTTCCTCCCTCTGTTACTCCAGTTTGAAGGATTCCTTTGCCCCCTAAGTAGGAAGGCACTTTTCTCTGAGCCCCAGATTATATACCTTGGAATAACGAAAAGAAAGGTCGGGCAGGGAACTCTGGCTACTGTGGGGCCTAGTGGCTTGGGAATGAGAGATTTAGAGAGGCAGGCCTCCTGGGGCCCTAAAGTACATTTTAACTCTCAAGAGGTTAATCATTGTCCCCCATCACCTATGGGCAGTGGAGTGTGATGTATTTTCCCCCTCTCACCCCTGAAGCCAGAGGTCAGGGCAGGTGGTGGGTTATTCCATGAGGTCGAGGCTAGAGCCAGCCATGGCTCTTTGAAGGAGTGGCGTGGTCTGGGTTTATCTTTTAGGAGCCAGACATAAGCTCTGCAAAAGGAATTCTGCATGGGATTATGTTAAATGCAGTTTGGGATTATGACTGTGTTGGGTGGAATGAACAAGCTTCTCTGACGAGGCTGCCAGCAGAACAGTGAGCCTCTGAGGTTGTGTTTGCTGGAGGAGCCTCCCCTCCGTGTGTCTTATCCGTGGAGCTCACGAGGGTGAGTAGAGAGAGGGGAGGAAGAGGCTTCCCTGCTCCTGGGGATGTTTGTGATCCCAGAGGGGCTGCCCTAGGCCCCAACACAGGGCTCTCCTAAAACTCCAGGCTTTCCTGGTCTTTTCTAGCCCTTGACATATCTCGCCAGAATAGATCTTTTTCTTCCCTATATCTTTCCCATCCCATTCCTGCAAACCAGACTTGTCCTGTTCCCCAGCCTAATTGTATTTATTCTAATTGTGGATATGTGCACACGCACACCCCAGGAAGATTCCCCCAAGTCCCAGGTCCCACTGTTACAGAGGAGAGTGCAGAATCCCAGGCAGGCCCAGTACCCCGAGGGCATCTCTGGATCCCCCGAGTCACAGGTGCTTAGCCCAGTCCTGCTGTGCCCAGGACCTCGACTTACAGTTGGAGTTTGAAGGGCTGTAGGGCTGGCTGCATTGCGGAGCCCCTCGATTGTCGATTGTCTTGCCATATTTGTCCTTAGCTAGTCTGCCGTCTTTCCTTCCTTCGCGCACCAGCGTTTAAGCTCTGTGATGTCAGGGACCAATACACAGTAGGCATTCACTCTCTGGCCAGGCACTGGACTAAGTCTCCAGTGATCAAGCAGTGACCAGGGCAGACCCTCTGCCCTCAGAGAGCTTAGAGGCTAAGCAGGCAGAGAGCTGAGGGCTCGTGCCCCGGTGGAACTTATTTTCCTGGGGAGCAAGGGTGGTGGGCGGAGGAAGATAGAGGCAACACGTGAGGGGGAATGTTCACTCATCTGACACTATCCTCTTCTACTTCGGTTTTTAGTCTCTTCCCCTTACCCCTGAACACACACACAAAATGATCACACCTCAGAGTAATATAGCTGAAGTACTCACTCTTAAGATGATGACGCAGGGAGTGGTGGCTCACACTTGTAATCCCAGCAACTTGGGAAACTGAGGCAGCAGGATTGCTTGAGGTCAGGAGTTTGAGACCAGCCTGGGCTACACAGTGAGACCTCGTCTTGGAAAACATAGGAAAAAAATTTGCCAGGCATGGTGGCTCGTACTTGTAGTCCCAGCTACTTGGGAGGCTGAGGTGGGAGGATTGCTTGAGCCCAGGAGTTCGAGGCTGCAGTGAGCTGATTGTGCCATGCTCTTCAGCCTGGGTGATAGAGCAAGACTCCATCTCTTAAAAAAAAAAAAACCAAACACTCTGGTAATGGATTGTGTGAGTGTAGAGGCAGGAGGGTACCTTGGGCCCAGCTCCTCCAGCTCTTGGATTCTAGAGAAATGATTCTGGAAAGAATGCTCAGGATGAGGAGAGGCTCTCCTACCCCCTACAGGCCTGGGACTGGAGTTCAGGGACATTTCCTGCACTTTGTGCACCTGTTGAGCTCCTCTGGTCCTTCCCTATGGAGCCCAGAGTCAGAGGAGCCTCATTCCTTCCTCTCCTCCAGGAATATTTGCATTCAAGTGCTCCCGGGCTGAGGAAATCTTCAACCTCCTCCAGGACCTGATGCAGTGCAACAGCATCAATGTGATGGAGGAGCCGGTCATCATCACCCGCAATAGCCACCCTGCCGAGCTCGACCTCCCTCGGGCCCCCCAGCCGCCCAACGGTGAGGAGGTCCCACCTTCAGTATCCCAGTGTGCGCACGTGCACACGCGCACACACGCACGCACAGGCCTGGGAAGCACGAGCCGTGGAGGGCGAGTCAAGCAGGCAGGTGGGGCGCTGGCTCACCCAGCCTTTTCCAGGACAGTCGTCCAGGGTCAGAACCGCTCTTGAGGATGCGTACGTCCTGGGCTGGGCCAGTCGGGTGACTCAAGCTGAGGTGCTTGAGTCCTGGGCCTGATGTATCGACTGATGGTCGGGAAACAGACAGGAAGACGTTGGGTTTCCATAGAAACGGCACTCTAGAGCTCTTTTGCTTCCTTCCTGTGTCTACTGGGTCATGTCTGGACACCTTTTCCGGCTGCCGGTGCAGGCGTCCCTGGCCATGGCCACATTCCGGAGAGGTTCCTGCAGCTTCTGCCTGTTCAGGCAAGGAGTCCAGCCCGAGCACCCGCTCAGTGTTCTGCACTCCCTGGGTTGGCCTGTGGGGGACAGAAGAAATAGAAACACAGTCCCTGTTTGAGGAGCTTCCCTGGAGCTCACTGGCTGAGCTGGAATGAGGCAAAGGGATGGTCCGGGGATGACAAGGTGTGTTAGGTGTCGCAGGTAAGGCTGCAGTGGAGAGAGTGGGGAGGGGTCTTCAAGCTGAGCCTTGAGAGAAAGGGCAGGGTTTGAAAAGCAGAGAGAAAGGGAAAGGGTAGTGGGTGCTGCCAGCTCAGTGGTGCTACCCCCGTGGGGGCCCTGACGGTGTCTCCCCTCCCTTGGACAGTCCCAGACACTACACACGCAGCTGCCAGTGCTTGTCAGGTGGCTTAAGTCCCCTCACCTGGCCTTGTCTCCCCTGTGCCCAGCTCTAGGCTACACTGTCTCCAGCTTCTCCAATGGCTGCCCTGGAGAGGGCCCACGATTCTCAGCTCCCCGCCGGCTCTCCACAAGCAGCCTGCGACACCCCTCACTTGGGGAAGAGTCCACCCACGCCCTCATTGCCCCCGACGAGCAGGTGAGCACGCAGCTGGCCAGCCCCTGCCCCGTTTGTCTGGGCGGGGATGGCGGATGGGAAGGATGACCGCCTCCTCCCCATAAGGGAAGGGGAAGTAAATTGATAGGGTCCCTTCCTGTCCCTAGAAAGGGAGGCAGCTTCCCTGGAAGGTTGGGGGGACAGGGGAGAAGCAACTCCACCCCTTTTCCCTGTGCCACTCTCCTCTCATCCTGTCCCTTCTGCTCTCTCCCTCCTCCCTGCCCTGGGCCCCTCCTGCTTCACCTGGGCTCTTGACCCGCAGTCCCACACCTATGTCAACACGCCCGCCAGCGAGGATGACCACCGCAGGAGCCGGCACTGCCTGCAGCCGCTGCCTGAGGGTCAGGCACCCTTCCCCCCGCAGGCCCGAGGCCCCGACCAACGGGACCCACAGGTGTTCTTGCAGCCGGGCCAGGTGAAGTTCGTGTTGGGCCCAACCCCTGCTCGGCGGCACATGATGAAGTGCCAGGGCCTCTGTCCCAGCCTGCATGACCCTCCCCACCACAACAATAACAACGAGGGCCCTTCTGAGTGCCCAGCCCAGCCCAAGTGCACCTACGAGAACGTCAGCGGGGGGCTGCGGCGAGGGGCCGGCTGGAGACTGAGCCCAGAGGAGCCGGGCTGGAACGGCCTCGCCCAGCGCCGGGCTGCCCTGCTGCACTATGAGAACCTGCCCCCGCTGCCCCCTGTGTGGGAGACCAACACCCAGCAGCTGGGTGGGGAGGCCGGAGATGACGGGGACTCGAGGGATGGGCTCACACCCTCCTCCAACGGCTTCCCCGATGGTGAGGAGGACGAGACCCCGCTGCAGAAGCCCACCAGCACCCGGGCCTCCCTCCGCAGCCACGGCAGCTTCCCTGTGCCACTGACCCGCCGCCGCAGCTCCCCTAGGGTCTTCAACTTTGATTTCTGCCGGCCGGGCCCCGAGCCCCCAAGGCAGCTCAACTACATCCAGGTGGAGCTAAAGGGGTGGGGTGGAGACCGACCCAAGGGGCCCCAGAATCCCTCGGGCCCCAGAGCCCCTGTGCCCACCACCCACCCTACCCGCAGCTCAGACTCCTACGCCGTGATTGACCTCAAAAAGACCGTGGCTATGTCTAACCTGCAGAGGGCCCTGCCCCGAGACGATGGCACTGCCAGGAAAACCCGGCACAACAGCACTGACCTGCCTCTGTAGGGACGTCCTGGTCCTCACCACCCTCTGCCCCACCGTGACCCGCCTCACACTCCGGTCCTCTGAACCCCCTCCCCAGGGCTCAGGGTTGCTTTGCAGAAGCATTGAGGTGGGACCAGGTGCTTCCCTGCACTGGCCGGAGTCCCCAAAGATATGGGCCACTGAGTGTCCTGGTCTCCAAGCTGAGGAGAGAAGAGGGTGACCAGGCGAGGAGGGAGCCGGGACGTAACTGTGAAGGGTTCCCGTGGTTGCATTTAGCGCCCTCCATTCTGTCCTTTGTCTCGTCTGTCGGCCGCGTGTGTGTGTTTTTTTTGGTTGGAATTTTGAAACATTTTGTACCTGTTGATTTTATTTATCAGTTTATTTTTCTATTTATTGTTTTAAATGTATTTAACATATTTATTATTAATATAATTATTTTTAAATTCTGTCTCAGTCGATGATATCATCTTATGGAATCTTTTCTGGTGTGGTCGAGGGTGGGCGTAAAGCAGGCCTAACAGAGGTAGGGGCTTCGTTCTGGGAAATTTGGGGCGGTTGCGGTTTTTTCAACAAGTCTGTGATTATTTCTTTATCTCCTCCGAGAAGTCCTGGCCCAGAACTTAAAGTTGCCAGGATGGATGCTCTGCTGAAGTAAAGCGCCGGGATGGCTGGAGTCCCAGATGCAGAGAGAGGACCTGTGAGGAACACTGCCCTAATGGGATAGGACCTTGACCCTCTGGGGCTGGCGACAGGCAGGGGGCAGTATGGCCTGGGGGGCTGCTATGCAAGAGTCACCTTCTCCTTGTCTGATTCTGCACCCACTGGGCAGGCCCCAGGGCCACTGCTCTCCTTTAACACCTTGGCCCAAAGGCAGACACTAGATCCTACTTAGCTGCCCCCAGCACCGCTGAGTCAAGTCCAGACCTTTAAACAGGACTTTACTAAAAGCCCAGGATTGTAGCAAAAGGAAAAAACACAGTGTAATGTGTAACTAGATAATCTGCCTCACAAAGTGCGTCTCTCCCGGAGAACTGCCCTCTGGGAATGGACTGTTTGGGACTTCTCTACCCTACGCAAGGGTGGGGCCCTAACAGAGCCAGCACATTGGAGCCCCTGCCTGGAAGCCCAGGGTCTGAGGGGCTGCGCCCAGTTTTGTTGTGAGAGCTCCCTTTCTCTGTCCTGAGGCTGCCTCCCTCCCTCCAAGGCTCCATTTCTGACTCAAACCCTGTGTGGTTAATCTAAAGGAAATCCAGCCTCTGTGATAAGCCATTCAGGGCCTGGATGAGGAATGACAGCGGGTTTGTCTAAGACATAGGGAAGAGTCTTATCTCTGGTCACTGTGCTCTAGCTCCCTGTCCCATGGATTGAGCAGACCTATCCTCCTTCCCAAGGAGACAGGCCAGGGCTCACCCCACCCAGCTCCCTCCCCTCCCACTGTGCAGGGCACCACTGGCCAGGCCCCATTTCCTGGAGCCCCTTTCTCCTGAGTGGGGATTGGACCGACCAGCTTCCAGAGCCCCCTGACCTTGGGTGCCACTTTCTGTCAGTGAAATGGGCCATGAGGACCAGCCACAACAGGATGCGAGAGAGGCCCTTCAAGTCGGGCCCAGCAGGGTGCAAGGGGGCAGCCGCTATAGCCCTGGAGCTGGCACCAAATCCTTCTCCCCCTGCGTCCTTTGATCTACGGACCAGAAGAGTCACCTGCTGCAGGCTGGATTCATTGTACTTTTTTCCACACTGCAGTAGGGAAATGCTATCTTCTCTGCAGCCTACCCAGCCAGCTCAATTCTGCTTTCCCTGCTCCTCCTTGTGGCCTCCACGGTCAGGGGTGGTGGTCTCTCCAAACAGGGGGGCCGTGCCAGGCCCAGGCCTAGGGGCCCTGGCCATGTTGGCGCCTCGTGCATCTGTGCGGGCTCCTCCTTACTAGCAGGCAGACACTGTCATGGGGTGACGGAGGCTGGCTTGAGTCAAGACATCCAGGGTCTGGACCTGACTTGGCCATTCTGTGCTATCTTAAGCATTTGGTTACCCCAAATAGGCTGTTTTTGCACCTGGAAGCTGGTGTGAGACGTGGCCGATGAGACAATGAACAGGGCACCACTTTGGAAATCGAGTAGACTCTTGCAAGCTGTGTTAACAACTCACTGTGCCTGAGGACAAAACCAACCAGAAGTCGTAACTCTTCAGTCCCCCAAACCTCCTGCTTATGGCTGTTCCTTTGCTAAACAGTTAAAGAAGGAGCAGTTATTCTCTGGGCAGCCAGATCCTGGTCTGACCCCCCGGGGCCCCCTAGAGCAAGTTGTGATTGCTTCAATGAGCATATTTATGGGGCTTGGGGGAGTCTAAGGGATGTGTTCCAGGAGCTGCCTTCCAGCCCAGCGTGGCCCCAACCTTCCCTGTCCCCTCCCCTGGTCACTGCCTGTGACCCACGAGGTCTACCGCAGGAATTTTCCTCTCACAGGGAGGGTGGGGTGCAGGTGGACAGCTTTCCTGGCGGGAAGGGGCGGTGGGAGCAATGCCCAGGAGGGCAACCTCTGCCCCGTGTCTGAGCCTGCCCTGCCGCCAGGGCGTGGTGCACAGATGGGATCAGTTTCCATTGCCACCATCACCAACAGCCTCAATGTTTGCTGAGTGCTCAGTTCTCTTCTTTAGAAACAGGCCCTCCCCACCCCTGGGCTGCCCTCAGGAAAAGACAGCATCCAGCATCCTGTCTGGGAGTGACATTTCAGGTCAGACCAGGAGGGGCCCTCCCCAGGCCCACCCCTGGGTAATAATAGCACTTTACAAGGGGACAAACACAGCCGGCTTTCCACCCGGCCTCTGTCAGGCCACTGGGTGGGAGGGTGGGATGTTATCACCAGGGCACAGGGGAGGAAACAGGCCAAGAGGTGAAGTGACTTGCCTCAGGCCATGAAGTTAATTAGTGGCTTGAGCTGGGGCTACATGCCAGTCGTGTGTCCCCCATCCCCTGCTCCCCGCCTGGCCTGAAGGAGCCCAGTTCCCTCATGTTGGCTCCAGCGAGAGTGTTCGGCTGCTCCCCTACAAGTCAAGTCTCGGCAGGGGATCGCATTCCACGCTCCCCCTCAGGAATCCTTTTGAATTCCAAGCCACAGGGTGAACCTGCCCTGTGCCCTAGGGCCTGCCCTATGCCCACTACCAACCGCGTCCCCTCTACTCTTGAATGCCCAGAAATGGCTCCCAGTTCTGTCGATGGGCAGGGCCCTGACGTCACCTGCCTCTGCTTGCCTCTCCCAAACGCATCTCAGCTGCATGGCAGGCTCTCCTATGGGGTGAGGTGGGGAACTCCCTGGGCTCTGGGGTGCTCTCTGACCAATACCTTAAAGGGGAATCCTACTCAGAGGTGGAGGGGAGTTTCAGAAAGGCCACAGGGTGACTGGGGTATAGGGAGAGCTTCCGGGGAGCTCTCCGGAGGGCAGCGCGGGGAGGGCCTGTGCGGGCCCTTCAGGGCTCGGTATTGACCGTATCAGAGTCCAGAAAAGAATCTCAGAGTCCGTGTGGCAGCTGAGCTGGGACCCATCCAGGGATTCCTTCAGCAGGATTCCTGGGGATGTTAATCCTGTCTTTGCTCAACACTTCCAGCGACGGGGAGCTCACTATCTCACAAGCCCTCCCCCCACCCTGGTCTTCTGAAGTCCCGACAGTTCTTCCCATTGGGTCCTAATTTTGCTTCTGGACCCACACACGGCTAAGTCTAATCTCTCTGCTGAGGGTGCTGACCTTTGAACCTTGGCGTCACTACTCATTAACAACTTGCCCCATTGTGCTTCAGCTTCCTCATCTGGCACGCAGGAATAACAACGGTCCCTCTCCATTGTGGATTGTTGTGGGAAGCAAACAAGAGAATGTCTACCCATGAACAACGGCACCTGGCCCATTGTAGATGCTCAGTAAGTGGCAGATGTTACTTCCAGCCGAGCATGACTCTTCCCAGCATGACTAGGTGTCCACTCTGTGCTCTAATTTGACCCAGAACTGAGTGCAACTCCCAGACCCGACCCTCACCTTTCTTCAGCCCAGATCTTCCTTGTCCTAGCCATTATACTTCCGCTGATGCAGCCAGAGTTGGCACTCACTTCACCGGCCCTGCTGGCCTCTGGGACTTAAAGCTGACCTGAAACCACCTGGTCTTCTCCACATGAGCAACTGCAGCGTTCCTTGCCTCGACCCGCTTTTACGTTGGAGTCCTTGGCTTGTCAAATCAAAATCCGAACTGTCCGTTCATCCGGGTGACATCTCTGCCTGGTAGTCGGGTCTGACCTGGAATTTAGAGGCCCCCCACCGCTCTTGCAGTGGACGTGGAGGTGGTGGGAGAATGGAGATGGGGGCTGGGGGTGTCAGAGAGGAGGGTCTGGGGGGAGGGTCTCCATGGTGGGGTGGATCATGACAGTTTGGCCGTGGTATCTGGGGCCCTCGGCCTAGTGCTTCCGGAAGCTTCGATCCGTATGCTGCGGTTGGTAGGAAGCCTCCCTGAGAACTGTGGTGTCTTCTCAGCCATTCGTTTTGCTCACCAGGGGGGCCCCCCTCTGGGCCTCTCTGGACCCCAGTTTCTCTGGAGATGGTCATTCCTGGCAGAGCTGCCTGTGGAGGAGCTGGGTGGTCAGGTGAGTGTGAGCGTCACCTGTGCTCCAGGTGTAGCTTGCCATTACACTCATTCTTAAGGGATCGTTAGCAGAATGGCTGAGTTAATGAGGGAGGGGGACGTGCCTGCCGACTGAAGGGGGGTTTCCCCAGCCGTCTCCCTCTCCCTCTGCTCCACCCGCTTACCTGGGCAGCTGCGATCCCTTGGGAGACCCTTTGTGTTGCCTCCCTCTGCCTGCCCCCCGTCAGCCTGGCCTGGCTTGCTCTGGGTAGCAGTCCCATAGAGAGTCTGCGGGTAAGAGATGGGGAGCTGGAGGCTCCGAGTCCCTGGGGAAAAGGAATGTAAATGCAATTACCTCGCTCATCTTGACCTTTGAACTGTGTGCCGCCTGGACAGCCGCGTCTAGGAGTGCTGGGAAGGAGACAGGGGGCAGCATAGCAGAAGGGGTACAGGGCATCAGGCTGGGGGCGTGGGAGGAGTTACCAGGTGTTCCTTGGCGCTCTGTGTCTGTCTGGTCCCGTGGGCTGGTGCTGGCCACTCTCGCCAGGGAGCTCCTGTGCGCCTGGGATTTGACAGCCTGAGAGACATATCGCTGTATCACGGGGTGCGACACCTGTACAGTCGCACAGTACAGTGGCTTTGATTTCACAAACAGATGTTGGGCACAGTGGGTCCAGGATACAAAATCTGGATACTCCCCAAAGCTTATGGTCTAGTTGGGAAAATGAGGCTCACACAAGACAGGATTATGGGACGCGTTCCTCTGCCATTTGATAGCTGGGTGGCGTCAGGCAGATCACTCAACCTCTCTGAACCTGTTTCCTCATCTATTAAGGGGAACTAATGACCCCTTACCTCATAATGTTGTTATGAGTTAAATAAGAAAGTGCGCATGAAGGGCCCAGTGGGTGTCTGGCACAGAGCCTAAGCCTAGCTTTGTGATGGCTGTCACCGCAGTAACCAGGATGGGAAGTGGACCAGAAAGATGAGGAGGATTTGGAGAAGGAGAGGGGAGTGTGGGCCCAGCAATTAGTCTGGCAGGAGGGCAGGTGGGAGGGGAAGACCTGGATTGGGGGCAGAGCAGCGATGGAGGTAGGGAGGGAAGAGCTAGATTAGGTGGTCGGGAGGGAGGGTGGAGGCAATTCCACTCTGCGGGCTGTGTGCCTGCGTGTGGCCTGCAAGAGCCGGCTGTGGACTGCGGGGAGGCGCGGGCTCAGCCCGGGTGTTCATTCAACCGCTCACTCAACAAATACTCATGGAGCACTTGCTAATGCACCAGGCACTGTGCGGGTGCTGGGGACAGATAAAGCCCCTGCCCTCACTAACTTACATTCCACGGATAGCGAGAGGATTAATCAACAAGTATTAACAAGTGAAGTTCAGGGAAGAAATCACGTAGAAGAAAATGCAAAAGGAGTAACGCGACTGAGTGGCAGGGATGGGCGGCTCAGGGAAGACCTCTCTGGGGAGCTGGCATTGAGGCAGAGATTTGAGTTGCAAGACAAAGGCTAAATGAACAGCTGAGGGAAGGACGTTCTAAGCAGAGGGACAGCAGATGCAAAGGCCCGGTAGGGGGAATGTACTGGATGGGTTTGAGGCAAAGCAAAGCATCAAAAAAGGCCAGTGTGGCAGTCAAGGGGTGAAGGAGAGGGCTCATGCAGAGGGCTGGGCATGGGGTATGGGGAGGTTCCAAGATGGGCAGGACCTGTGGGCCAGGGGAGACAAGCAGATTTGATTTTAAGAATAGTAGAGAGCTATTGGAGGGTTGTAAGCTGATGAGATCTAACTTAGGTTTTGGTTTGTTGTTGTTTTTGAGACAGAGTCTTGCTCTCTCACCCGGGCTAGAGTGCAGTGGCATCATCAGAGCTCACAGCAACCTCAAACTCCTGGGCTCAAGCAATCCTCCTGCCTCAGCCTCTGGAGCAACTGAGACTACAGATGTGCACCACCATGCCAGGCTAATTTTTCTATTTTTTTGTAGAGACAGGGTCTTGTTCTTGCTCAGGCTGGTCTCGAAATCCTGAGCTCAAGCAATCCTCCTGCCCTGGCCTCCCAGAGTGCTAAGACTATAGGCGTGAGCCACTGTGCCCAACCCGGACATAGGTTTAACAGGATGGCTCTGGCTGCTGCATGGGGATGAAGGAATGGAGAAAGGGAGGCAGAAGTGGGGAGACATGTTGGAGACATGTGTTATGAACTGACTGTCTGAGTCCCCCCAAATTCATATGTTGGAATCCTAACCCCCAATGTGATGGTATTGGGAGGTGGGGCCTGTGGTGGGTGATTAGGTCACAAGGCTGGGGCCCTCCTGAATAGGATTTGTGCCCTTATGAAGAAGAGATTTGTGAGAGATGCTCTCCGCTCTCTGCCATCTGAGGATACAAGAAGAGGGCCCTCATCAGACACAGGATCTGCCAGCACCTTGATCTCAGACTTCCCAGCCTCCAGAAATGTGAGAAATAAATGTTTATTGTTTAAGCCCCCCAGGCCTTTGTATTATAATTGGTTATAGCAGCCCAGACTGACTAGGACAGGAAGCTACTGCTACAATGCAGATGATGGTGGCTGGGAGCTGGGTGGTGGCAGTGGAAAAGGAGAGAGGTGAACAGATTTGGGATGCATTCTGGAGGTGGACCCAACAGGGCATTGGCAAAGGAAATTATGGGAAAAGGGAACAGAGAGGTGAGGGAGGGATCTGGGGTGTGGGGCCCCACGGCTGGAAGAAGAGACCAAGTTTTACTGAAATGAGAAAGGAATGTGGGGGAAGGAGGGACAGGTTTGAGCTAGAAGCCAGGGGGACAGGCTGCTTGACACCATGACCCATCTCTGGAGCCAGAGGCTGCAGAGCAGGGTCCTCAGGGCACCAGTGACTCAGCTGAGGCTCCACCAGTTTCACACTCCTGGGGGCCAGGCCAGGCCTGCGGAGGCCGCGGCTTCCTCTCCTGTGCCTGTCATTTGGCCTCTGCTCTCTGCTGGATCTGTGACCATGGATGGCCTGGATACTGAGCCCGCATCTCACCCTGGGGCTTTGGGACAGGAGGCAGAAGGCTGTGGGTGGAAGGGCGTGTTCCTGCCCAGAGCAGGCCTGGGGGAGTCAGCTCGGAGAGCACCCGGCTGGTGTGAGACGGACTCTTTGGAGGAGGAGCCATTGGCGCCTTGGGCCCAGCACTGGGCAATGGTGACACATTCTCCTGCAAAGGGACAAAGGTGAGACCCTTGGAGATCTTGCTGGAGCCTCAGGATCACAGCCTCAGCTTTCTGGCATCTGGGAAGGGCCAGGGCAGGGTCCCTGGAATAAGCAGGAAACAGCCACAGTGAGCCAGACACTCCCAGATAGCGTCAGAATCTGCAAAAGGGAATCTTCAGGCAGGAATCACCGGGGGTGGCTTTGGGGATCATCTCAGGCCTCTCAGCCTTCCCCTTCCCCATCACTGCAGGTGCATGAAGACCCCCTGAGGCTGTGGGTCCCCCTCCCTGCACCAGGTTCCCCACACTGTACAACGTGCACGCAGAGCCAGGCCCTCCCGATGTTAGGATGTCGGAAGAGTTGCTATGGCTACCCACACCTGCCAGGGGGCTCCCCAGCTCCCCTGTCCTGGGCCCTGGGCCCCACCTCGAGCCAGGTGTCCCACACAAGGATCCCTGAGCACAGGGGGAGCGCTGGCAGGCTGCACACTGCCACACACAGGCACACTTCTCCGGAACCCCGACTAGAGTGGCTGGGATCTGGGCTGGGGCCAGCCCTGCCTCCGGGGCCTGCGGCTGTAACCACATCCATCTGCATCTGAGGTGTGAGTAGGGGCCATCAGGCGGGAGAGGTGAGGGCTGAGCCTAGAGCCTCCCGAGGCCATTATCAGTGTTTGGTTTGGGACTTTTGGATCAGACCTCGTTCCTGCTCCTTATTCCACGTCCTGGTGATTAGATGCTCTGGCCTTTGATGTGCCTGAGCCTGGACACAGGACTCTACCCGCTCCACCACCCAATTCCCAAACCCCAGCACTTCCCACTCCCTCACCCAAAGACACCCAGTCTGGGGCCACATCCAGCTGGGTCCAAACAACACCACCCCGTGGCCTCTCCTACTGGCGCTGCCTCCTGCTGCCCCCACCAAGCCTGCAGGCTCTCAGGGGGACACAGGGCACAGGAGCATGGCTTCCTGGCCCCTCTGGAACAGGCTTGGGAGCTCAAAGGGGAAAGTGGTCAAGAATGCGGGAGCCCCTGGAAGTTCTCAGCTCCCACTGCCAAGCCAGCTGCTCTCTCCTGGGGGGTAAGGAGGGAGGCTGTGCAGATCCACAGGTGATTGCATGAACAGGGCAGCCTGGGACTGGCCTGAGGTCAGGTGTCTTGTGCTGAAGTCAGACCACGTGTCCTCATCTCTGCTTTGGGAAATAACTGCTTTCCCTGGTCCTGGCCCAGCCGTGGCCATGAGAGGAGGTCCTGGGCTGTCACTCAGTGAGGGTTTAGGGAGAACAGGGGAAGCTAAGGCCTGAGCAAGCCTGCTGGCCCTCTCCAATGGGGAGGAGGAAGAGGGGATGGAGGAAAGGGAGGGGGCAAGGAACAGAGGAAGCAACGGGTGGAAGAGAGGAAGAAAGAGGAACATGGGAGGCCTCCCTTTCCACCCTGCTTGCAGGAAGATACAGCTGTGCCATGGAAACACGTGCGCATGCCTCTCTGGGGGCGCAGGAGCTTGCACGCAGCCCAAGGGCTAGGTGTGAGCGTGTCCGTGCAACCACGTGCCTGCATGCACATGTTTGTGCGTGTGTACATCCTGACTGTGTGAGCGTGGCGCCCTTTCAGCATCATGAGGCAGGACACACGTGTGCACACAGACACACATAAAGCACTACATAGCCTTATTATCTGAACTTTACTCAATTCTGTTCTGGCAGTTGCATTAAAAAAAAGAAATTCTCATCAGGATTTACCAGGCGACTGCACAGCCCATTAGTGGGTTTGAAAGGCCCGTGCGTGAGGGGCTGAGTGCATGCAGGGAGCAGGCACAGGGCTCCCCTGTGATTGGACGTGGGGAATGGGGGAGGCTGGACCAGGTGGGAGGCTCTGAAGTTACACTCATCTCCTGGTGGGCCTCGTGCCGCCTTGTACACAGTGTGGCCTCACACATGGTTCCTGAGCCCCACCCAGCTCTCCTGGTCTAGGGGTCCCACACTCTGCTAACTAGCAGCTTTTCCTGGAGGCCTCTCCCAGGCCCTCTGTCCCCCAACGATCCTATCAAGTCCCTAAGAGAAATTGGGCTATGAGTGAGATCAGCCGAACTACCTTCCGGAATCCCTCTAAACAACGCAAGGCCGTGCAGCCGTCACTGTGGCAAAAGCGGCTGCTCTCAGACTTCCTGAAGAAACCTCAGCCTGGCCCCGCCAGCAACTATCTCAAGCACTCTGGCCATGGGCTTCTGGCCAACTACAGTCACCTGCTGCATAAGGACGTTTCAGTCCATGACAGACCCCATAGAAAACCATACACAACGGCGGGCTCATAAGGTTACAATAGCATATTTTTACTGTACCTTTTCTGTGTTTAGATACAGTTGGATACACAGACACCATGGTGTTACAGTCGCCTACAGTACTCGGTACAGAAACATGCTGTGTGGGCTGGTGGCCCAGGAGCAACAACCTGTCCCATACAGCCTAGATGTGTAGCAGGCTGTGCCATCTGGGTTTCTGTAAGCACACTCTCTGGGGTTTGCAGGACGACGAAATGACCTCATGATGCATTTCTCAGAACACAGCCCCTCCTTAAGTGACACGTCGCTGTATATAGACCTGAGTGGGGCAGGCTCTGCCCACCTGCCTGCCGTCCACCTTCCCACAGCGGGGACTCACTTGTTACTGTGTCACCAAAGCTGAAGCTGGTCCTCGGGGAGCCCCAGTCTGAGGGGATATACCTTAACGACTTAAGACAGCAGGGAGGTCATCTGTAAGGGGCAGAGCTGTACCCTACGGGAGCGGCTGAAGGGTGGGGACAAGAGGCTACGTAGGGATCACTGTGGGCCTGGGACCCAAATCCCCCTCAGTGGCTCAATCTCCCTCCCCAATGTATTGCTATGGAGAGATAAGCGTGGGGATCCCCTCAGAACCTCGTGATCCTCTCTGAGACAGGTGTGGCCGATCTGGGGATACCGTCTCCTGTGAATGCCCGGCCTGTGGTGAGCGCCCATCTAGAGCCCACAGGAGGGGGGGCCCAGCCATGGGTGGGCGCTAGGGGTTGGGAGAGAAACAGTCCCTCCTAATGTGAGCTACAGCAATAAGCTCCAGAAAAGGCAGCATTCTCCCCCCCCTGAAGCTTCCAGTCCCTCCAGAAAGGCAAGGTGCACAGGTGAGGGTCAGCAGGAAGCACTGCAGCCTGTGTGTTTGCAGAGTGCCCGATGTAGAATCCGAGAGGGGCCCCTCAGAGGGCTGGGTATTCAGGGAGGGCTCCATGGAGGAGGCGAGATGGAAAGAACCATCAGAATTAGAAGAGGCAGAGGGGGAAGCAGAGGGCACCAGGCAGGAGAAGCCGCGGGCGCAAGCGTGGCCTCCACCTCACTATTTAGGAGAAGCGCAGGGTCCAGGCGGGGTTCCAGTCACTGCAGGGACCAGATGGCTCGCATGGGAGTGAGGCAAGGGGGAAGGAGTGGATTCCGACGTCCACACCTCACTCCTGACAGTCAGGGACATGCACTTCCAGCCCGAGGAGCGCCCTGTTGCTGCTCGGAGGGCCGTCCC
Source organism: Propithecus coquereli (assembly GCF_000956105.1). NCBI lineage: Eukaryota > Metazoa > Chordata > Mammalia > Primates > Indriidae > Propithecus > Propithecus coquereli. The sequence goes on from NW_012140302.1 coordinate 2,778,671, forward strand.
CTCTCACTGCGGCAGCCTCGGCGGAGTCCTGGGCTTTGTCACATACGGCGGCGGGCAGTGGCGTCCAGCCAGGGCAGGAGTGAGCTGGAATCGAGCTTCCTTCCTGCTGAGGGAGGCTGCCGAGTCCTGGTTTTCCTGAGGGCCACCTGAGGCACACTCTCCTCCTCTCAGGGGGATAGCACCAGGGCTTGGCCATCACCACCCAGGAGTGTGGCCTAAGCCAGACAGAGCCAGGCACTACCCATGAAAGAGTTCACTCCAAGGGAAAAAAAACCCCCCCCACCCTTTCATCTCTGCAGCTGGGGCCACCACAGTCAGAAACGGCCTCGCTAAGTGGAACCGCATCCCAGAGCCGGTGGCCAGCTCCTGTCTCAGCCGGTGGGAAGACCCAGTGCCCAGGAGCTTCCTCCTCTACTCCTTAAATGGTCGATCCATCTCTGGCCAGAAGTCTTGTCCTGAGCCTGGGACTATGGGGGTATGCGAGAAGCAGGAGGGTGACAAGGGGGGCAGGCCTGCTGGGTTGACACAGAGAATGGGCCCCAGAAATGGGGGTCTGGTCACCCTGCACACTCTCCTGAGTCTGACTGCGGTTTCACGGCCAACAAGATGCCACGGCCATGGGAAAAGTCACCTGCGGAGGCCTGAACAGCCAGCTGTACACAGGCGAGGTCTGCTGGAGCCCTGTGGTTGCCCAGAGTTACTGGCAGATCGGCTTGTCCTAGCCCAGCGTGTCTGAAATCCTGGGTGGGATGCGCCTGTTCCGTGCTGGTGCTAAAATGTATTATAACGAATACGTGGCTATGCAAAGAAGGACGCTCAGCCTTATTTCACCTAAACTCTCCTCTGCTGCTCTGCCATTGTGGCCACATGATTACGGGTGACTGTGAGTCTCCCCAGGAGGCAGGGACCCGAGAGCAGGGACTGCCTCCCCACTTCGCCTTTGGGCTTCTCTGAGGACAGGTGTTCTGTCTTCTTTCTTCTCTCCCTTCTCCTCCTCTTCCTTCTTATTCTTCTTTTTAATGTGATTTTATATAACTTTTTACCGAAGCATAATTACACATATGGAAAGGCGCACCTATCAGAAATCGAACATGCCCGCGTAACCAGTGCACAGATCAAGGAACAAAATACCATCAGCATTCCGCAAAAGTCCTTTTCCTTTTCATTCCCTGCCTCCAGCCCAGGGCCCAATTTAAAGAAAAAGATTCAGGATACTGCCATAGTTTCAAAGTATCTCTCCAGAAGATACTTATTGATTACAAGGCAAAGATATTAACTTTTCAGTAAAGAAACCTGTTAGACCTCACCTGTAACCAAGTGATCAAGGGGATATTAGCAGTGACAAGACACATCAACATCACAGACATTCTGACGTGGTGCACTGAGAAGTTCCCTCTGTGGCATCCTTCCCCAAAATGCGTGCCCTCAGTCGAATGTGAGAAAACATCAGAATAACCGCAATTGAGGGGCATTCTACGAAATAACTGATCGGTACCCTTTAAAAGCAGAAAAGTCACAAAAGACAAAGACAAACTGAGGAAGTGTCACAGAGCGGAAGAGACTAAAAAGACATGAAAACTAAATGCGATGTGGGAACCTAGACTGGATCCTGGACCAGAAAAAGGACAGTAGTGGGAAAACCAGGGAACTTTAAATAAAGTCTGTAGACTATTAATAGTAGTATATTAGGGTTAATTTCCTGGGTTCGATAGTTGTACCATGGTTATTACATAAGATGCTGACATTAGGAGGTGTTGGATGAAAGGTATGTGGGAACTCTCTGTACTACATTTGAAACTTTTCTATAAGCCTAGAATTATGTCAAAACAAAAATAAAAATAAAAAATCTAGCTGGGCGTGGTGGTGCACACCTGTGGTCCCGGCTACTCGTGAGGCTGAGGCGGGAGGATCGCTTGAGCCCAGGAGTTTGAGGCTGTAGCGTGCTACGATTGGGCCTGTGAATAGCTACTGCACCCCAGCCCGGGCAACACAGTGGGACTTCACCTCTAAATAAGTAAATAAATAAATAAAATTTAAAAAGCATAAATCGGCCAGGCGCGGTGGCTCATGCCTGTAATCCTAGCTGTCTGGGAGGCCGAGGCAGGAGGATTATTTGAGCTCAGGAGTTCGAAACCAGCCTGAGCAAGAGCGAGACCCCGTCTCTACTAAAAATAGAAAGAAATTAATTGGACAACTGAAAATATATAGAGAAATTAGCCGGGCATGGTGGCGCATGCCTGTAGTCCCAGCTACTTGGGAGGCTGAGGCAGGAGGATCGCTTGAGCCCAGGAGTGTGAGGTTGCTGTGAGCTAGGCTGATGCCGTGGCACTCACTCTAGCCCGGGCAACACAGTGAGACTCTGTCTCAAAAAAAAAAAAAAAAAAAGCATAAATCTAAGGTCTAGTATGTCCCCAAGAGGTTTGGTTGAACTAATAGTGTAAGTATAAAACACACATACAACATTTAAGGAAAAAACTATAAGGCCAAGACAATAGCTGAAACTGTAACTAATAATTCTTGCAGACAGCTGCCCAAGACCTAAGGTTTGTAGGTACGTGTCCCCAGAGCTGAAGCAATAAGCTGAAGGGTTAGAGTATACGGGGAAACCTCAGAGCCCTGGCCCAATCTCACATGCACTGTAAGAGACCCTCCTACCAGCCTTCCTCTTTAGCCTCTACTTGAATGACTCTGATAATTGGAAGCTCATTACTCTACTCTTCTGGATGATTTTTAGTTTGTGAGCCCAAGTGCTATTGATAGGATGAGAAATTGGAAACACCCCGAATGAACTGGGCCAAGTTATCCTAGCTACCAAGATGAGGAGCTCTGTATGGCCACTGAAAGTGAGAAGAGTATGGCAATCCTAAGGCATGAACATGTGAGTAATCCAAAGTGACAAGAGCAGCAGTTGCTTTGACACATTGCTCACAGCTATGTTGAAATCTAAGCGTGTACAGTAAGAGCTGGAAGAAAATTCAGAAGGGTGCAAATCATTGTTTTAAGTTGTCTCGATTTTTTAAAAAGTGATATATGTATAGAGTTTTCAATGGAATAGTACCCAGAATTTTAAAAAAATACCCTCCATTAAAGGACTTGGGGATTGTCGCTTTATGATTGAGAATGGCCGCGTGGAGCACTAGATCGGGAAGGAGTCTAAGGCCACGTCTGAGCACTGTGGGAAGGAGTGACGTGATGTCTGCCATGGGTGAAGAGTGAACAGTGGCAGCGCGCATGCTATGTCGTTGTCACCTCTTCTAGTGACACTCCCAGCTCCCAGTTTCACTTTTGTAGACCTCTAAAAGGCAGGTCTGTGCTGATTAAGGATCAATGTGCAGGAAAAGGCCTCTTCTTTGAGTTACAAGCTGTAGGATTTGGGGCAAGTCACTGGGATGTAAGGCAGTATGAAATAAATACCCTATGGAAAAGAAAAGCAAAATCCTCTGCAACAGGGGTCAATTTGAGAGTAGGTGGGCACAACAGGGAAGACTTGTGGCATTTGTACTGGCTCTTGCAGGATGAGGGGCCTTTGCAGGTGGATATGCCTGGGAAGGGTATTTCTTATGGAGGGCATGGCATGCACAGCCACGGAGGTTGGAAAATAACAGGCCTCCCTGGGAGAAAGCAAACAGTATGCACAGGTTACTAGTGGAAGATAAGTTGGAAATGTAGGAAGGGACCGAATTGAGAGCATCCTGAACACTAGGGTGACAAGTTTGGATTTTATTTAGTTAGCCACAGGAGGATGAGACTAGAAAACGGTAAGAAAATGCTCCCTTCCTGGAGACCACTACCATGAGGGACCTCAGGCCTGGTTTTTGACAAGAGCCCTTTGGGGTATGGGGTGGAAATCTGAGCACTGGGATGATGGGGTGTGGGAGACACAACTAAATCCCACTGAGAACAGTCCCATGGGCTCCATCTACTGCTCAGGGTCTCCTGAGCTCCAGGCCAGGCACAGAGATGCACAAGCCTCAGTCTCTGCTCTCTAGGAACTTCTAATCCATGGAGAAAAGACACATGCTCCCAAGAAGCAACTGGAGACCAATCCCAGACAGGGTGAGATCCAGTCCCAAGGGGAGGACACCAGCTGGGTGTGAAGCACTAGGGGTAGAGGAACTTGGGCAGGAGCCAGCATGTCAGGTGTCCTAGGGCTTCTGCACTCTGCAGAAGGTGGCCTTGGATGGTTTCTAAGGTGTCCTCAGGCTCTGCAGATCCCTGGCTCTAGGGGGAGAGGCCTGGAAGGAGGCCAGAATTTGACAGAGAGAAGGGAGAAAAGTGGGCTTTCCAGATATGGGGTTGGGAGGAGCAGGCCAGGGGCAGGAGAGGACTTGGGAGGCCAGGGACTCTGAGGAGACTGACTGAGCTGTCAGAAGATCAGGTTGGATAGGCAGGGGCTGTGGCCCCCCCAGGGCCTGGCAGCCAATCAGGGATGCCCTGGCTGGATGTAGCTGGCCAGGGACGCTCAGAAGGGCTGTGGTGTGACTGGGGTTTGAGAAGGTGAGCCTGGCAGCCTCCAGACCCCTCGGGCCCTACCACATAAGGAAAGGTCCCTGGAGGCCCATGCTGGCAAGTTGGGTGGGTCTCACAAGACTTTGGAGATCCCACGGATTCTGCTACATTCATAGGATTTGGCAAGATTCCAAGGATCCAATAACTTTCTTTTGCCTGCTCTTCCAAATCTGGAATCACCACCCCTGGGAAGCCACTCTCTACCTTGCCTTCTACCCCCAGGTCCAATGTCTCTCTGGGGACTTGCGTGGAGGAATGGGAGCTAAGCTGGCCTAGAGACACAGTCAGGCCGGGGACTTCTGGTTCCTCCTTCCCCTCCCCCATCATAGGGGAGGCTTCAGGGCTCTAGCGGAGCAGCGGGTGGCAGTGGCCGGGGTGGAAAATCCCCCCCTGGCTGGATGATATCAGTGTTTGGCAGGTCTGGTCCTGGCCTTCTGCCTGGGGCCCGAGGACTTGAAACATCTGCTTGGAGCCCTGAGTGCAGGGTACAAGGAGGCAGAGAGAGTGTTGGCATGGGGACTTTTTCCACTCACCCCAAAATGGAGAGCTTCCCTGGGCCAGGGGAGCAAACGCTGGGCCAGCTCCAGTGTTTAGGCAACGGGAAGCTTGGAGATTGGGAAGCGGGATGGGGGGATTGGGGCAGATGGGGGAGGGGGTGGAGAAGGGGGGTGGGGTGGGATCTGGAGATAAGGGCTAGAGCAACAGGGTAAGTCAGACTTGGGGGCCAGACAAGGCTTGGGAGAGGATAATGGGGGGTGTACGCAGGCATTTTAGGAGAACTAAAGATGGAGCAGAGGCACAATGGAGTGGGAGAAAAGGCAACAAAGGACAGAAGCAAGGGGCAGGCCTGTCCCCTCTTCCCAGGCCCCTGCTCCAGCCTCTGTTCCAGGCTGGGATGAGAGGCACAACCAGAAGCCGGTGTGGCTTACTCTGTGAGCTTGTCCTGAGCACTTGCTGAATTAGGACGACAATTTCTCCAAACATCCCATTCGATCTTGGAAGCCTCCGAAGCCACCCAGACAGCTCCGGTTCCCAGCCCCACCGCCACACTGCCATTACTGCCACCGTCAGCACAGCCCCACCCCACCCCCATTTTCACAACCCTCTCCCTCGACACTGAGCCCTGCACCAGCCAGGCGTGGAGGGCGCTGGGAGTCAGAACTTGGGTGAGTCTGCAAGCTCATCACCTACAGACCAGCACTTCCCAGCAATTTTGCCTCCCAGGGAACATGTAGCAATGCCTGGAGACATTTTTGGTTGTCACAGCTGAGGAACTGCTCCTGGCATTGAGTGGGTAGAGGCCAAGGATGCTGCTAAACATTTCACTGTGCACAGGACAGAGCCCACGACAAAGAATCCTTTGTCCCCAAATGTCAATAGCGCTGAGGTTGAGAAACCCTGCCTGCAGAGCCTATGCCCCTCACTCTGGCTCTACCTTATCCTGGCCCTGGTCCCCAAATGCCCACATCATACCTCTGGTTTCTGGACAAGAAGTAATCTTTGCCACTCCATCTTTTAGCAACTTTGTTCTCTGTTATCACTTGCACTTCCTGGCCTCCACTGCTTGTATTGAAAAGTCAATAAGATGAAAAGTCTGCTGCGGCCACCCCCGAGAGGGAAAAACACGTAGAAACGATTGATACGTGAACACAGGGTACACGCTAGATTGGGGTCATGCTTGCCCAGGGCAGGGAGGCAGGGACTGGGCTAGACCCTGGGGGTATAAAAGAGGAAGGAGCACTCAGGCCTTCACTCTTCTGCAACTGCAGAACTCGGAGTGGCTTTTCCTCTGCGGCCAGCTGGGAATCAGTATGATGAAGTGGATGGTGGTGGCCTTGGTCTACCTCCAGCTCTTGGAGGCAGCTGTCATCAGGTGAGTCTGGGGCCGGCTGCTGGTGCAGGGAGCCTGGGTGGGAGCCCAAAGCCCCCCAAGGGGCCTTTCAGCCAGGGGCTGCTCCACCTATCTCTGCTCTGAAATTTCTGCTAGGGAAGGGACATTTCTGCTGGTGTTGGACAGGACTCGGAGGTGGGAGGAGACACAGTCCCTGCCTTCAGGAAACAATCCTTTCTGGATAAGGGATAAGATAATCCTTTCTAAAAATGTTCTTAAGGCCAAAATCATCTAAGCAGAAATGCCAGTAAATGTCTATCTCTATACCCTGAGGGGTCAGGAGAAGAGTCACGGAGCAGTAGGTGGCATGGCTCACAGCTGTCGGGAGGGGAGGACCGCCTGCCTGGTGAAGAGCTGGCTCCTCTCAGAAACGTCTTTTAAAGTGCAAAAGGGGCGGTTGGCAAGGAGCAACTACCAGTCTTCAAAGGCTCAGCATGAAGGGGTTTAACAGGGAATTTCTGGAGAATGCACGGGCCTGAGGGAGTAGGGACTAAGAAGGGGAAAGACATGAAAGATGGAGGAATTCTAGAGCTGGAGTAAGGCCTGGTTGGACCCCAGAGACTCAGGCAATGGCAGCAAGCAGGCCCGGGAGGAGGAGGGCCAACGGGGTGACTATGCCCATGGGAAGAGGGGCAGAGACCATGTTCCCCAAAGTTCCAACTCCGGAGCTGATCTGGGCTCCAGGCCACCCAGGCCGACTTCCCTGGTGGCCCTGCCGTCCTGAGAAGAGCAGTGAGGAGCCCTAGGCCATACAGTTAGCAGCAGGGCTGCTAGGACCCTGTCTCCTGAGTCTCAGCTAGTTCCTGTCCCTCCATGCTCGGTCACATCCAGCCGGTGACAGGTGCCTGAGGGCCAACCATAGTAAGGGACTCTGGGGTGAGCTTTGCCATCTCTAAAACTTTCCTTTAAAAACGCACATATCCTGGAAAGGCTAATGCCTGAAGTCCCTCTCCCCTTCCTGGGAAGGAATGAATGGGATATTTGAGTGGAGGGACAGGGTGGCACCCTGAGATAGGGTAAGCGCATGCGTGGCTGGAGTTGATGGTTTTCTGAATCTCGGAGCAAAGTGCTGAGAAGAGTTTTGAAAGAAAGAGAAGCGGAGGGGAAGAAAGAGAGGCCGAGGGAGACAGAGAGACACATGCAGAGACAGAGACATAGAAACAGAGACCGAGACAGGGAGAGACAGAGAAAGAGACACAGGAGCAACAGACTCGGGGACAGAGTGGCAGAAGAGTGGGGTGCACAGGTAGAGACGGGGAGAGAGGGGAGACTGGGAAGAGAGGAAGGGGCCTGCCCTGATGCACGGCCCTTCTGCAGAGTCCCCGTGAAGAAATACAAGTCCATCCGCGAGACCGTGAAGGAGAAGGGCCTACTGGAGGAGTTCCTGAGGACCCGCAAGCACGACCCTGCTCAGAAGTACCGCTTCAACCAAGTCGTCGTGGTGGGCTACGAGCCCATATACTACAAGGACGTGAGTCCTGACCCTCCCCAAAGGCTGAGAGCCAGGCCGGGCAGCAAGCTGCACCCCTTCTCCCTGCCCCTCCACCTGCCCCCATGGTCTGCTCCCCGACCCCACACACACCTTTGCAGCTGCCCTGGGCAGAGACTGAGGTTCTGTGGGTTCTGGGCAGGTATCGGGGGGAGACTCGGGCCCCTGCTTATGGTGCGGGCTGGAGGGCAGGGGCTGGTGCCATCGCTGCTTTGCCCACAGAGAAACCTGGGCCCCGGGATGCCCCTGGAGCTAACAGCCCGCCCACGGCCCCACAGGCTTCCTACTTCGGTGAGATCGCCATTGGAACTCCACCCCAGAAATTCAAGATCCTTTTTGACACTGGCTCCTCCGACTTTTGGGTGCCCTCTATCTACTGCCGGACCGTGGCCTGCAGTGAGTGCCGGGCTGGGCAGGGCAGGGCAGGGACAGCTGGGGGGAGCTCAGTGCTGGAGAGGACGTCACAGGGAACTGCGCAGGGTCACACGGCACGCCCATGGCAGAGGGAAGAGGCTGGTGGCCCCTTTACCTTCCCTGCTGACCGAGGTGAATCCCTGCATTTATGCCACTCCACCTCACCCCACTCCATTTATCCCGCTCTAACCCATTCTGTTAACTCTGGGCAATGCCATGCCACGTCACATGAATAATTTCTACTCCATTCCATCCCACTCGATTCTACAACATTCTATTTCAGTCCACTCTACTATTTTTTTTTTTTTTTTGAGACAGAGTCTCACTGTGTTGCCCGGGCTAGAGTGCCGTGGCATCAGCCTAGCTCACAGCAACCTCAAACTCCTGGGCTCAAGCGATCCTCCTGCCTCAGCCTCCCGAGTAGCTGGGACTACAGGCATGTGCCACCATGCCCGGCTAATTTTCTCTATATATTTTTAGTTGTCCGATTAATTTCTTTCTATTTTTAGTAGAACGGGGTCTCGCTCTTGCTCAGGCTGGTCTCGAACTCCTGAGCTCAAACAATCCGCCCGCCTCGGCCTCCCAGAGTGCTAGGATTACAGGCGTGAGCCACCGCGCCCGGCCTCCGCTCTACTACTAAGTTCTCACTGAGTGTCTCTAAGAGACATGACAGAATGCGGGGTGAGGTCCCTGGACTGTTGCAGTTTTGGGAGACAGACAGTGTTCACTTTGTCCTGGTCCCTGCCAAAGCCTTGGGGTTTTGGTCCCGACACCTCTGGCCCAACGGGTCCCTCAACAGTGAAGGTTGGGGCACTTGGGGATGCCCTGGAGGGTTGGGGGAATTACTCCTTCATCTGCTGAGTGATTAGTTCCTCAGGCCCCCGCTGTGTGCCAGGTGCTCTGCCAGGGCTGGGGACGCAGAGATGGGTTCTATGCAACCTTGCCCACAGGGAGGCCACGGTCCTGGGGCATCCCAAGATTCCATAAGTCAGAGGGGGCTTTGGGGCCAAGGCTGGCCAGCTCTCATGGGCCTTCCAACACCAGGAGCCTTGGCTGGCTCCCCCTGACTTGGTGAGCAGGGCTGCTAAGGCCCAGGCTGGGTGAGAGGCAGAGGTGGGAGCCCTACGGGCCTGAGAGCCGGCAGCCCTGCGTTCATTTGCCCGCCTGACGCTCCGTCCTCTCCCTCTGCCTGCAGCCAACCATTCTCGCTTCGACCCCTCCAAGTCTTCCACTTTCTCCACCAAGTGGCAGTCCTTCTCCCTGGAGTACGGCAGCGGCAGCCTCAGCGGCTTCTTTGCCTACGACACTGTGGCTGTGAGTGGGTGTCACCGGTCGCTCCCCCACCTGGGGTATGGGAATGGAGGCCAGGGCTGTGAGCTGTGAGCGGGCAGGGACACTTATACGGAGCCCCTGAAGCATGGGGAAATGCTAGTGCTTGGCTGTGCAGGACAGGAAGGCAAGACAAGAGGGGCTTATTCAGTGACTCATTGAACACTCACTGTCGGCCACCACGTGTTGGGCACGGGGGCACCATGCTGGACGGAGACAGACATTGTCCTTTTTCTTAAGGAGCTTAAAGCCTGGGGAGTTCAGACAAGAGAGAGAGGGCGTGGGGAGGGGTGCTGCAGTCAGGGAAGGCTGCCTGAAAGAGGTAGCTCCTGCAAGACCTGTCAAAAAGGGAAGGGGCAGAAATAAGGAAGGGATGAAGAGGAGAGCTTCGAGGGGTCTTTGGGCAGCCTGGGGGAGACAGGTGGAGTCAGACTTGTCACCTTCCCTCCTTTGTGTGCACCCCCCCAACCCCCAGTTCCCGACCATCCAGATCCCTGACCAGCAGTTTGGCCTGAGCGACTATGAGCGCGGTATGGCTTTTTTCTACTCAGAGTTTGACGGCATCCTGGGCATGGGCTACCCTGACCTGTCCACGAATGGGGCCACCACAGTCTTCGAGGGAATGCTGCAACAGGAGATTCTCACCGACCCTGTCTTCAGCTTCTACCTCTACAAGTGAGGAACCGCCACCTCCCAGCCCCTCCCCTGCAGCGCTGCACCACTGAGGCTCAGTGCTTTGGGGTTTGGAGGCCTCCCAGCAGGCACCTGGCTCCAGCCACTCCTGTTCCAGGGCCTTCCCTCCTGGGCATCCGAGTCCTCCCCAACCCCACCCCTGTGTCTATCCCCAGCCCACTCCGACTTTTCTTTGCATTCCTTGGCCTTGGCCCGGACAGAATCTCTCCCACTTCCAGCTGGACTTTGCTCTGGTTCTTGGCACCTCTCAGATTTGTCTCCCGCCTGGGGCCCCAGTTAGCTCACTTCCTTCTAACTAAATGTTTTCTACCTGTATACCTCTTTTGTATAGTAATCTATTGCTTCATCTTCTTTGATCTATTGTTCTAGCCTGGTCCTGGAGTCTTCTGGTCTAGATCCACCACTGACTTCTAACAAGCTGTGATTCTTACCAGCAAACGCAAGCAAACGCAGTCATTTAGAGGGTGACCTGGCACTGACTTCTCTTTTCCTCTTCCAAATCAGCCAGCCACCTTCTCCAGCCAACCACCTTCTCCAGACAGTTAGCATCTACTGTCTAAGGCTTAATCACTTGAATATGACTTTGAACAACATCAACCTGTTACCGATGTTGCTAACTTACTCTCTGCCTCTGTTCACAATCTGTCTGCCTGTGACCTTTACGAGCTCCACCCAGTCCCACACTCCAGCCGCCAGGGGAGGCCTCTGCAACAAACACCGAATGTCCTTCCCTCCCATTCACCAAGGCCCTATCTCTCTCCAGTCCCAGCAGAAAATTAACAAGCTGGGTGGGCCCGGATGGGGCTCCTGGTGACATGTTCCACTAGTGGCATGAAGTGGAAGGCAGAGGAGAGGGAGTGTGGGGTGGGGTGGGGGTCCCAACAACGAGGGGCTCCCCTGGAGGCAGGCATCATTCCAGAGCCTGAGACACTGGGAATTCTGAGAGGCCCAGCCAGAGGGGAGCCCCAGTCTGAGGGGAGACACGGCCCTGTCCTCGGGGAGCCACAGTCTGAAGCCAGGGAAGGAGCTCTGTTTCCCTCCTAAGGTGACTGCTTAGCAGGAAAGTTCTTTTCCACAGCTCTCCCTGACTTACCCTTGCTTTTGGCTCTGCAGGCGGACGGTCACTGAGCTTGGGGGAGTGATCATCTTTGGGGGTGTGGACAACAGCGTGTACACAGGGCAGATCCACTGGGCCCCCGTCACCCAGAAGCTCTACTGGCAGATCGGCATTGAGGGGTGAGTCTGGTGGGGCCCTGGGCTGCAGCACTCCCTTCAGTGGGCTTCAAGGCACCCCATGTCACACACACAACCAGGCACTGCTGGTGGGGGCGTGCAGAGGATTGCTCCACAAAGCCACAGCTGCTCTCTGCAGGAGTGTCAAAGCCCTGGAGAAGACGGGTGGCAGGGGGACAACATAAAGAGGGGCAGGACCTAGAATCCCAAACATTGGAGACCCTGTGGTCCAACCCCATCTATAAACATTATAGCTGGTTTACAGATTAGAAATGGGGTGGGGGGTGTGGTGAGTAATATGCTCAAAATCCTTGCAATGAATCAGTGGCCCTGGTTTTCAGTGTTTTTAGAACCTTCCTCAAAATTTTTAGGAATAGATCCCATGGCCAATGAGGTGACCTTGGACAGATTCTGGTATGGTGTGATTAGGGCAATCGCTGGATTGCCCTCTGCAGGGTCCTTACTTTCCTAAGTACGGCTTGATTCTGCGGCTAGCTGCCTGTCCCTCAGCGGTGGGGAGAGCCCACCCCCAGCTGCCCTGAGCTGGTGGGGTGCTGAGGCCGCTCGTCTCTCCCGTTCAGGTTCCTCATTGGCCAGCAGGCCACCAGCTGGTGCTCCCAGGGCTGCCAGGCCATCGTGGACACAGGCACCGCTCTGCTCACCGTGCCTGAGGAGTACCTGAGTGAACTTGTGCAGGCCACAGGGGCCATGGAGAACGAGGATGGACAGGTGCATCTAGTGGGGGTGTCCCCCTCCCCCGGGGAGGCCAGCCCAGAGGCACTCATGGTTTCTCCTGGGAACACAAGAATAGCCTGACTTGGCCTCCATGTCTCCAGCTGCCCAAGGAACTGGAGGTGGAGGGACCTCGGCTGACTGGGGCTGGGGGCTGATTGGGGGCCTGGAGGTTCAGGTGGGCCAGAGGCTTGTGCTGAGTGCGGATGGGAGGTTACTATCAGGCATGAGTTTCTCTGAGCTGCAGTCATTCAGAGGAAACAGATTAAACACTTGCTGGGCTTTAGGGTAAGAGCAAAGTAACCAGAATGTGGGGCTAAGCAAGTGAATGACAAGCGCTAACCTTTAATCCATGCCTCTCCCACCTCCACAGGGCCATGCGCCACCCCCTCCCCCGCCCCCAGTCCTGAGCCCAGCAAAGAGTTTGCCTAATTAACCCATCCCCGCTGACGGGACCAATGGGGTGCTCTCTCTGCAGATCTGTGTATTTTAAAAGGACACTTGTAGAGGAAGGGAAGAGAGTCAATCTTTCATAGGGAAAATTCAGGCAAGAGAAATGTTTGTGGGGTGGGGGAGATTCTCAGGTCTCCCCACCTTATACCCATTCTATAGGAGTTCATATGTGTAACACTGGCCCTATCTACACAGGACTTTTCCTTGGAGCGGCATCCTCCAGTCCAAAAGCAGGCTTGGGGCTTGGCCTGGGGCTCAGGCCCGGGATCCCAGGGACAGGGTGATGGAGTTAGTGGGGTCTCTCAGGTGGAAGATATGGCACCTGGGAACCTGTTTCTCTTGGCAGTATCTCGTGAACTGTGACAAGGTCGAGAACCTGCCCAACTTCACCTTCGTCATCAACGGTGCGCAGCTCCCTCTGCCACCCTCCGCCTACATCCTCACTGTAAGTCCTGGTCCCTGCAGGCTGAGCCACCATGACTGGGGGTGGGAGGAAGGGGTGTGGAGCCAGAAATGCTCGGCCTCCTTACCTTGAGCCGTTTCCCGACTCTTTGCAACACTGATTTTATCCATCCATTGATTCTAAACCCCTTCTTTGGAACAAGGCTATGAAATAGAAAAGTGTCATCTATTATCAATTAATATTAATTAATGGGGAGAGGCACTGGGCTCTTTGTTGAGCACTTACTGGGGCCAGCCACTGGGTGAGGCCCTTTGCCTACACTATCCCGCTTAATTGTCACATTTGATTAGAAAGATGCTCATTTCTGTTTTACAAATGAAAACTTGGAGGTTCAGGGAGGTTAAGTAACTGACTCAAGGCTACACAGCTTAGTCAGGGCGAATCTGAGGTTTGAATCCAAGTTCATCTGGCTCCAGGGTTTAACCACCATGCTGATCTGCTCCAAACCGGTCATAGGGGGGAGGCCTGTGGGAAAAGGAGTTTCTCACCATGGAGAGAGGAGACCCTGTGGAGGACCACGACAGCCTGAATTTACCTATTCCAGAAATCCCTCCCACTGGTGGTTCAGCTGGCCTGTGAGCCCTCAAGGGCAGAGACCTTGGCTCACTTATTTCTGCATTTATACCTCTAGCCCAGGGCTCAGGGCTGAGCAGTGCCCGGCTCATGTGTGAGCAAATGAGTCCTGCCTTTCTGTGTTGAGCAGAACGGTGTATTCTGCGACGTGGGAATCGAGGTCACCTACCTGCCCTCTGAGAACGGCCAGCCCCTGTGGATCTTTGGGGATATCTTCCTCAAGTTCTACTATTCCATCTTCGACATGGGCAACAACAGGGTGGGCTTTGCCACTGCCCTCTAGACATGCTGCCTGGACATGTGGGCTCCCTTCTTCCTCTTGGCCCTGCCCCTGCAGGGTGGGGGGGTTCTCTCTCTGTGGCCCCCCTCTGGATTCAGCCTTCCTTTTCTGGACTCTGGACTTTCTCTAACAATAAATAGATCTTTCTTATGTTGGCCAGCCTGTTGTTTTTGGAGGGGAGTTGTGGCCTGTAAGGTGTTTCTAGTCTCAGGGTATTGGGAGAATGAGAGTCAGGGGCAAATTTCACTTTGATGGACCATGTTCTCCCTGAGTGGCTAGGTTTCCTGGTGGGTCACTGAGATTCTAAGAGAAATGGGCCTAAGGCACAGCTTGGGGATGGGCTCTGTACTCCTCAGAGCTTAGAGTTGTCCATACCTCCGCCCCCCAGAGGGAAGACAGTGGTAGTGGCATTGCGGGGGTATTCCTTTTCCTTTGTGATAGGCAAAGGGGCCCTACTCTAACAATCTGAAATGCTCTGCTGACCCATCTACCAAACTACAATCAGAACCACCCCTAGGACATCAGGACCCACACACATGTCCACTAGCAGTATGATTAGTGGTCTGACCCACCTCAGATCTAGGCATCTGTCCCCTCACCTGTTGATCTAGTTTGGACTAGAAGTTTCTGAGAAAACTAGTTTCCTCAGAAAGTAGAAGGATGCCTGTTGGATGCCTATGTGTACTTGTAAAAGTCATAGGATCCTTTGGGGTGAGGGTAATACTTCCAGAAACTATTTCCGGGAGAGCTTCAGAAGGCTGGGGCTAAGTTAGGCTGATTGTATTTTTACCCGGACCCTTATGTCCCAGGACCTGTATTTGAAGGAGGGCCGGCCCTCAGCTGTGGACAAGAGGGTTAGCTACTTGAGTCACATAGAAATCAAGTCCACTTGCTCTAACCAACTCAGCAAGAGGTCTTGTCCCTCTAGACTTCATCCTTGTCTTTCTTAGGATCCTCCTAGCTATATATCCAGAAACCTGGGGCGACATGGCTTGCAGGGGAGGCAGCGGGGAGAAAGCAGAGAACGATGGCTCAGCACCCAGTTAACTTCCAACAGGGGAAGGTGACATGAAAGGAGATCAGGTCCAGCAACATGGTGGTGGGGGCGTGCCAGCAAGCTCGGGCTCATAAGGGGATGTAAGTGGAAAACCCAT
>NW_012140302.1:2795352-2802388 GCF_000956105.1 Propithecus coquereli
GTCCCCGGGTCGTCTTTTTCTCCCCTTGCACTATTCCACGATCCCAGGGAACATCAACTCCGGAGAGCGCCCTCCGCGCGCCTGGCTTTCTGCTTCCTCCGGAGCTCCCTGCCGTCGCCAGACCCCGAGTTTCCCCCTTCCCCCGGTCTCGGTCCCGAATCCCGGAAAACACGCCCCCTTCCCCCTAACCCCGTGTCCGCGCCGCCCACCCCCGGGCTGACCCGCCCCCCCGCCGTTATCGCCCCTCGGTCCCCCTCGCGGTACCCCATCGGCTGTTGGGCCCGGCGCGTACGCTCGCCTCGAGGGGAGCGGGCAGATGCCGGCTCGGCCCCCGCCCTCGGCCCCCTCCCCGCGGGGTTCTGGCTTCACGCACGGCTGCCCCGAGCTGCTCCGGGCTGCGCGAGCAGGTTCGTGCCGCAGCCGCCTGGCGCGCCCCAGCCCCGCGCCCCGGGGGAGGAAGGGAGGGCGCCCGGGGCGGGGCCGTCCGCGCCAGCGCCTGCTCTGCCGGGCCGGCCCTCCGTCCTGCCCGAGCCCCCGACAGCTCCAGCCGTCGTTCTCTCGCCTGTCTGTTCTGGGGGCGGTTCCGCGCGCAGTTCTTGGGCTTGGCGCTCGGTGGGGAAGTGCAGGTTAATTACTGCCCTGCACCCACCCCTCGCCCAAGTGAGAGGGTGCTTAATCGAGCAGGGAAGGGGACAGGGCCGATGCAGGCAGGCCCCAGTGACACCTCTGGGGCGTGGCCTCAGGCCCCTGCAGCCGCCCTGGCCAAGATTCCACTGGCCCAGACCTGGCACTCTTGGGCAGTTGGGGATGAGGTGGGAGGCTGGTCTCTGGTTTCCTTTAGGGGCCAGAAGCGTATGTGCTCAGTTCAGAACGCAGTTCTTGGTGCCCTGCCCGGGAGACGGCCCCCAGGCCCTCCCTTCGGGGAGCTCACAGTCTGGGGAGAGACAGCCAGCAATAGTTAACTGGCCGGCCTGGAAAAGCAGCGGAAGGGGAAGGGTCGGTCGTCTTGGAAGCCCAGCCTGGTAGTCTGACAGTATGCTTTTACCATGCCTCAGTTTCCCCAGCCCCAGGAAAATTAGCAACTCTCTTGGCTCCCTTCTTTCTGCCAGCCGCCTGGTTGCTGGGACAGGGAGAGCTGGGAAACTGAGGGTGTAAGTGAAGGGCAGGGCTGTTTGGGGTGACTCCATGCTCCCGGAGGGGAGCCAGCATGGCTTACATTAGAAGGCCTGTTCCAGCTGCAGTGTTATGTTGTCCTCAACCCAGCTCTGTGAGGTGGAGCCGAGTGGGGACCCAAGTGTCTTGCTGATGGGTCCCATGGAAGGGGGCACAGGGGATGGGGCAGGGGTCATCTCAGGTGAGCACTGGATCCAGCAAGAGCCAGCTGGACTTTTGAGGGGTGATGGCCCGGTGACTCACAGTCAGAGGTGGGCAGGGGTTGACTAGGGCAGGCAGGAGCCCATCCAGGGTTCCAAGATGGTGGCAGTGCCCAGTGCCCGCATGCACTGCATCCGGCCTCGGCAGCCTGCTTCTGAAAGCTGAATAGTAGGTGGGAGGGGACTCCCACCCCTCAGGCCTGGCTGCCCTATGAGGGTCTGGCTTCTGGCCCTGGTCCCTCCTGGGGCTCTGTTTATGGCTGTAGTTGCATCATTAGCCAGAGTTTATAAGAGTTACTTAGCACCTGCCCCCACAGGGAGTGGCTCAGACACCCCCTGGCTTCTGTCTCTTCCTTTTCAAAGTCAACTTGGTTTCTGCCAGCAGCAGGGGTTTCCCCAACCACAGCTGTCATTAAAGCCAGGTTGGGCCTTTGTCCTGGGGATGGAGGGCAGTCAGCACTTGGGGCCCAGCTGGGGCTGCCCTGGAGATGACTGTGGAAACTGGGTTGGCCTCCTCGGATCGGAGGGAGGGAGTTCAGGATACCCAGAGCTGCCAGAAATGTCCACATCCCAAGATGCAGTGAGTGTATATGCACACTGTAATGCGTCTGTCCTCTGAAAGGAGGGAGATAAAAACACTCACCTCACAGGCTGTTGTGGGGATTAAGGGAGGAGCACTGCTGGTACATGGTGAGTATGTGATGTGGCTCTTCGGGACGGGGTGGGGTTTGTGTAATGAATGTGAGTTTGTGTGTGTGGTTATGAGATTGCAGGTATCTAGGTCCATGTGTATAGATGACTTGTGTATGTGTGTATATAAGAGTATAATAATAATATTAATATATTAATAGAATATGTTATGTCTTCTCTTTATGCTATACTAGAACAATGTTATAATAAAATTTGTCATACACTAGTTGCCAATATTTATTGTGTATTTACTCTTTAGAGTGCAGTAGGAATTATTGTTTCCATTATACTGATTCAGAGAAGTTAAGCAAGTTGCTTAAAGTCACACAGCCTGGAGGTGTCAGGACTGGGATTCTAACCCAGGACCACTTGACTCCAGAATCTGCGTTCTCAATCCCTAAAGATCACTTCAGGGTTTCCCAGGAGTTCTCTCTTAAAAGGTGGGGGTATGGTGGCCTGGGGACCTTCTTTTCCCTATTCAGGGTTTCCCACCCTAAGTAGTGTGGGAGCTTGCTGAAACTTCTGCCCCGGGACCACACCTGTCTCCTGGCCTCTCTTCTGAGCTGCCAGCATGAGTGACCAAAGGAACCCTGACTCGAACCTGTCTTGACTGGCCAGGGGAGCAGATGGGTTCAGACAAGCCTTCCTGAGCCTCTTTGGAGACCTCAGGTGCTCGGGAAGGGAGGGGAGCACCCTACTGACAGCCTTCTGGGTGCCTGGCTTTGTGCACAGACTCCACGACCATTAGCTTCCACTGAAGCCTTGGGTAGTGCTTGTTCAATCACATGTGGAGAAAAGGCCGTGGGGACTCTTGGGTGAGAAGGGGACGGCACTGAAGGTCGTAAGAGCACTGGGCCGGGGGTCCAGAGACCCTACTCTGTCTTTGACTGGTTGTGTGGCTGGGACAGGTCCCTGCTTTGCTCAGCCTCAGTTTCCAGATCTGTGAGCCTAGATCATCTGTGGGGTCCCCTCCAATGCGAACCTTCTACAGATCTTTGCCAAAGGCACCAGAGCAGGAAAGGCTTCAAGAGGGACGGGTATGGGTTGCGGGGGGCATTTGGGGGATACTAGAGTCCACGGGATCGAGCTTTGGCTAAAGGCTGGCCCTGGTGGAGCAATTTTTCTTGGGATGTCGCCATGGCCACCACGCATTTAGCACTGGGCCAGTGCAACCTGGTCAGGGGATTGTTGACACCATGGGCTCTGGTGCCAGGCCATCTAGCTTAGAGTCCCAGCTCTGCCACTTAATACTGCATGAGCCTGGGCCAGCTGCTTAACCCCTGTCTGCCTCAGTTTCCACACCTAAAAAGTGAGGCATATTGTAGCACCTACCTAATAGTGCTGCAGTGAGAGCTAAGTATGTTGACGCATGATGCACATGCAGCACTTAGAATGATGAGTGTAATTAACTCACAACTCATTTATTTCTTTATTTCTCACGTGCAAGTGAGGAAATAGAGGCATGGAGGGCTTCAGGAAAGGAATAAAGATCTGTGGGTTGCAAGTAGGCCTCCCTATGTGTATAATGTCCTCTAATGTAACACTTTATGTGGGGCTTTGCAGGCTCAGTGGCCCGAATCCCTACCACTCCCTGCTGTACCACACCCAGGTTGGTCTCCTCACTTAACAGGACAGTGGAGGGCACTTGGCAATGCCTGCAGCATCTCTACCACCCCTGCCCTGCCCCTTGGGATTCCATGGGCAGCATCTAGCCTGGCCGCTGACCACCCACACCTAGCTGTGGCTCTCCCCTGCTGTCCTGCTGCCTGCCCCTTCTCCACTCTGCGCCAGAGATATGGATCCCCTTGGCTGTGATGTCACTGAGGGCTGAGATGAAATCCTAGTGATAGGGTAGGGTCTGGGACTTACCATGCACACGGGAAATGCTTTGCTGTGGAGTGGTGGGGCAGTGGGTGAGAGCAGAGGGTAGCTGAGAGGGACAGAGGCAACAGGCAAGTACATCACTGGCTCTTTCCTGGCTTTTAAGTGTGGGCATAAGGAGGAGAAGAAATGAGGTCTGGCTACCCCCATCTCCTAACCAGCTTTCTCTGGGGAAGGCCACCTCGTTGGCTCTTATGCATACAGCAGAGGTCCCAAAGTAAGATGTGATGCTATGGGGCTTTGTCCGGGAACTCCGCCAGACTCTCCATCCAGAAACCCAGGGTCCATTCCCTCCTCCTAGCCCTCCCTTACTCCCTCCCTATAACCCAAATCTTCCTCTCTGTCGAGGCACACCTTTCCAGGATACCAGGGGCACTGTTCCATCTTACCGCAGCCTGGCTGGATGTTATGATCACCTGGGGAGCTCAAAAAATACTGTCGCATCTGAATCTCTGGGGGAGGGGCCTACGCATCGTTACTTTAAATTCCCCAGATGATTCCGATGCCTTTTCTCTAGAGCAGTGGTTCTCGAATTTGAGCACCCGTCAGAATCCCCTGGAGGGATTGTTAAAACACAGATTGCTGGGCCCCCTCCCAGGGCTGCTGATTCAATAGGTCTGCAAATTCCGTGAGGTCTGGAATTTAAGTTTCTGACAAGTTATCAGGTGATGCAATGCCGCCTGTCCCCAGAGCACACACACTTTGAGGACCACTGTCTTAGAGGCCTGTTGCTTTGCAGCTACACTGACTGCTTTGGGTCTTTTAGGCCTGTCTCTTTTTTGAAGGCAGGTACCACTTCTGAGACCATCTGGTGTCCCCCTCAGTCAGTCCTCTCCCCTCCCTCCACCCTCTGCCCCACCTTCCATTAAACTGACCTCTGTTCAGCTTTGTGGTTCTTGATCTCACTCCCTGGGACAAGTGCTTACGAAATACTTGCTGGTTGATTAAGGCAAGGTGAGGTGGACAAATGAGGGTAGCACTAGCTGAGAGTCCGTACTGTCTTCCGCCGATTGGAACACAGGGCAGGGGCTGAAGCTGCTGCAGAGGTACTTGGAGGTAAAGTAGCATTGTTGGAATAAGGGGGGCTGTGTCCAAAGTGGACCCACACTTTGTTGATGCGAGGCTGTTGAAAGGCCTAGCATGTTATTTTACCTTCCCACCCATGGTGGGCATGTATTTGATCATGGTTTGAATCATATTTCTTAATAGTAAAAATGATGAAACACACACAAAAAGAAAGCGTTCCCTTTTCCTTTCCTTGGCCAGACTGGAGATGTTGGGAGGACAGGTGGAGGCTCCCTGCTGGAGGTGGTGGTGTCTTCATCATCTTCTAGAAGGTCCTGGGTCTTGAGGCAGCAGAAAGTCGTCAGAGCCTGGAGGCTCGCCCCTGGGGGTGTCGGGGTGGAGTTGTCCTTGGAAACCGGAGGGAGGTGGGTGGAGCCTGGTGGAGGCAAGGTGAGATGGTGGCAGGCCTTTCAGCCCTGGGGGGAGGGGCTTGGAGTCTGAGCCAATCAGTCAACAGGTGAATGGGACGCGCCCACATCAGCACCCTGAGGACAGGGATTTGGTCTGTTTTGTTCCATGCCATATCCCCAGTGCCTAGAAGAGAGCCTCGTGTACAGTGGATACTCAGCACATCTTTGTGGGATGAATGAGAGAATGTGAATTGAGCCCCCATCATGTGCCCAGAAATGAAGACACAAAAAAACACTTTACCCACAGTCTCTACTCTGCAGGAGCTTCACCATCTAATGCCCAGGGACATCGCACACAGCTCGACAAGGCCCTGAGCTCTCTGCCTTGTTCCCCCCCAGTTCTACCAGTGGAGCTGTGGGTGGGGCTCCGGTTTGTTTTCTCCTGTTTGCCAAGGGAAGTCACAGCCTGTCCTTTGCCTTGTTTATAATTGGTTTGGGGACAGCACCTGCCCCAGTCCCCTGCAGTCCCTGAGGGGTGTGGAGTGGCCAGGAGGTGACACACTATACTGTCTACCCTCCGCCACCTCTTGTCCCCTCCCGGCTCTAGCCAGGTGCACTCAGCTGCCCTGCCTGGGTGGTGCTGGCTGGCTCGCTTCGGGCTGATTGGAGCTGTTGAGCTGGGGGCTCTATGTTGTTGACAGGTGGGGACGCAGGCCCAGGGACCCAGCAACCCATGGCCTTCAGTGCCATCTGAGTCAGTGGCATGTACTGAACACTGCGTGGCACTATGCTGGCCAGGTCGGGTGGGTGAGAACAAGAACGTTGCTTCTCCCTCAAGGAGCTGATGGCCTAGCCAGGGAGTCTCGGTAGCGGCCGAGGACAGAGGAAGGCAGAGTGATAGGAGATAGCATGGAATTAGGTACTAGATGAACATAAACATGGCAGCATTTGGCTCTTTGCTTCCTCGAGCCTCTCGCTAGCACGGAGACCTGGACTCAGTTTAGGCTCTCAGCCCTCCCACCATCTGGGCCGCAGAAAGGGCAGCTGTACTGGTCCCTGGGCCCTCCCACCTGAGAGTCACCTCTGCAGGCCCAGGAGGCTTCGTTTCTGGACAAGTCCTTCCTTCCTGGAGGACTAGAGGCTGCTGAGTACGAGGGAGGCCCTGAGCCACCCACCTGCCACGTGGATGCCCTGGGGCCATGGGGGGATATGGTACTAAATCAAACCTGCCTGCTGCTGAGCCCCCAGACTTGGGCCTGAAACCTGGGGCCAGTGTCTCTGTTCTCCCACCTCTAGCACCTTCTTTCTTCCCTCTTGTTCCTCTCCCCCCAGCCCATCTAGTTCCGTAGCGTCTGGAGCACTGGCCCTCACGGTGCGCGTGTCTCCCTCTCCTGTCCTGTCTACCCTTCTCTCCATCCTCTTTATGTCCTTTTCTGCCCCCCTCCTTCTTTTGATGTGTTCAGAGGGTGCTGAGACCTACCCCCCAGCACCTTCACCAGAGTGAGCCTCCAAGTCCTGCTGTCAGGGGCCCACAGGAGCGGCCCAGGGGAGGGTGAGGTGGGTGTGCAGATCCTCAGCCTATGCAGCCCCCATTCTTGGCCGGGCAGGGTGGGAGGTGAAAGAGGCTATGGTGGCTGGCTCCTGTGGGCTGAGGGGCAGCCAGCTGCCTGGCCAGCT